>NC_054478.1:78894110-79265985 GCF_017639515.1 Carcharodon carcharias
TAGTCCAAGTTAATTCGTAAATGGAATGCTGAGTGTATTGCGAACCGACATTTTTCATGTCATTGTTAAAACATTTTAAATACAGCCACAAAATAATGTTGCAGAAATTGTGAATTTATTAACAATCCAGAAATAATTCACATCATTAGAACAGAATACTTTAGGTAAGTATATTGTGGAAATTATTTCAAATACAGCATATCTAATAATGAAATAATTAATAAATTTAACTTACTTATATGGTAGCTTTACATTAAAGCCCTAGTTAATAAAGGAAAACTGAAACAGCTTAGTTAGATCAATCATACAGTTTTAATCTAACAAAGTCTGTTATATGCAAAAAGCAATTTTACTTGTTACAAATCTAATTCTTTATCATATAAAGCCTAGATTGAATTTAGTTTACGTCTTTTGCTTATGCATTCATTCCAGGGTAGTCAGTACCATGTTATTCAGTATATTGTGGGTTCAAGTTGTAGTTCTGTAGACCTCTTAAAGCATTTCTTAAACCTAAAAGGCAAACAAGAGAACATGTTGATCAGAAGCTAGAGAATTGAAATGATTTTTTTAAAAATGAGGTAAACATCTGTAATTAGGTAGGTTTCTTCAACCACTACACAACATCAGCAAGATCACTTCTCAACTCTTTCAATTTAGGATGGTGGAGTCCCCTAGTGAAAATTAAGTGCATTTCCAATTATTGCAGTTTTCAATGCCTTTGATACTTAGAAGCACTTTATAAAATATTCTAGCCTATTGAAAGTAGGCCAAACATGATGCAACACTATGGTTCAACAAAGAAATCGTGAACCAAATGTATTTAATAAAGAAGTGTGGATGAGCAATGTTTAAACTGCCTGTCACATGTCAATAGTGACTAATTTAATATTTGACCATATTACGTTTGTTTTCCCC
Organism: Carcharodon carcharias; assembly: GCF_017639515.1. Lineage (NCBI taxonomy): Eukaryota > Metazoa > Chordata > Chondrichthyes > Lamniformes > Lamnidae > Carcharodon > Carcharodon carcharias. The sequence continues at coordinate 78,895,026 of NC_054478.1, forward strand.
TGATCATGCTTGGACTTGTCAGGAGATTAAATCTATGAACAGTTTCAGTGGCACGTTTAATCAGAGTTTGCCTTTTAAGTGAGGCCCACACAGACACTCATTACATATAAGATATATGGCACATTATTTTAAATTTTGCATCGAGAAGAGCTGAAATTGATAGTCTTTCCATTCATAGTTGAGCAGTTTTGTTTCTGTATATTTTGTTAGATCTTGTGAATGATTAACTAAAGGCAATTTGTAATAAATCATTAATTATGGTTTTCTTATCTGTGGTGAAACAATTTCTGCAATTACTCTCTATGTTAACTGAAAGCATGTAAGAAATAATAAATGCTGGCAAGAAACAGATATAAATTGGTTTTGGTATGACATGTAGTTCATTTTCAATTGGAAGTTTCATTTCCAAGCAGAATAGTTAATAGTAAAAGACAATAGGACATTGAGAATTAAGTATTAGAATGTGTAACACAACTCGAACTAGTTAATTGGGAAATACCAATTATGTATTGATTGAAATTAGCCACTGCCTAATATTTTGATGATGGATTGAACAAATATTGCTACCGAGATAAAAAATTACAATCCCCAAAATCAAAGATTTGCACAAATGAAAAGAAATAGGGTTTGAATTTCCTCAGGGTCTTTCCTACTTAGCCATTGTAACTTTGGTGTAGTTTGTTGGAAATTCTGTTTATGTAAGATGTTTTTTATTCCTTAAAAGCAAGATACTACAGATGCTGGAAACCTGAAATAAAAACAGAAAATGCTGATTCATGGTCATTGGCCTGAAACATTAATCCTGTGCTTCTCTCTCCACAGATGCAACCTTACCTGCTGAGTGTTTACAGTATTTATTGTTTTTATTTTACAGTAGAAGTTAGTATCCTTTTCACCAAGTCTATTTTTTCTTATGCATGAATGATATTCCATTGGGACATTGGTTACTACAAGCATGCCTTTTATAGCTGCTGAAGATATATCTAAAGTATATTTGAGTAAGACAATCTTATCCCAATAAATGCTTACAATTACATAGTGCCTTTAACATGGCTTCATAGGTGAAACATCAGAACCATGCAAGATGTTGGAAGAAAGTAATAACAAAATTTACAGACTTTTATCCAAGATACAGCATTGTATGAGCTTCTTTAATTTTGTTACAGTACAGGAGGTTTGAAAACAAGTTTGATTTACAATTTAGATAAAAGCAAAATACTGCAGATGTTGGAAATCTGAAATAAACACAGAAAATGTTGCTAAAACTCAGCAGGTCTGGCAGCATCTGTGGAGAGAAAAACATTAAACGTCTTGAGTCATTCGGACTCAAAGAGTTAACTGTTTCTCTCTCCACAGTTGCTGCCAAACCTACTGAGTTTTTCTAGCATTTTCCATTTTTATTTTATTTACAGTCTAGCTCAATACACAATGAATTGTCAGTTGATAACTGGGGGCTATTTAAGGAAGCAGTGAAGCCAACTAATTTAAATAAAAACATGTTAATTTGTTCTGGTATCTGTCTGTTTGGAAACATTTTGAATTGAACAGAGAATGATTCAAACTCTAGCAGCTGTTTCAGAGCAACTTCTCAGCCTGCCTGTTTTTGTCATTGAACTTTATCCTGGGACTAAAGGTGCAGGTGAAGAGGAATGTTAAAGGAAACTTTTTTAGGTATGAAGAGATATAGAAAGGCAAAGGGGTTTAGAGAGAAAATATTGCAGGATGTAGAGAAATTTGACTGAGTTCTGTCACTGATGATAGAGTGAAAGAAGGGGAAAATGTCATAGTTGGAAGAATGCAGAGGATGGGTAGGCATACAGCAATTCAATATACCATTTGCTGACCAATAGGGGTTGTAAGTTACCTGCTTCTATATCTTGAACAGTATCAATATAATCAGCAGCTTAAAAAAATCATAGAGCCAATAATTTTCTGTTCCAAGCTTTTTGGGAGTGTGGGAGGCAGCTAAATTCATTAAGGCAGTCCAGCCAGGGAGAGGAATACTTTGTGTGGAACGTTATATGGTAGCCTTGTGTCATTTTTATGATTCAGTACACTGATGCACCAACCTGCTTTACCATTAAGTGCCTATTGTTGGGCTTCACTTTGTCAAAACAACTTTCATTCGTCATTATGGCAGGGGTTGGGATTCTGCATATTTTTAAGTTAACTATAGTTGTCCTGAATCAGAGTCATTTAAGCCCCACCTTTCTTCATAAACTGGAATCAATGTTTTTTTTATGATCATAAGTTAATCACATTCAGATTTACCTCTAAACTCTCAGTAATATAGTATTGCACCAACTTTTGCCTGTCATTTTTAAAAAAGTGTTTTGCATTATACTTGATGTATAATGAATGGTTACTGGGACCAACATAGGAATTGCATTTCTATGCTTCCAGACTCGCTTTATAATGCAAGTTTGTTTACATCCAGAAAACATTGTCACCATTACAATTCTGCCAAGAAATTATCCGAAACACCTTTCCTCACTGGTTATTGATGGATGGTTGAACTTCCCATTTTTCAAAGATCATAAACCTGTCACAGATTTTGGTTTTCCTACTCAGAAGGATGCCTTACATTTGATTTTGTTACTAAGTTACTATTTATAGAACGGTTAACATTACACTTCTTGCATATGCCTCAACTCTGAACCTGCTTATAAACATCTGCAAGCATTTCACAGTTGGCTAATTTATCATTAGATGAAAATTAAAGCAGAGAATAGTTCTTCACTGGTTAAGCCTCTGAAGTGGCAGGGTCATGATACTCAGGCATTTAAGTCACTGAAATATCATGTCTCAGGCATTGGGAATTGTGATTTTTTTAAAAAAAGTTATTTAATGTGACATATGCTGGTGACTTAAGTTTCCCATTTCTTTTGCAATATAAAGTTACCAGTCGCGCAGAGGAGCCAGCACTAAATTCGAAGATAAAAGAAAAATACTGCAGATGCTGGAAATCTGAATAAAAACAGAAATGCCGGAAAAACTCAGCAGGTGTGAGAGCATCCGTTTGTGACAGGTTTATGAGCTTTGAAAAGTGGGAAGTTCAACTATCCATTGGCCAACCAGTGAGGGAAGGTGTTTCGGATAATTTCTTGGCAGAATTGTGATGGTGACAATGTTTTCTAGATGCAAAAAAATGTAAAAAAATTGCAATATAAAGTGGGTTTGGAAGCATTGGAATGCAACTCATATGTTGTTCATACAGGCTCGAGACGTTAACTCTGTTTCTCTCTCCACGGATGCTGTAAGACCTGCTGAGTTTTTCCAGCATTTTCTGCTTTATACTAAATTGGAAAGTTATGCACAGCCCTCTGCATTGTAATATGCAACCTAATTGCTGTTGCTGGACCACTGTAGGAATGTAAGGAGATTAACCCTGTTCCTAGACATTTTACTTCGGTAGTTGCATTGAATTTTCAGGCTTTGGTCACAAAGATTCAAATTTCCGCATTTGAAAGTCCGGGCACATCCGGGAAACGAATCCTTGTTTATAATGATGACCAAGAAAGTATATTGGATAAAATTGCTAGCTTAAAAACACTGATTTATCACTGATGCTGTTTCAAAGCTAGAAGTTGTCATTGAAAAAAGTCGTGCTAGAAATTTCAACCCCCTGATACCATATTAGGTTATATGCAATACTGGAGAGGATGCATTGGGTTAAATTGAATAAACTAACTCAGTGCTGCTGGTTCACATCTATCTAAATCATCTGGCAGTCTCAAAACCAGAAACTGCAGCATGTAAGAACTATGAATTATAATAATAGTGCGGCTATGATAGTACAAATACTTTCAGATAAGCACTAAACTTAGTGCTGACATCCTCATTCATTCATTGTGAAAAACATTCTTTTCCGTAACTTTGAGGACCACAGTTACATTCTGATCAAAACATTTGTTTTAAGAAGTATTACCATTATCACAGGATCTCTCAAGTCGACAATTGTGACTTAACATAATAATCATCCCCACAAAATCCCCCAAATCTCTTTGCAACTTACCAGGTCGACCTGCTGTTCTTTTCATTGATCTTCTACCCATTAAAGCCACGAAACAGTCCGGCCCGCCTGGACATTTTGAATTAGACCGTCTCACCAAAACTCCGTATTTCTCAGCTCCAGGCGACCATTGGCCCAAATCTTCAGTGATCTACAGGAAGAAAACGAACAAGAAATGTACCGCGTCAATGCACTGAAAGTAAAAGAAGCTTCCTTAAAAATTGTTCCTTCTTGAAATGGTGTCAGTCAAATAGAAACAGATAACAATTATTACTGGGGCAAACTGCAAAGACAGTGGGTTGGGAATAGCACATGGTCTTTGACCATAGAAGCAAGAATCAGATTATTGTCACTGGTCTTAACTGGGTTCTATTTCCTTTCGAAACAGCCGAAGGATGAATATCCACATTGAATTAGACGTTCTCCAATATGTAAGCGATGTCGAAATAACCAGTGATAAAACCGTGTGTAAAAGCGTAAAATAGGTAGGAATAACGTAAGGTTATATTTGCTTAAATTTGGGGGTGGGCGGGGGAAATGAAACAAAAACATAAACGTATTGAATCAAAATGCTCTGGGATAACACAGGCGGGGAGAGATAGCGACTGGTCGATGGATTCAGCCTTGGAGCCCAGTTAGTTCTATGGCCGCACTGCGGCGCTCTCGGAACAGCAAACTCTTCAACTCTGGGGAGCGGAAAGGTTAACAAAACCTTCGAGAAACGTTATTTAATTTCCACTAGGGGCAACAATGATTGCTCACCGGGTTATGCTGACACATTTGACAGCAGAGCAATTCATGCAATGCGTTTATCGACTTTTCGAAATGTTCTTTCTTTTGGGGTTGCGATTTCGCAGGGGTTTGTGTGTCTTTAACATACACAGCAAAGGCCATGGAACAACCCGTGAAATAGACTAGTGTGCACATCTGTCTAAGATGGTAGATTTGGTACATCTTAGTTACCTGACACCATCAGTCAGGTATATTTAGTTATCACTGACCTAAAGGTGTCACTTCAACATTCCTAGCTTTAAAAAAAATACATTAAACAAGATTCCCCTAGTTTTATGTCTTATTGTTCGATTAGAAAAGGACGGACTGGACTGGAACTAAAAAGTTAATCGCATTGCCCGAGGACAGGAGTAGCCAATGGGGAAAGCATAACCTTCCAATTTAAAATTTCTGTGAAAGGGGGCATCCGAGAGATATTACTGATTACAAGGCAGAGCCAGAATTTTCTAACTGTCCTGACTGTCGAGATGCAACTTCAGAAAAAAATGCATTCATTTGATTCTCTAAATGTAAAAATAATTAACACGTTGACGCCATTCTACTGTCAGAAAATGACCCTACTCCATCTCTTTGTTCTCTTGATCAGCGTTAACTTCTTCTTTCATTTATGGCTTTTTCTTTACCTGGTTTGGCAGATCAGATACTTCCTGTTCCTCCAATGACTCCCGCCAGCCCATTGCCTCCGTTATTAGGACAGAGAAGATAGCAGCAAACACAATCGCCCTCATCATTCTGGAAACTCTCCCGAGCACGAAAGATTGCTAAAGTCAGGTACTAACAAAAATAAGAGAGAATACTATTAATCTATAACTCAAATACATCATTCAATGACTCGAATGCGTGTGGTGCCGTTACCTTGTCTGGAGCGCGCCTTCACCTGAAGATTTCAGTGAAATTTGGGAATGATAGAGACATATTAATAGTCTTGGATTGTTTTCCTGGGAGGGGCCAGAAATGGTCTGGGCGAGCATCTTCTTGCATCACGCCAATACAACATGCGGATACCTTACGATTATGGTGAAATGATGCTATTTCTGATTCATTTCCTTAGGGATTAGTCCATAGGGGAACAATTAACGTTAACAAATTCCAATTAAAAGAATGTTTCAATCACTACTATATCATTTGTTTGGATGTTACACGGATTATATTGTGTAATGGAAACAATAGCAATGTGCCACAATTGAACATTGAGACACAACACAATTTACTGACGTTGAGTTTAAAAAAAATACAACTTAGTATTTTACAATTCTTGTATGATTTGTTTTGCCAAATGTATTCATTTGGACACATTATTGAAGCGTCTTGCTTCTAATATTAAAAGGAAGCTGCGATCAGGTGCACTTGTTATCTTGGTATCTGTGTCCAGACAGTTGCTAAATATTTTTGAGAAGATTTTCTTATCGAAATATGATGGCAAATTTAACCTTAAGAATGGCATTTACTAACATAAAACAAAAAAGGCTGGTAATACAGGTAAATTAGCATCTGAGAGAGAAAGAAATGTTAATATCTCTCAATTAGAACAGCTGAAAAGGCCCTTTCCAAATGAATGTTAATTCATTTTTCCCAGATCTGCTTTGGTTTTCCAAGACTTTCTGTTTTATTTCAGCCTTCCATAACTTGTGTTTTTTCTTTTAATCTCTGTGTTCAACTGACTCTTACTTTAAAAGGGACTGAGATATAAACGCGTGTAAGGAGAAAATACAGCACCTTGTATTCCTTACTGATTAGAGACTGTCCTGATGTTAACAAATTAGAGTTCAGTTATACCGGTCTCAATTCGCAGCATCAATTCAGAGACGGCGGTGCTTTGTTGATGAAACTTGTTCGTGATTCAGATGCTTTATATCCTGTTTATGTACATCTCTCCACTCCTGGTGTGTAAATGTTTTGAGAAATTGGGAGAGAGCGTCCACTTCCTAAATAAGGTCTGGATAAGTTGGTGAAGTGTCCAGGGTGGTCTGAGCACTTTACAATCCGCGCTTGATGCTCTACTGCAGTTACCTTCCATGCAATAGATCAATATAATATGGAACAGACTACTTAACAGCCTAATGAGATATAACTTAAGGGCTATGCTGTCACTTTTGAAAACTATCACTGCACTCTAAGGGAGAAATCATTGTGAAGTATTTGGACTTTAATCACATTCCTAGTATTATTCCTGTAGATATATCCATCGGGGAAATACTAGCATACCAGTACAGATTGATAAGTGTCTAAAAGGAAGAAACTAAACTGAGAGCCTTCAATCTTGTACAGTTGTTGCAGAATTTTCTTTCAGCAGAAATGAGCAAGTAATGAATTATTTTCTGAAACATAGAAGGTGAGGGAAAATGAGCAAGTTTCAGCCTTCCTCACTAGGTTCTTCTGAGAAGTAGAGAAGTTGTTTCAATTTTTTTTTGCAGATTTTTCAAAATATTCTTGGGATATGGACAACACTGGAAAGGCTCACTCCTAATTGCCCAGAGGACAATATGAGGCAATCACACTGTGTGGACTGGTGATGTGACAGATACCCTTTCCTGAAGGGCTTTAGTGAACCATTTGAGTTTTTGCCACTTGGTAATTTTTCCTAATGCTAACCCTCAACTGATTAAATTAAATTTCACAATTTACAATATAGGGTATATAAATTCACAATTGCTTAGATTGTATAAATCCTTTAAACTATTTAACAGAAATTGAACCCTTTCCTATTTTAAGATCAGATTTCTACATTTGTAGTTTGTCCCTTGTATTTTATTACCCTAATTTCAATTCAATTTCTTCTCATTTTCCTCACAATGGGACATGGTAGTTATAAAAAATAATGACCTATCTGATAGTCCAAATTGAATACAAATCATGTAATTTATGCCAATACCAGTTGACTAGATCATATTTCAAAAAATATTAAAAGTGGTGACATTTGCTAAGTTTTTAATGTGACTTATTATAAGTCTCTGTAAGTCTGGCACCTGTGAGATTCTCTGGAATTCCTCCAGTATATTTACTAGTTGCTTATTAGGATAAATGCTTAATTAGAACATGTACTACTACCAGTAATCCTAACAATATATAAATATAAAAGTGTTAGTGTGTGTGAGGTATATACATCAAGCTGACAAGGGTAGAAGGAGAATTGAGATAATTGAAAGAGAAGTAATGGTTAGATGGCTAACTATTTTTTTAAAACAGCAGAAATAAGAAAGAAGAGGACAGCAAGCAGTATTCCCATGGGAACCAAAACTAGGCATCTCAATTAGAATGTGATAAGGAGTAAGGGGAGTAGTAGTGCCTAGGTTCAGGGCAGGATAAGAGGGAGGGAGTGGTGGGGGGGGGGCTCCTCCAGCCAGAATCATTAGACAATCAAAGGCACTATATGTATCCAGTGTAAAATATGCCCTTTGAGTACCCACAACTGCACTGTTAACAGCTGGAATAGTCAAAAGAGTGATGTCAACAGGTCAGAAGATGGAAACTTGAGAAACAGAGGTCTTGTGCATGTAACATCCCTATAATTGGACAGAACCTGATGGGTGTCAATCAATGTTGGCCTGGTGAAATCTAGTAATTTTGAATTACAGAAAGGGGTCCAGATAGTCAAAAGATGTAGAAGGCTTCAGAGAAATTTGGGGAAATTGACAGACACTCAGAGGACGAAGCAGAAATTTAGGCCAGACAGTGCAGACACTTGTAGCCATGACTTTTACCCAGGACATTATGGGATAATATAACACTCAATTACAGCTTGTAAACTACTGCTCAGATGCTGTGATGTAGCAAGTGTTGGTTGTACTGAATAAATTTGATCACTCCCACCAATGTGGGTCAATGTAGGATCATCGGATATCAGGGTTTTTCAAAAAAGTCACACCACTTTAATTTGTTCATTAGTCATTTGATGGAAAGATATTGGATCTGAACTTTATAATTGCAGAGCTTAAATAAGAGTCATCAAATGATTGTATAAATGCATTGACCAGAGAAGAAGAATTTGCTGAAATATTATGGTATATAAAAAATGTTTTTTGTGCTCACAAATAAGAATGACAGGGGAACTTAATGTCCTTTGCTTCCCTGGTCTCACAATTCCTCTTTGTTAATCACATATTATTTTAGATACCTTGAGAATATTAAATGTTGCAAAACCTCTATGTTTACAAAATCACATTGTAAACAACTATATTCACTATAGGCACCATCGTTATTATTGCAATAAGTCACAATCATTATTAGCAAATTTACTAGGAACTTAAGTTCCTGTAATTTCATATACTTTCATCAAAACACTAAGGAACATGCAGGTTGTTGTTATTTACTTTAGTAAAGATGCAGCTGCTGGAGTCATAAACACCAGATTTGCAATTGTTGCTGTTTAAATCCCTCCAATCTGGTTTCTGCCTCACTACTGTATTGAATTGGCTGTTATCAAAACTACAAATGAAATCCTATGTGACGGTACCCCTGCTCCTTCTCGACATGTTTTCAGCTTTTGATGTGGTTAATCACACTACTGTCTTCCAATACTTCTCCAGTATTGTCCAGTTGGATGGGACTTCACTTGTCTGTACCATTCTTATCTACCAAATTGTAGCCAGAGAATCACCTGCAATTGCTTCTCTTTCTTACTCCTGCACAGTTACTTCAGAGGCCCATAAGGATCTATTCTTTGATGCTTCCTATCTCTTATCTATGTGGACAATTGAATAATTACTTTAGGTGAGGACAATTAACCCAGGAAATGGACCAGAACTGGGTAGATGCGTGAATAAATAAATAATTTATAAAATGGTGTTAGGACTGTCTATTAACCTTGCTTAATAAAGGTGCTTGCTGAATTGTATTTGTTAATCAGTGTAGGAGAATAGAAGCCCAGCTTGGTGTTGCCTGATACCCACCTTGCCAGTCATCAGAAGGTCATCGAAGCGCTTCCTGCACTGGGCACAGGTCCTGCTCACCACACTGCAGCTTCTCGAGTAACCTCCAGCAATGCATGATAAGTTTGACTAGCAGGCCTCTCACTGCCCCCCTTAGGAATAAGCCAATCCAGTGGGCACGCACCATCTCTAATATAAAATGTGGGGCCACCATTTTCCAACTGTCTTCCATGTTGTTGCACTGAACACTTGCATACTCTGTTATTATGCAGTTTGCCTGCAGGCACATTTATGTCTGATGGCATTGCTTAATTGAGGTCCAGCATATCTAGCTCCCACTCATGAACATACTTGCTGTTTTTAATTGGAGGTGATTGTGGAGGCAATCTGGTTGACTTCTGCTGAAAGTCATGCAACGATCTTGAACAGATTTGGGACCTGGAAAAGGTCTTGATATCAGGCTCCTGATGGTCTCTGGAAAATTCAGCTCAATGCTGAAGAGTGATAAATCCCCAGGACCAGGTGATTTCCATCCCGGTGGGAACATTGCAGATGCCTGAACTGTAATCATTCAAAATTTCCTTGATTCAGGAACCATTCTTTTAGATTGGAAAATTGCACGCGCCACTACACTATTTAAAAAAGTGCAGAGAGGAAAACCAGGGAAATATAGACCAATTAGCCCAACATCTGATGTTGGGTAATTACTGGAGTCTATACTTCAGGATAGGGTGACTGAACACTTCGAAATTTTTCAACTGATTGGAGAGAGCCAGCATGGATTTGTAAAGGGTAGGTCATGCCACATGAAACTGATTGCATTTTTTGAAGAGATGACAAAAGTAATGAATGAGGAAAGTCTGTGGATGTTATTTATGTGTGCTTCCAGAAAGTATTTGATAGGCCAAGGTTTTACGTTCCCAAAAGCTGATGTGTTTGCTGCTATTGAGAGCCTGAACGGTACCACAACTTACACCATAAACTGAAAGTTACGATGAGCTCCAGAAGACTTACCAGAATATGGCAACTAGTGCCGTAAAAAGGGACTGTGGTTTGGTGATCCTGGACTGTAAGGAAGGACCCCCAGAACAGGTACAGTCCACATATATGAAGTCCGGGCCTGAAATGCAGAGCTCCAGCATCGGGCAGGAAAATAGGAGCAGATTGGCAATCTGAAGGTGACCACCACTCCTCAGAAGATTCGACCCATTGTGTTATTTAGATCTGTTATCAGCAGGCACCAGAAACTGCTGTCATAGACTTATAGCTGTTTACAGCACAGAAGGAGACCATTCAACTTACGTGTCCATGCTGGTCAACAAAGATCTGACTACACTAATCCCATTTTCCAGTGCTTGGCCCATAGCCCTGGAGGCTTTGGCAACACAAGTGAATATCTAAATACTTCTTAAATGTTACGAGAGTTTCTGACTCAACCACCCTATCAGGCAGTGAGTTCCAGACTCCCACCACCCTCTGGGTGAAAAAAATTATCCTCAACTCCCCTCTTAGCCTTCTATCTCTTACCTTAAACCTATGCCAGCTGGTTATTGATCCCTCTCCTAATAGAAAACATGCCTTCCTTTTCACCCTATCTATGCCTCCCATAATCTTATACACTTCTATCAGGTCTCCTCTCAACCTTCGCTGCTCCAAGGGAAAAAACCTGCTCGGGAGTACATCCAGATCTGTTAATGCCATTAAATTATATGCAAAGAATATATTGATTGTGTTTAACATTTGGAGGCAGCTTTTAAATTATTTTGGTTCCACTTGTACATAAGTAAATTAGTGTAAATACAAATCTCAAACACTGAGCTCTGATCTTGTTAGCTGTTAGATCTTTAAAAGCTGTTGCCGGCAGGGGGACAGTACCCTGGAGCGCATTCCAGGTATTCAGAAATTTATTTTAGAGTCGCATTAGGAAACAGTACAGAGCTGAATGCAGCCACTGACACACATCACTCTGCTGACACTGGCAGGAAGGTGCCCCATGTCTTGCACCCTGTTACCTGCTGAGCTGCTCCCCAGTGTCTCATGTCCGGTGTCTCTGAGATGAAGGGAGAAAAACTGCGCTGTCTAGCTCTTTGAAAAATGAGGGTAGATTGTAGCATAGCAACAACATCTTCACAATCACTCAAAAGATGACATTATGCTTTATTAAATGAACAAAGCTTTGAAGAATTGCTATTGTAGAAATTATATTTAGTATGGCTGAAAAAAGAGACATGTTGAAGCTTTTCATCTTACACCCAGGGTGGTCAGGGGTTTGGAAGTGTATCTGGGGAGTCAGGAGAGTGGTCAGGAGGGTGGGAGGGTAGTCGGAAGGTGGGGAGGGTAGTTGGGGGGTGGGTTGGGCGGTTAGTTGGGGAATCCCATGTGGTGACAGGGGTGGGGGTCAGTACTATAGTTACCCAAGAGTTATGAGTGGTTTTAATTCCTCTAATTTTTCCTGGGTAACTATCCTGGAAAGTCAGTTGGATCCGTCCGAAGTCTCCGATTTAAATCGGAGTATCGGATGGCTCCCAGTGCAGTGCGGAATTTTGAACTTCCCAGGCAATTCCCATGCAGTCCTTGTGGGGGAACTCTGGAGAGAAGTTATGGGCCTAGGAAACATTTCTACACACAAAGGATGGTAGAAGTTTGGAATTCTCTTCCCCAAATGGCAATTGATGCTTGATCAGTTGTAAATTTTAAATCTCAGATTGAGAGACTTCTGTTATCCAAAGATATTAAGTGGTATGAGGCGAAGCAGATATATGGAGTTAGGTCGTAAATCATCCATGATCTCACAGAATGGTGCAAAAGAGGCTTAAGGGGCTTTGCCTACAGTTGCATTAGTGAAGATGACCACAACAAATTATGTCATGATTTTTTTGGTGCCACTGGATCTTTCCAGGAAGCATTTGATGATTTTTTAAATCACATTATTCAGGCTTTAGCTCAGTATTATAAAGGAAGTCCATTGTGGTTTATTCAGACCTCTGAGTTAATTGGCTTCTCAATTGCCTCCTGTGAAACAAAGAGATGAATAGTCCAATTCTATTGATGGGCAGAGTTCTCAGAAGTGCTAAAAGCAATTGAGGGAACTGACATGATACTGAATATGACAGGAAAAGATTGATCCAAAGTACAGCTAAAGTCATTCACCACTAACATTTGCTGTTCCTGAAGCTGTCATGGTACATTCATCTTGTGACATTCCACCATATCAGCCCCGATGACTCAAAACCACATATCAGGGTAGTGGGTTGGTGGTCAGAGATTTTCGCTGCAGTCATGGTTTCTTATTCCAGTCCAGTATCTGAAAACAGAGGGGGAGAACAAATTTAGTGAGACCTATGGGATTACAAGAACTGTGACTGAGCAGACTGGCATCCTGAAGTTTTGTTTGAAGTGCCTGAATAGATTTGATGCAGCCTTGCAATACAGCCAGAGTCTCCAGATTTATTGTAGCGTGCAATGTTATACAGATCACAGTGCAGAAAAGTTTTTACTTCCAAATTTGGCAACAATGGTGATGAAGAAGATGGTAATGGTCCGACATCAGGAGGAGGGTACACAGAAAGGAAAAGAGGTGGAGCAAGAGAGATATCAGCCTGCAGCAAGAGAAAACTTAGAACTAAATGCCTCCAGTAAATAAAAGTTGAGAAACCAAATCCAATTTTCACCTATGCTTCTTGATTCTCACACACCCAACATCCTTACAAAGGCAGGCATTGCCAGATTTGCTTCCATAATACACAATTCTCATATACCATCAACTAAGCCTAAGTTGCGGTTGTCCACAGAAATAAAGTCTGAAATCTATATAGTCATATTTTGCCAAACAAAATTCCCCAGAAAGTTTCCAAATAATTTCTTCCACTAATTGCATCTATTTGTTGCCCTTTATAACAACTCTCTTAACTGTTCTAGCATCTAATCTCCTACTTCTATAAGGCGCTGCTGAGTGAAATGAGGTTGAGAGCTTGGTGGCTGGGAAGATTCCTCTGCAGTCCTTGCGAACTGAAGTGACTCTTCTGTCAATGAAGCTGCTTTCATTGAGGGGTGCCTTTCCAGGAGCCATTCTCTTGCTTGTCAAGCTTTCTGGATCTGAGTCTCCCTTAGGTGAAGGCTTATGGGGGTGGGGGAGGGGTGGTTTAAAGAGGAGACATAGCCACTATCATGAGAGACAGCAACCTATATCATTTATAGTGCCCAGTTAAGGTGTAATATTGGTCCATGTCCAAATATTCCAAATAAGTCTTGGAAACTGTGTGAATATATTTTTCTCAGTTTGACCCTCAAACCACCTATAGCAGCAATGGCAGCTGCCTCTCTAGATACTGCCTTAGTGTCACCTCCTTGCACCTTGTTGTCACTCGCTTTGTCAAAATGTTCTTCCTGCAATGTTTTGCAAATGGGTGCCCAGGGACTCTCCCCCACTTCTCCATCATCACGGACATATGCACAGAAATGTCCCCCCTGCTTGCACATAAGATTGATGCTCATGAATAATTATTCTTTTGAAGATTGATCTTCTGAGATCTGGGTCTCTAGGCTCCTCAGCTGTGCACAGTCATTTCTGCACCCTCTATGGAGGAACTGTACTTTCTTCTCTTCCACTCCAAGTCTTCATGTTAAATAGTACCTGGCGTTTCACCCAGTGAAAACCCTTCTGACTCACTAGTTCCTGCTAAATGGGAAAATCCAGGCTGATGCTGGGTCAGTGAATGGGGCTTTGCTGAAGGAAGGCCAGGAGTTGTAGTTCTTGTGCCCACCTGTTCATTTGAGCAGTTCTTCCGGATCATTACATAGGATTTCAAAAGCTTATTTTGTTGTGCAAAAACCTGATTCCCCTTAGGAAAAAAAGGCTTAGTGCATGCTTATAGCTATCCCTTAACAACCCACATAAAGCTGAATTACCTTGCCTGGCACCTGATCTTGAAAGTTTCCCAACTTCTCCATCTCCTACATCCATTCTATTTGCCTCCCAATAAGATGCAAAACTTTCTTGGGTGAGGTCTGTAACTTCTTAAGGTTGTCATTTCTCCTCCAGTAGAATTTCTTGGCATTTGTTAAATGTCAACATGTGCTTTAAAACAAAAGAATATTGTTAAAGGAGTGTGGCAGGTATATTTCTTATCACCTTTGTCTTTGCATCCATGCCATGTGAAAAAATATATAGCTGGGAGCGGAGTTGCGTCAGAAACACAAACACAAACAAAACTGTTTATTGAATTTAAGGTTCACGAGTTATTTATGCATTGACTTGGGGAGGAAAGAGTCAGTGTTAAAATGACTAAATAAGCAATATCAGAAAGAAGGTGGTGTTATGTTTAGAATATTGCCCTTTAACCTGTGAGCACTGGGTTCAAATCTAGGTCAAGTACATAATATAACAATCTGCTCAATAATAGGTGTTAAAGTTCATTGGTAAAGTTTATCAGCTAAACCCTGGTTTGAGTTCAGGGCACGAATAATGCAGTCAAGGGCCAAGGCACATGGCAACCTGGCATGTGTTCAGCAGCATGAGGCCTGAAAGATTTTAACTCCTGTGCCTCATCTGCAAATCCCGTCAGATTCTCACCCAAAACAACAGAGAGTGGGAGTTGGCTGGTGGATGGAAGCAGAATGTCAGGCAACTGGACATGAAAGAATGGCCTCCAGTACTGACATAAGTTTCAAGGAGGGGGTATTAGCCAGTGATTGGGAAGCTGGGAGCAGAGAGCCTTGGGCAGGACAGGTGTTATCATTCTTAGTGGGGCCTGGAGTGTTCTTTCCTTCGTCCCACAAGAAAACATTTTTAAAAATCTTTTTAAAACTTACCTGTTTGAATTTCCTTTTGCCCGGCCCATTCCTTTTCCATCTAGGTGGACTCTCCCACTCAGGCCATTGGTTAAGATAGCTGTCTTGTCCTGATTATATCATTGGAATGTGATCTGCATATTTAAGGAAGTACCCCATTGCTTTTCGGTCGACATTTTTCCCACTTGCTCAAGACAGCAAGTTAAAACAAATAACTGTGGCACATGAGCAGGCCAAGTTTCTTGGGCATATTTAACTGCCCACCCACTTGGTTTCTGATTGGTGGACAGGGTTAAAATCATAGATTTACCAGACTCCTGCTGTCCAATGCTATTGCCATGTTAGTAAGGAAGATATCTAACCTGTGCTCACCAAGGTGTGCTTATGTTGTCACTGCAGTAAAGCCAAAAATTCCCATAGAGGAGAGCTTTTGAGTTCAAGAAAAAAACATTATTAAAAGTTTAACATCCCAGTTACCCACTAGAATAAAGCCACAAGATTCCACAGTTTTAGATAAATAAAATAAACTTTACTATGCAAAGTCAGAAAAGTGAAATAGTTTATAATACCTATATTAAGCTCTAACATTCAGAATTAACCTGAGGTAAATATAAATTAACAGGCAAACTATGGTTGAACACACCACACTGCATATTAAATGGCAAATGTGACCAATACAGATCCCACAGAGTTCTCAGCAACCCACACAGATATTAGTGACCACTGTGAATCACAAAATCTCATTAAAACTCTGTCTGCCCCACGAGGGATTTCAATTCTTTACTTTTGAAGATCTAGCCTCTGAGTTCCCTTGAAAGCCACTCTGGCTCAGACTGCCTCAATGCCTGCTTGCCTCCCAATGGTTCAATCTCTTCTCCTGAGGTTGTGTTCTACAGGATTCACAAAGCTACATTCCTGCCTCTAATTCCAGCTCTTTTGCAGACCCTACCTTCACTAAGTAGACATTGCCCTGGGTTTCTTCAACTCCAGCCTCCCTGCTGCACTGAGCTAGAAATGATTCCCAGAGCTTCTCTGTGCCTTTACTGTCTCCAGCACTGAGCCAGCAACCTTTTTACACCTTCACAGCTCCCCAGGAGCTCTCCTGAGCTCCAAATACACTAAACAGGGCTTCCCTGTGAGCTTCAAACCACACAAGTGCAACTAACCCCCTTTCCCAGCAAACACACAGACAAATTGAAAACAGAGAACCTTCTTAATCTCCACCCATGATGTAGTCTTTCAGAGTTCACTGAACTCTTTTAAACTAATTTAGCTCTAACTCCCAAAGCAAAGGACCTCTTTGAACCGCACTTCTTTGAAGCAGTGTAGATATCATGTCTCCAGTTCTCCAGCTAAGTAAACCCACCCGCTGTTTTAGGATCTTACCTTTCCAGTTGTTAACCCCTTAAGTCAACATGGCCCT
Organism: Carcharodon carcharias; assembly: GCF_017639515.1. Classification (NCBI taxonomy): domain Eukaryota; kingdom Metazoa; phylum Chordata; class Chondrichthyes; order Lamniformes; family Lamnidae; genus Carcharodon; species Carcharodon carcharias. The sequence continues at coordinate 78,911,911 of NC_054478.1, forward strand.
AATCTTTTAAGTGTAATAATCTTCAAGCTACTTTAGTTGCACTTATCCCGTTTTCTACAGTTGACCTATAATTTTCCCAAAGCTATATATTATGGGCAGAATTTTACCCTCGGCATGCAGGCTTGGCAGGGATGGGTGGGGTCTGGCGGGGGTGGTCAGGAAGCTGACTGCCACCCGCAGTCAACAGCGCACTGCGATTTTATATGGGCGGGCCAATTAAGGCTCGCCCAGCATGAGATGCAGTCTTTCAATGAGCGCGAAGGGGCAGACGGGGGCTTAATGTCCATCGGGTCCAATGCCAACCCAGCAGCCAATTCAAACACGGCCTCAGCAGCTCCGGAAGGCTGCCACTGAAGGACGTGGAAGTCGAGTCCATGGATGTCCCAGTGGGTGGACATGGCAGACAGGAGGGCAGGTCAGCATGACAGTCGGCCCCGCCTCACCAAAAAGGCCTGGGAGCAGGTGGCATCCAGGGTTAGCAGCGACGATGTAGTGAGGTGCACATAGGTTCAGTGCCAGAAGCGTTCTTATGATCTCCTGCGATCTGGAAGTGCGAGTACTGCATTGGCATGGGTCACTTTGCAGAACAGGTAAGAGCTGCTCATCCTGCTGTGGACCTCAGAGGTGTTACAATGTGAGTGGCAAATGTCAATGAGGCAGGGCCTGGCCAAGGGGGTGAGCCCTGGCTACTTGGACTGAGTGCCTTGTGGTTTCAGAGTCACAAGTGTGCTGAGCCATGCGATGTGTTCCTCAGGTGGGATTGGCCAGGCTGCAATGGCGCTGCAGGTAGAGAGTGGACTAATCAATGCTCCTCTATCCTTTTAGGAGAAGACATCCCAAAACAATGCAGAGAGGTTGTGGACTGGCAGGGGACCCCCACATGTCCTCATCTTTAGTGGATACGAGCAGGAGGCCCTGGAACTGGAGAGGTGCCATGCACCTCGGTCAAGCGGTTGCGGTGAGTTTGGGGTGCCAGAGGGAGGTAAGAATGCAGTGCACTGACGTGAGAATATGGCTTCTTGCAACCATTGCAGTGTAGTCTGTATATTGATGTGAGCCTCGAACCTGCAATGCCCATTGATAATGAAAAGACGAGGGCACCATGATGTAGATCTCTGTCTCATCAGGTTTCCAGGCGTGCACAGTGACAATGTAATAACTTAAACTAATGACATGTCTTTCTTCTCCTTTTTAGGGTCACCAGCAGCCCCTCATTGTGAGGAGCCTGAAGGCCCACCCCTGACCCCTGAGGACCAGCATGCTGAGCACACACCAGCGTCACAACCTCTCTGTCAAGCAGGCACCAGGGCAGATACCAGCACCTCGGTGGGCATAGGATTGGCATCTAGTACCTTGGTGCACATTTGTGAGGGCACTTCACAGTTGCTTGTGGTTCAGGTGGAGGCAGAGAGTGCCCAGAGTGCCGGTAGCCGGAGGACTGCTGGGGAATGGCACAATGCTTAGTTGATGGCTGATGATGGGCCTCTGGAGTCCTCCCTGAGGCAACAGCTGTTGGAAGTCCAGCGGGGTGTGTGGGAGCATCTAGCAGAGATACATGAGGCAATGCATGCCATGCCATGGTGTCCATTGTGGAGGAGTCCATGCAGAGCATAAGCACTGTGTTGACCCTCATGGCCAAGTGCAATGCTTCCTGCATGGTGACAGCAGCGACTCTCATGGGGAGACTCCTCCAGGGAATCATTCAGGGGTTCCTGGGGATGCACTCGAACCTGCAAGCCCTCACACAGGCACTGACCTCAGCTGGTCAGTGCCAGTGTAGGAGATGGATTTGGCACCCAGTATCCCAGCTAGGTGCCTGTCCATCAATGGTGAGCAGAACGACCTGATGTTGGCGCATGAGCTGCCTGTCGTCTCTGCCAGCTCCTCTCAGGGCACTCTGGATGATGGCAGCAGCTCCTCCATCCCTCTACCAGTGACCATGGCATCTGATGAGGCTGCGGTGACTGGGGAGATGCCAGCCATGGCACTGACTGCTCCCTCCCAGGCGGGGCCAGCACAGGCTCCGCTGGTCAGAGAATGCCCACCAACGTCATCAAGACCAGCAAGACAGCAGAGTCAGCAGGCTGCCTCCAATACCAGTGCCAGCGATGGGGGAGCACCTAGACGGAGCACTCGCAAGTGAAAACTTAAAGCACCTTAAGCACAAAACGGTCTGATCACGGGTGATAGTTATTTCCCCCATTTTTCTGTTTTTTTTAATGGTGTGATGTAAAACACTGGTGAGTGTTATTTTCTGCTATGTCACTCAGAAGTAAATTAGATTTCTTTTTGCAACTGGCCTCTGGATACTTCATTTGCTCTGTAGGTGCAAGGTAGACCATTATGTTTTGATGGACGTGTGACTCCTTAAGCTTTATTGTTGTGGCACATAGTGTATGTTGTTGACCAAGGAACTGGTCCTGTCAGGGATCGAATAAGGAGCCTCCAGCCCTGGCATGTGGTGGTGGCTCTTATTTGGTAGTCTAGCTGAAGGAGCATTGGATCAAAGCTTCCTAGGTGTCCCTGCCTCCGTGGAGATTACCCAGGTATGCGCCTAAGCCCTCAGCATTCTCCTGACCCTGCTTGTCCTCAGACTCACTACTGGACTCGTCGTCGGTTGCCTGTGCAATTGTGTCAAGATCTTCTTCCTCCACTGCTTCCCAGTGCCAGATTGTGGAGACGTAGCATGCAACCACTATCAGTGACACACGATCTGGGGAGTATTGCAGTGCGCCCACTGAATGACCCAGGCATCGGAAGCGCATCTTGAGAAGTCTGGTGGTTCTCTCTACCACTGCCCTTATGGAGGCGTGTCTCCTGTTGTACCGCTGCTTGGCCTCTGTTCTTGGGTGGTGGTGAGACATCATGAGCCACCTTTTGAGCGGATAGCCCTTGTCACCCATCCGAACCGGAGCACTGAAGAGCCTCGGCATCTAGGAGTGTCTCAGGATGTAAGCATTATGGGAGCTATCTGAGTACCTAGCACAGACTTGTAGAATCAACATCCTGTGATCACACATTATCTGCACGTTCATGGAGTGGGAGCCCTTCCTGTTGACGAAGGCACCAGGCTCACCTGCTGGTGCCTTGATAGCCACATGTGTACAGTCTATTGCACCCTGGACGAGGGGGAAGCCAGCAATGGCCACGAAGCCTCTGACTCGCTCAGCCTGGCTGGCCTCGTTTGTACATTAATGAATGAAAGTTAATGCACGCCTGAACAGAGCATCTGTCACCAGTTTGATGCAGCTGTGGACAGCTGATTGGGAGACTCCACAAAGATCCTCCACTGAGCCCTGGAAAGAGCCGGAGGCTTGGAGCTTAGGGCCACTGTGACCTTCAGCGCCACTGGCATGGGGTGTCCACCCACACAGTCAGACCTGATCACAAGGCCGATCCTCTGACAGATGGAGGTCACTGTCTCCCTTGAGAGAGGGAGACATATGTCAGACATATTGAGGTAGCTGCATCGCCACCTGTAAACCCTGGCAGCAGGATAATGGCATCTTCTGCTGGCCCTGCGCCCCTTTTGCCTGTGCTTCTCCTCCTACAGGTCGCTCCCCTGGAAGCTGAATAAGGACATCTGGCCTCCTCCCCTTTCTGGCTCTCTCTTCCTTCTCAGAGGAGGCACCTCTGGCGAGACCACAATCCCCATTACCAGGGTAAGGGCCAGGCTGTTGATTCCTGGAAGGCCCCACGCAGTGTGAATCCTCCGGGGGCCTGGAAAACAACACTGAGTCCTAAACTGAAGCCTCTAAATGCTTGGAATGCAACACTGAAGCAAAATGAAGCTGTCCTGTTCACAGAAGCAAACAGCAGCAAGCGATATCCCAACCTACTCACTATTCACTTTGTGAAGCCCACTGACCCCTCTTATCCTGACTGTGGATGAGGTTTTGCAAATTGTGGCCTGCCCGCCTGCCTGATTTGCCCGTGCGATGGCCTAAAAATCGCACAGGCTATGTAAACGTGAAGTCAATTGGTCTCTCAAGTGTCTTAACTGGCCATTTAATTAATGGCTGGTGCGCCTCTGTCTTCATCACACGAAATATCGCAAGAGTGCGCGTTGACATCGGGACACTCATCCGACATCAACGTGCAACATTTCACACACGGGCGTGTCGGGCGCGCACCCGCATGCCAAGGGTAAAATTCTGTCCTATGTCTAAAACATTAACATGAACTATGAACGAGATAATCGTAACAGCAAACACTTTGAATGTTAGGAACATAAGAACAGGACTGGGTCAATTAGCTCCTTGAACCCATTCTAGTCCTATTAAGTATTTCCCTGTAGATGTGTTCCACATGTTAATTTTTTTTCAATCGCTTATTGAAAAATGTGCAGGTGATAGCAATGCACATTTCATTAGCTAATTAAATTTGAGACATCTGTCTGAATGTGGTATATTAATAAGCAAATTTTGGATTCACTTCCTCAGTACAAGGAGGTAATCAATGTGACTAAATATTGATATGTAACATGATTTGAAACTTTGTCGGGAAAATATAATCTTTATCGGGATGTAATTCTTGTTACCAAATCTATTTACCTTAATGTCATCCAGGTTGTGCCATATTTTTATGCCTTGAAAAATAAATATAAGTGATTGTCTTATTAAATTACCTTTGTTTTAAATAAATTGACAGCACTGTGTGAATCATATACTTTAATCTTATATACTTTACTCTCTTTGTATCCTCCAGGCAATACCGTTTGTCTTCTGTAAATAAAAGCAAAATACTGCAGATGCTGGAAACTGAAACAAAAACAAAAAATGCTGGAAAAACTCAACAGGTCTAACAGCATCTGTGGCGAGAAAAGCAGAATTAACGTTTCGAGTCCATATGATTCTTCTTCAGAGCTAAAGAGAAGTAAAAATGTGATGACATTTATACTGTTTAAGGGGGTGAAGCAGGTGAAGCTGGATAGAAGGCCAGCGATAGGTGGGGGCAAAAGAGAGATTGACAAAGATGTCATGAACAAAAGGACAAAAGGGTGTTAATGGTAGTGGTAAGGGCTAAAGGAGGTGCTGATGGTGGCATTAAAGTCAGAAAGCAGAATGTGATAATAGCCGGACAAGGGTAAGCACTCTGGAAAGAACAACATGAACAAGTGACAGATGGCCCTAGTTGGGATGGGGGGAGGGGAGGGGATGGTGGTGGGAAAAAAGATTGAAAATAGGGTAAAAGTTGGGAATGAAACAATGAATAAAAATGAAAATAAATAAAAATAAAAATATGTGGATAAAAATAAAAACTAAAAAATTAAAATGAATATTGAAAAAAGGGGATAAAAAAAGAGGTGAGGTCGGAGGGGAGAGTTCATGGTCTGAAGTTGTTGAACTCAGTGTTAAACTTGGAAGGCTGTAAAGTGCCTAATTGGAAGATGGGGCACTGTTCCTCCAGTTTATGTTGGGCTTCACTGGAACATTGCAGCAGGCCAAGGACGGACATGTGGGCATGAGAGCAGGATGGTGTGTTGAAAAGGCAAACGACAGGAAGGTCTGGGTCATGCTTGCGGACAGACCAAAGATATTCCGCAAAGTGATCATCCAGTCTGCGTTTGATCTCTCTAATGTAGAGGAGACCGCATTAAGAGCAGTGAATGCAGTAGGTGCAAAGTTGAAGGAGGTGCAAGTGAAGTGCTGCTTCACCTGAAAGGAGTGTTTGGGCCCTTGGATGGTGAAGAGGGAGGGGCAGGTGTTGCACCTTCTGCGATTGCATGGGAAGGTACTGTGGGAGTGGGATGAGGTGTTGGGAGTGATGGAGGAGTGGACCAGGGTGTCCCGGAGGGAACGGTCCCTACGGAATGCTGACAGGGGGGTGAAGGGAAGGTGTGTTTGGTGGTGGCATCATGCTTGAGTTGGCGGAAATGGCGGAGGATGATCCTTTGAATGAGGAGGCTGGTGGGGTGAAAAGTGAGGGCAAGGGGGGCCCTATCATGGTTCTGGGAGGGATAGGAAGGTGTGAGGTCAGAGGCACGGGAGATGGGTTGGACACGGTTGAGGGTCCTGTCAATCACAGTGTGTGGGAAACCTCGGCTAAGGAAGACATGTCAGAAGCACCAATTTGGAAAGTGGCATCATCAGAACAGATGTGACAGAGGTGAAGGAACTGAGAGAATGGGATGGAGTCCTTACAGGAAGCAGGGTGTGAGGAGCTGTAGCCGAGGTAGCTGCAAGAGTCAGTAGGCTTGTAATGAATATTGGTGGACAGTCTATCACCAGAAATTGAGACAGAGAGGTCAAGGAAGAGAAGAGAAGTGTCGGAGATGGTCCATGTGAAGGTGATGGAGGGGTGGAAATTGGAAGCAAAATTGATAAATTTTTCCAAGTCCAGATGAGAGCATGAAACGGCACCGAAACAGTCATTGGTGTACCGATACAAGAGTTGTGGGAGGGGGCCTGAGTAGACTGGAACAAGGAACGTTCCACATACCCTATAAAGAGACAGGCATAACTGGGGCCCAATCGGGTACCCGTAGCCACACCTTTTATTTGGATGAAGTGAGATAAGTTTAAGGAGAAATTGTTCAGTGAGAGAACAAGTTCAGCCAGACAGAGGAAAGTGGTAGTGGATGGGGATTGTTTGGGCCTTTGATCAAGGAAGAAACGGAGAACCCTCAGACCATCCTGGTGGGGGAAGGCGGTGTAGAGGGATTGGATGTCCATGGTGAAGAGGAGGCGGTTAGGGCCAGGAAACTGGAAATTGTTGATATGATGTAGGGCATGAGAGGAATCGCGGATGTAGGTGGGAAGAGATGAGACAAGGGGAGAGAGAACGGTGTTGTGAATTGAAGTCAATGGTTTTTCAAAATGATGCTTTTTAGTTAGCTGCTCAGATTGTTAAAATATAGAATGAAATTACTGATTGCCTGACCTCCTGTCAGTTTGACAATTTTCCTGAACTGGGTGTGTGCCAGACAATCCAGCTAAAATCAGCAATTCACTGCATGGGGCAAGCTTAAATGCAAATGCCAAATGAGACTGATTTGAACTTTATTTTCTTAGCCTATGCTACAGGACACTAGCTGCAAACTAATTGCCTGGTCAGGTCTGAAATATCTACTGGTGGTATTATATTTCCCTTCATACATTTATCAGGCTTACTGGCAACATCATCATTGACTGGGAATAATTGACAACAAATATGTGTATAATCAGAGAAGTCAACACAACTTAAGGAATAATATTTAGATTTATGCTTAATATGCAAACTAACATTTTAAAATCAGGTTCTAAAAATCTGTGTAGCAGTTTTAACGGATTCATAAATGCATTTACAAACAATAGCATTGATTTTGGTCTTGTATAACACGCAAGTGGAAGACAGTGTGCTCACAATGTCCAACTGATGTTGTTGGTGAGAGGTTTGAACCGTGTTGGGCACCGGTCCTCATTTATATGGGGTTGACCGGCTGCCCATGAGTTTCAAGTATAGTTCGCCGTTTGGGAAAGGGGGAAATCTGTCAGTGTAGTCACTGAGCATGGGGTTGCAGCAGCAAGTTAAAGGGTGATGCTGGACAGAGATAGGTAGCAAAGGATATAATTTAAAGGATTGAGTACTTTGCATGAAGGTATACGGAGGTAAATTTAGATAATTCTGAAATTTCAAATTTACCAAATCAGTAAAATAATATTATTCCCAGTCTTGCCTCTGGTGATTCCTTTAATTTACACTTGACCTGCTGTTCCCTGCCCTGCATCGCCCATGTATTGTATGCAGGTTTACTGTCGAGTGGATGGCTTGGTGGTGTCAATAAAATAGTACTGGGATCGGAAAGATGTCACCAGACCTAAATTGCATGTAATTATGAGACTCCTGGCAGTTTCTGTTGGGAGTTTTGGTTGCCTAAATTGAGGACGGTTCCAAAATTGCATCGTGGGCCTCAGGCAAGAGGTTGAATGTAACGTTATTTTTACTATTTTAATTTTACTATCACCATGTTCACACTTAAAAATGGGGTGCTCAAGAAACAAAGATCACCCTCAAAGAATTTACAATTAGTTAAAGCTAACATGCAGCGGATTGAGGTCTATCTTCTCTTCTCATTGCATTGTATTGCATGCAGACAGTTTTTCAGGGGTGTAGTTATATGACTGATAACAAGAGCTTTGAACAAAGCAAGAGATGCAGAATAGAGCCCAATTTAACCTTCTATCTTGACTTTGCCCCAGTTAATGATAGTAAGGTGGAAAACTGACAAAAGTCACATTGATGCTGGCACATATAAATATTGTATAGTACACTGGTTTCATCTGTGGGCAAGAACAGTACTAGTAGAAACTTCTTAAAAGTAATGTTTTTATCACTTTGGGCAATGCTGTATGGATTAGAGACCATTAATAAGAAAAAATAGTACATCTATATTTTTTGATGAAATAGATGCGAATATGTGAATAGAATACAGTAATATGAAACCTTTCATGATGAATTTAGAAGATAACTATCTGACTCCAGAAAATTTAGCAGAGTTTTATAATAATTGATAATGTGAGTATTAACTAAGCAGAACTGACTCGAAAAACAGAAGCTTCATGAATGCATAATATAAAAGTTATATTCTGATGTGACAAATGGAGCGTGTTTTTTGCTCCACTGCATATTATTTTATTATTACTCTCTTGTGAAGCTGATTTATTTTGATTAGATTCTATGTCAGCTGCCTATATAAGGCAAATATATTTTGGTTACCCGACATTAGCAGCATGGAATATTTCCATGTATATTAGAGAACAAGATGTTCTCATTTTAGAAAGGAAACCATTAGAGGGCTGTTTTCAGCATTGATAAAAAAAATGACCTACAATCAGAGTTGCTCATATTGGTTACACAGTGGACTTGCTTGTCTCATTTTAAGTCATATACTTTTAAAAAACAATTTATGATTTGGGTTTGCATGACCAGCATCACCCATTCCTATTTGCATTTAACAACATGGGTTGCTAGCATATTTCATGGGGTAATTAACCTCAACCCCATTAGTGTGGAACTGTTCTCATGTACAGATCAGCTAAGAATGGTAGGAATCCTTTCCGAAAGGTTATTTGTCAACCTGTTCAGTTTTTTACACCAATAATGACAGCTCATGGTTATTATTGCTACCACCTTTTATTTCTAATAATATTTATTTTCAGATTTTTTAAACTGCATGATACAATGGGATTTTAACCTACTGCATTATTAATCTAACACAACATGATTAAGCTAACACTAACACTAGTACTTTAAGCTTAAATAAGAGCAATTATGAGGGCATGAAGTCACAGCTGGCTAAAATAAATTGGGAATTTAGGTTAAGGGATAGGTCAGTAGAGATGCAGTGGCAGACATTTAAGGAGATATTTCAGAATACTCAGAAAAGATACTTTGCAGTGAGAAAGAAAGACTCTAATGGAAGGGCACACCACCTATGGCTAACTAAGGAAGTTAAAGATAGTATCAAATTGAAAGAAAAAGCATATAATTCCACAAAGATGAGTGGCAGGTCAGAAGACTGGACAGAGTATATAGAACTGCAAAGAATGACTAAAAGATTAATAAGGAGGGAGAAATTAAAGTATGAGAAAAAGCTGACTAGAAATATAAAAACGGATACTAAGAGTTTCTACAGGTATTTAATAAGGAAAAGAGCAAGTAAACAGTGCTGGTCCTCTAAATCGTGAGTCTGGGGAATTAATAATGGAAAATAAGGAAATGGCAAATGAATTAAACAGTGTCAGCACTGGAGTGCTGCTTTGGGCTGCAATAGAGCGCTTCAGTTGGAGTTTAGTGAGAGAAGGTCTTTTAAGGATTAACTTCTATCTAAAGACTAATCTTTCTTTAATTTAGCAACTAACTAAAAGTTGCTCTTTGGTTGAAAGCTGAGAGTTTTAGTCCAGCTTTAAAATAAGGGTTATGCAGGCTCTGCTTACAGCCTCTGGCTTAAACAGGTTTCCAGAAGCTAGATTCAGACAGCACAAAAGCAAGCCATCTACAGTGCTGCTTTTGTCTTCACTGGAGTGCTGCTTTGAGCTGCATTAGAGTGCTTCAGTTGGAGTATAGTGAGAGAGGGAGTTCAGTGAAGAGGGAAGGAGGTGATCCTTTCATTTTCAACCTTTTCTCAGTAAGTAGAGTGGAGGCCTTGGTAAGTAGGACCTGTAAGCATTTCTTCTTCTGTCCTTAAAATTCTCTAAACTAGAGGAAGTGAAAGTAAAGGGAGTAATTTAAAGGTAAGTCATGGCAGGGCAGCTCAGCCAAGTGGAATGCTCCTCCTATGTGATGTGGGAAGTCATGGATACTTCCATTGTCCAGGGCGGCCATGTGTGAAGATGTGTCTTCAATTGCAGCTATTCAAGATCTGTGTTTTGAAGTTGGGGCTGCAGCTGGAGTCACTGTGGAGCATCCTCAAGGATGAGATCTTCGTGGATAACACATACAGTGAGGTGGTCACACCATAGGTAAAGAGTGCATGGGCAGAAAGGAAATGGGTGAGTGCCGGCAGAGTAAAAGCACTAGGCAAGTAGTGCAGGAGTCCCCTGGGTTCATATCACTCTCCAAGAAATTTTCCATTTTGGATACTGTTGGGGAGGGGGTCTCTCAGGGAAATGCAAGGGCCAAGTCCATGGCACCACAAGTGGCTCAGTTGCACAAAGGGATGGGGGTTGGGGTGGGGGAAATAGAATGGGAGAGCAATAGTGATAGAGGATTCCATCATAAGGGGAACTGTTGACATTTTTGTGGCCACAGATGTGACACCAGGATGGCATGTTGCCTCCTTGGTGTCAGAGTCAAGGATGACACTGAGTGGCTGCAGGACATTCTGAAGGGGGAGGGTGAACAGCCAGAGGCTGTGGTCCATATCGGTACCAATGACATAGGTAAAAAGAGAGAAGAGGTCCTGAAAGCAAAATATAGGGAGTTAGGAAATAAATTAAAAATCAGGACCTCAAAGGTAGTAATCTCAGGATTATTCCCAGTTCCACGTGCAAGCGAGATCAGGATTAGGAGAATAGACCATATGAATGCATTGCTGGACAGATGGTTTAGGAGGGAGGGATTTAGATTCCTGAGGCATTGGGACTGATTCTGGCAAGCTGGACACGTTGCACCCCAACAGGACAGGGACCAATATCTTCACAGGGGTATACGCTAGTACAGTGTGGGAGGGTTTAAACTAGATTGGCAAAGGGGTGGGAACCTGAGCGGGGAGACACAAAAAAGGGAAACAAAGATAGGAAGGAAAGACAGAAAAGTAGAAAGCAAAAGTGGAAGGCAGAGGAAACAAGGGCTAGCAGCAAGTAGGGCCATAGTACAAAAAAAAATGTGTAAAAATGTTGAAAAGACAAGTCTAAAGGCACTGCATCTGAATGCATGGAGCATTTGCAATGAGGTAGATGATTTAACGGTGCAAATAGATGTAAACAAGTATGATATGATTGTGATTACGGAGACATGGCAGCAGAGTGACCAAGGCTGGAAACTGAATATCCAAGGGTGCTCGATACTTTGGATGGACAAGGCAAAAAGGAAAAGGAGACGATGTGGTGTTGTTAGTTAAGGATGAAATCAGTGTGATAATGAGAGAGGATATTAGCTTAGAAGATCCAGATGTAGAATCATTTTGGGTGGAGCTAAGAAGTAACAAGGGGTGGAAAACATTTATGGGAGTTGTATATAGGCCTCCAAACAGTAGTGGTAAGGTAGAGGATGGCATTAGGAAATTAGAGATGCATGTAACAAGGGTGCTACAGTGATCATGGGTGATTTTAATTTGCATATAGATTGGGCAAACCAAATTAGCAATAATACTGTGACGGATGAATTCCTGGAGTGTGTACGAGATGATTTTTTAGACCAGTACATCAAGGAACCAAATAGGGAACAGGCTATCCTAGATTTGGTATTGTGCAATGAGAAGGGTTTAATTAATAACCTAGTTGTTCATGGTCCTTTAGGGAACAGTGACCATAGCATGATAGAATTCTACTTTATGTTGGAAAGTGAAGTAGTCCAATTTGAAATTAGGGTCCTAAGTCTTAACAACGGAACCTACGAAGGTATGAGGTGTGAGTTGGCTAAGATAGATTGGAGAACTTCATTAAAAGACTGTGGATAGAAAATAGCTAACATTTAAGGAATGAATATATGCATTGCAACAGGTATACGTTTCTTTCCAGCATAAGAACAACAGGAAAAGTGACACAAACATGGCAAACAAAAGAAATTAAGGATAATATTAGATCCAAAGAGGAGTCATATAAAGTTGCTAGTAAAAGTACCAAGCCTGAGGATTGGGAGCAGTTTAGAATTCAGCGAAGGGGGAACCAAGAGATTAATTAAGAGGGGAAAAATAGAGTATAAGAGTAAATTCGCAAGAAACATAATAGCAGATTGTAAAAGCTTCTATAAGTATGTAAAAAGAAAATGATTAGTAAAGGCAAATGTAGACTGAAATGGGAGAATTTATAATAGAGAACAAGAAAATGGCAGAGCAATTAAACAACTACTTCAGTTCTGTCTTCACGCAAGAAGACACAAATAACTTCCCAGAAATACTAGGGAACCAAGGGTCTAGTGAGAAGGAGGAATTGAAGGAAATTAGTATTGCTAAAACAATAGTAATTAATGGAAACTAATTATGGAAATTAATGGAACTGAAAGGCAATAAATCTCCAGGGCCTGATAATCTACATCCCAGGGTACTAAAGGAGGTGGCCATGGAAATAGTGGATGCATTGGTTGTCATCTTCCAAAATCCTGTGGTTTCCGGAATAGTCCCAGCAGATTGGAGGGTGGCAAATGTAGCCCCACTATTTAAAAAAGGAGGGAGGGAAAAATGGAATTACAGACAGGTTAGCCTAACATCAGCAGTAGGGAAAGTGCTAGAGTCTATTATAAATGATGTGATAACAGGGCACTTAGAAACGATCAATGGAATTAGGCAAAGTCAACATAGATTTATGAAAAGGAAATCCTGTTTGTCAAACCTGCTGGAGTTTTTTGAGGGCGTAGCTAGCAGAATAGATAAGGGAGAACTAGTGGATGTGGCATATTTGGATTCTCAGAAAACTTGCTAAACTCCCACAGAGGGGATGAGTGTGTAAAATTAAAGCACATGGAATTGGGGGTAATATATTGGCATGGATTGAGAATTGGTTAGCAGACAGGAAACAAAGTGTAGGAATAAGTGGATCTTTTTCAGAATGGCAGGTGATGACTAGTGGGGTATTACAGGAGTCAGTGCTTGAGCCCCAGCTATTCACAATATATATAAATAATTTGGATGAGGGAACCAAATGTAATATTTCCAAATTTGCTAAGGACACAAAATTTTGTGGGAATGTGAGCAATGAGGAGAATGTTAAGAAGCTTCAAGGTGATTTAGACAGGTTGAGTGAGTGGGCAAATACATAACAGATGCAGTATAATATGGATAAGTGTGAAGTTATTCACTTTGGTAGAAAAAACAGAATGGCAGAGTATTATTTAAATTTTGATAGATTGGGAAATATTGATGTACAAAAGGATCTGGGTGTCCTCATACATCAATCACTGAAAGCAAACACACAGGTGCAGCAAGCAGTTAAGAAGGCAAATGGCCTTCATTGCAAGGGGACTTGAGTACAGGAGCACGGATGTCTTACTGCAGCTGTACAGGGCCTTGGTGAGACCACACCTGGAATATTGTGTGCAATTTTGGTCTCCTTCCCTAAGAAAGGTTATATTTGCCATAGAGGAAGTGCATGAATCACAAAAAAGTTAGCATGGAGGTACAGCAAGTGATTAGGAAGGCAAATGGAATGCAGCTATTTATTGCAAGGACAGTGGAATATAAAAAGAGATGTTTTGCCAGTATTGTATAGGACTTTGGTGTACCACATCTGGAGTACTGTGTATAATTTTGGTCTCCTTGTTTATAAAAGGATATAAATGTATTAGAAGTAGTTCAGAGGAGGTTCACTGACTGATATTTTGGATGGAGGAGGGATATCTTACAAGGAAAGGTTGGACCGACTTGGCCTGTATCCATTAGAAGAATGAGAGGTGATCTTATTGAAACATATAAGATCCTGAGGGAACTTGACGGGTGGATGTTGAAAGGATGTTTCCACTTGTGGGAGAGACTAGAATTAGGGGACACAGTTTAAAAATAAGTTGTCTTCCATTTAAGATGGAGTTGAGAAGATTCTTTATCTCTCAGAGTGTTGTGAGTCTTTGGAACTCTCTTCCCCAGAGAATGGTGGAGGTAGAGTCATTGAATATTTTTAAGGCAGGGGCAGATAGCCTTTAATTGCCTCATTAGTCAAGAATCTATCAGGGGTAGGTGAAATGTGGAGTTGAGGCCACAATCAGGTCAGCCATGATCTCATTGAATGGCGGAGTCGGCTTGAAGGGCCAAATAGCCTACTCCTGCTCCTAATTCATATGTTCGTATGTAATCCAGGTTTTTGATTTGTCATCTAGTAACATAACCACTATACAACAGTATCCTTGTGATGCTGGTGCTCCCATAATGATCTTTGGTATGGAATTTCAGGATATTCACCCGCGATGATGATGGAACACTACCATATATCGAAATCAGGATGGTGTTTGAGTTGGAATGCAATCTGTAGGTATTGGCCTTAATTACCACAGCATTACTTGGGTATGTGAGTCAAGAAAGGAACAGTGGTGGAGAGAGGCCATGAAGTATTTAGTAAATTAAAATGAGAATTTTGATATCAATGTACTCATGGATGGGAGAGCAACAGAAGATGACAAGGTTAGGAGTGAGATGTGAGCAGGATTTAGTACAGGATAGGATGTGGGCAATGGAGTTCTGTAGTTACTCTTAGGCCAGCAGTCAGTGGGCCCTGCACACCAACGCATAAAATGACATGTGGTGACTTTGGGCATGCGTCCTGACGTCACCACACGTCATTCTGATCTTTCGTTTGGCAGGCACGCACCGGAGTCAGCTGTGCACCAGCCAAACTGTCAAAGGCCTGTTAAGGCCATTAACACAGCAATTGAACTAATTAACAGGGCTGCCCGTCCAACCTTAAGGTTGGCGGGCAGGCGAAGAGCCCAGGCGACCTTCGCATTTTTCATGAAACCTCATCCCCGGGCAGGATGAGGTTTCATGAAGGGTTTATTAAATGAATAAATATTTATTAAACATTTGATAAACATGTCCCAGCTCATGTGACGCTGTCACATGAGGGGACATATATAAATGATTTTGAATTTTTTTTATTTTGAAGTGTCAAATTCAACTTAACCTCCCTGAGGCAGCTCCATGCCTCAGGGAGATTTCAGCGCTCTTTCGCACATCCAAGAGTCATCCATCTCTCACTCCTCCCCCCACCCGCACAGGTAGCACTAAGCGCTGCCGGGCGCATGTCAAACTGGGCGGGCCTTAATTGACCTGCCCACATAAAATGGCGGTGCACAGCCGATCGCGGGCAGCAATTGGCTCCGTGCCCGTTCCTGATCGGCCTGCCTGACAGGGAGAAAATTCTCCCCTTGGTGTAAACCCACTGAGCCATCAAGGGAGGCCTATTCTTTAATTTTGCCAGTGTGTTGTATAAATCTACTGAAAATTGTTATTGTATAATTTGTGACAGCTGTTTCCTTGTTGTAAGTGTTAAATGTTCTGTTTTATTACAAAAAAAGTAATTTATATATTAAATTAGATCAGAAGTGATTAAAACCAGAGAAGTGTTTAGACATTAACTTATACCAAATCTATCGACTTAGTTTTCTTTTATTTGTTGCAGGTACCTGCAGGATGCAATATTATTTTAATTAAAACACTGTTTGTGGTATCATTTTTTTGTGTGTTCAAGCTGAACACAGCCTGTAAAATCCCTTCCAATTTAATATTTAAAATTAAAATTACAGTTAAGTAATTTTAATAGCTAACCCCAATGTAAACATATAATATATTGAATGTTTATGATATTGAAAGATTTTCATACGAAGTGCATTGTAATGTTTGTATTTCCCTTCATAAATTTAAACCCATAAAAATACTTTCTTTTAAGCTTTTTAATTAATGCTGCAGTTAGACTGAAACCAGTTTTAGTGCAAACAGATATTGAGTGTTTACAGCTTTAATAGGAAATGATAAATATATTGGTTGGCTGTTTTGTAAGGGATCAAGGTAAATGTAGTTCACAATATATATTAATGAATTTATTTTTATTAGGTATGCATATACTTCAAATTTTCAAAAAAAAATTGGCCATTTAATTCCACAGGGGTTCTAGTGATCTGGTACCCAAACTTCAGTGGGATACAGGTTAAACCCCTAGGAAACAGCAGTGACTTGGTTACTCCAAATCTCTACCACGTTTTTAACTACAGGATTGTTACATATTTGCATGTTTTAAACCTGATTGCTTTATATGAACCCATATTCTTTATATGAATTGTTTGATGTAAGTTACACTCCAATTTTGCCTTCGGGCTGTGAATGTGTTTCTTGCATATTTACTATTTACATATTCATGGAAATGTAGATCAATCATAGTAAAAAGCTGCAATTCTGCAAAGAAATATGACTCAGAGAGAAGTGTTCCTTTAACTGCACAAAGAGGCAGCACATGCAGAAGGAAAACCATGGAAACTAAACAGAGGTATCTATGGCCTAAAGGATGCTTTCAGGTTGTGGTATTTTTCAGTGAGATCTGTTTTGCTGAAAATAAGTTGTGTTCAATAAAAGTGGATCCCACAATGTTTTATTCATATCATAAAGAAAAACTTTCAGGCATCTTCATGTTGCATGTTGATGATTTCTTATCTGCTGGTACTGTGGAATTTGGGAAATGTGTTATTAATAAGATTAGTGTAGAATTTAAAAATAGGAGTCAGGTTTTTTTTCTTCTTTCATAGATGTGGGTGTCACTGTCCAGGCCAGCATTTATTGCCCATCCCTAGTTGCCCTTGAGAGGGTGGCGGTGAGCTGCCTTCTTGAACCGCTGCAGTTCATGTAGTAAAGGTACACCCACAGTGCTGTTAGGGAGGGAGTTCCAGGATTTTGAACCAGTGACAGTGAAGGAACGGCGATATAGTTCTAAGTCAGGGTGGTGTGTGGCTTAGAGCTGAACTTGCAGGTGGCGCTGTTCTCCCGTGCATCTGCTGCCCTTGTCTTTCTAAGTTGTAGGGGTCACGGGTTTGGAAGCTGCTATCGATAGAGTCTTGGTGTGTTGCTGCAGTACATCCTGTAGTGGTGCATTTCAATGTGTTGGTTTAGTTAGTAAGCATAATAGATGTGAAATAACTTTAATTCAACAATCCTATTTCAAGAGCGTTACTTCAATCTTGGTTAATTGTACCAGGTCATCAATTAAAGGTTATATTATAGCTAAAGAAGAGACAGAGCTATTTCAAAGCTTGATTGAACTGTTGAGCTGATGCGCACTCACACTAGACCAAATGCTAGTTTTGATGTGTTGGACTTAAGTACTATAATGAAACACTCTAAAGTAGAGAATGTTTAAGAGCAAACAAAACATTAAAATAATTTAATCTGGATAAATGCATACTCAAGTTTCAATTCTTAGGTGACCCAAAGAACATGAAACTGGTCATTTTTAGTGACATTCCACATGCTGATCTTCCTGATGGCTATTTCAGTGCAGCTAGCTTCATAATATTTTTGATAGGTGAGAATGGGAAATGTATTTTATTTGGGGAGCAAATAAAATAAAAGGGATTGTTAAAAGTACTTTGGTTGCCAAAACACTGGCTCTTGGGGAGACAGTTGATATGGGATTCTATTTATCAAGTATTTCAAAGAAGATTTTGAATGATAAGCATATTGAAGATAGCATACCCACTGAATATTATGTAGCTAATCGTTCATTGTGGGATAATGTACATTCTATGAAATATGTGAAGGATAAAAGGTTATGGATCATCCTTTTTTCCGGAAACAAATCCTGGAGAGAAAAGAAATTTCTGAAATTAAGTGAGTGGATGAAAGTTATCAACTGTCTTATTGGGCAGAATTTAATAGTGTTGGTGGAGTGCCCTTCTGCTGGCTGCAAAGCCAGTGGCAACTCCGCTGAAACCATTTTCGGGAGGCCCAAAGAGATTAAGTCCCAATCAGGCATTGAGCTTCCTGCCATCAGGCTTCCTAGCTCCTGTGAGGGGAACCTCCCACCCAGAAATACTGGTGCAGGGTAGCTCTCCCACCTCCGAGACCTGCTAGCCAATCAGAGGCTGGCTACTCTCTAGTACTGGCAGTGCTATGGGGAGTGGTGGCCACTGCCGGTACTGCAGTGCAGCTGACACCAGGGATCAAAGCTTGACCCCAGGGAAAAGGTGAGTGGTATGGGTTTGCCAGGCAGAATTGTAATGTGGATTCTTTAGATGTCTCAGTGATGAGGCCTTGAGACTTATATATTTAAACATGAACCCTTTATTGTTAACCTTTAACTTTTTCCAGATCCTAGCTTACTGTCATGCATGGTGCTGTTGCCTCCATGAAGTCTGGTTCCAGAGTGTTCTCTTTAGACTGTTCTCTCAGTCTATTATCATATAACTCTATACATCATAATGTGGGCAGTGCTATTCTCCAGACCCACATTAACCCTTGCTCTGCTGAACACCTTTACATTACAATGCCATGCAAGCACATACAACATCATACAACATCCTCCTTTCTTCTCCAAAGAAAATTTTCCCTTCCAAAGGAATATAACTATTTGCAATACAACCTTTACTTGCTATCCCTTCTCCCCCATCTCAAGCCTCTGACTTTATAAATTCAGACGGTCTTGAGGCTCGACAGTTCTTCTTCATCTTGATCTGTCAGGTTTGGAGGAATGGTAGGATTACTCTGTGTTTCTGGTACTTGGCTATCTCCATTTGATTCGCTTTTTGTGCTCCTTCCAGTTGCACTTCTCTTTATTACCAACCTGTCTGCTTTTTTTTGGACAATGTACGTTTGTCCCATTCCTTCCAAGCAGAATGTGCATTTCGTTCTTCCTTGAGCGGACTCGAATTTTCTTTCTCCATGGTGTCTGTCACATTCTTGCTGGACCTTGGCGTTTCGCAAATGGAATCTTCATTTCCATTTGTTTCACAATTTCAGCCAAACATTTGTTCACTGTTTTATTTTCAAACCATTTTGTAGGCTTATGAATCTTTTCATTCAGTTCAGTGGTCCTCAGCACATCTGAGACATCCAGTGCTTTTTCTTCTTCTAGTTCCTCGTGCTTCAGTGTTGGATTTACATTTTCCAATCTTATTTCTGTCTTTGGTTTCTCTGGCCACAGTAGGTCTTTGTCCTTGTCTTTCATTTTGGTATCACTGTTAGGTCTGTCTCCGGTGAAGTCTGAATTATTTTAAGATCTGTAATTGTGCAATTCATGGCTTCATTATCTACTTGCAGTTTGGGAAGCGCGATAGCTTTTCCTTTCAATGCCTCCTCTTTTCCATTCAACTGCTTCTTCAGCTCTTCAGTCTGTTTCTTGTAGCTTTCGGCTTCTTTCTGAAATATAGAACGTTGCTGAGTCTTCTCTGCCAACTGGTTCTTCAGTATGTTCAGAGTGATGTTAAATTTATTTTCCTTCTCTTCATAATTTTGCAAAAGAATAAGCTTTGACCTAAGGGATTCTTGTAACATGTGAGGGTCTTTCAACAGGTTTTCCTTTTCTTTGCAAAACTCATTTACTTCATCTTGAGTTTTCCTGTAATTTAGCATAGTCTCCTTGAGTTTCTTCTGCTGTGTTTCCATTCTGCTATTTAAGACAGTCTTCATTTCTTCATTTTGATGAATGGTTAGGCATTTCTTTTGCATTTGATTTTGAAGGACAATTGACTGTTCTTTAAACTGTTCATTTTCTTGTTGATCTTTTGCCACTCTGGCCTTCAGTGCATCATTTCATTGTTACTGATAGTTCCAATGCAGCTTTTCCTGAAGTAACATTCAACGCCCTTTTTAGCTACCCGTGTCTTTCCATGGCTACATATTGATTTTTCAAGGAGTCTTTCAGGGTTGCAAATTTTTTGCATGCTTTTTCTTGCCTGTCATTTTGCCTGGCTATATATCAGTTTGAGTTTTCCGAACTCCTGCTTGGATTTGCCAACTGTGGAATTGAAAGTCGTTATCATCTCTTGGTATATCTGTGTCATCTCAGAAATTTTGTTTGTTCAGATCTCAAACAGCTTTGTTTATTGGAAACTTTATCATGCATTTTCAAAGGTATCTACTCAGCTTGAATCTTGTGCTTCAAATCTTCCTGTTCAGCTCTGATGTAAATATTTTCCTGTAGAACAGCTTCATTTACTTTTTGCACATTTTGCTTCTTTTGAGTTACCTCAGTTAGCTTTCTTTCATTCATAGCCATCTGCTCACCCTGCACTGCCATCTGTCTCCCTCGCGCTGGGGACTTTTGGCTCCGTCCCTCTGGGGATGCCAGTGTTATGCACACTGCATCACTCAGGGTCTTGCAGTTTTTGTAGTTCTGCGCACTGACTTGTTATCTAAGGGTGGAATTTTATGTCCCATGGGCAGGTGCATGCCCAACCAGATCAGGCATAAAATAGCGTGCAATGCCATTGGGTGAGCTTCCCGCGTCATCGCACACTTGCGCAATATTTCAGTCGGTGGGCAAGCACAAGAGTCAGCGACACACCCACAGACAATTAAGAGGCCTGTTAAGGCCATTGTTTGATTAATTAACTGCCATTTTTCGCTTACAGTTTGTGAGCGGGTGAATCGGCCAGGCGACCTTTGCACTTTTGAGGAAACCTCATCCATGGATAGAATGATGTTTCCAACATTAATTAAAGACATAATAAAAATGTTTTGACACAATTTTTATTATGTCCATGTTCATTTGAATGAGGGCTATGTGGGGACATTTTTTTCACATTTTCCAAATCTTTATTTAAGCATTTTATTTTCTTCAGCTCCCTGAGGCAGCTCTCTGCCTTCAGGGATCATTCACTGTGTGTACTCCTGCGCATGCGCAGACTTCAGCACTCGCCCTCCTCCCGCCCTCACCCCGGCAGCGCTGAGCTTCTCAGATCACCTTTCACACTGGCAAGCCATTAATTGGCCAGCCAACATGAAATTGCGGCCGGGGGCTGATCGCCAGCAGCAGACTGTTTCCCAGCCACTCCTGGGCCTGCCCGTCACACCA
Organism: Carcharodon carcharias; assembly: GCF_017639515.1. Lineage (NCBI taxonomy): Eukaryota > Metazoa > Chordata > Chondrichthyes > Lamniformes > Lamnidae > Carcharodon > Carcharodon carcharias. Next base: position 78,933,036 of record NC_054478.1, read on the forward strand.
CCTGACCACCCGAAACTCCTGCCCTAAGTTTCTTAACACAGCGTCACTCAAGGACTTGCAATTTTTTGCTCACTGTCTTTGTGAACTGACCAGTTTTTCTTTTCTTTTTACTTTGTGTCACTTGGGGGTTTTGCAATAAACTTCCACTCATTCTGGTAGATTCTTCAGCTTCTAGGTCTGTAGTGAAGCATCTTCAACTGTTTCTTCAAGTTTTCTTCTTAGGTGGTTGTCTCTCTAGTTTGGCTTTAGCTGCTTTTAGTTTCTCATACCTTGGGACACTGTTCTGGGTTCATCATTTAAATTGCTGCCACCTTTCAGATCACTGCTGTTATGATATCTTTTATGAGCTGCCAACCATGTTGTACTATGCTGATAGCATTGATTTCCCACCGCTGCCAACCATGTTGTAATTTGGGTTCTTTTGATGTCTCAATTATGAGACCTTGAGACTTGTATATTTAAACATGAACCCTTTATTGTTAACCTTTAACTCCTTTAACTATTTACTGTCATGCCTATTACCATGTGACTCTATACATCATACTGTGGATGGTGCTATTCTCCAGTCCTATATTAACCCTTGTGCTGCCAAGCATCTTTACATTACAATGGCATGCAGGCACATACAACATAATACAACAGATGAGGAGGCCCTAGCGAGGGGCTCGGAGGGGAGACCCTCCAATTAGAAGTGCAGAGGAGGCTCTTACTTGTGTCCCTCCATGCTGCTGGCAGGTGCCTACCCACCTGGGTGCCCCTGGTGGTAGGCCCATGTGGCTTGGCCCTGACCCACCACTGGTAAAATAAGTTCAGTGGCAAATTAAGGGCCTCAATTGACTTCTGGGTGGGCAGGCCATCTTTGAACCTTCCTGCTCCAGTCTTAATCAGAATGAGGCAGGAAGGCGGTGGTATCTCTATCCTACAATTTCCCACCTGACCACATGCCACCTCCCCCTCTGCCCACGCTCCCGCCAGCCCATACCTCTGAACCCACTTCCAAGGGTCAACACTGAATTTCACCCATTGTTTTATGAAAAGAAATACATGTTCAAAGAAATTGTTCGGGGTCCTATAGGAGGGGTGTCTTGCAATGTAATACTTTGTACAGAATATGGAGATCTTTGAATTGATTTGTTTTGAAATTTTAGTCATACATATAAACTCTAGTTTATATTTAAAGACAGATAAAGTAATCTGTTCATTGTATATTAATTGTGCTTAATTGTATGCAGGTGGTGGGCATTAACTGGGAATTCACTTGCACTCCTATAAATAGGAAGAAGTTGAAACTATGGTGGCTATGTTAGAAGGTGTATTGTAATGTATATTTCAGTATATTAAAAGTTATAAAAGCATGTAAAGGTTGGCTCCAGTTCCATCCTTCACCCACATGGCTTGCTGGATTAAACATAGCCCATGGTTTGTTCATACTTGACTTCCATGAACACACAGTAGTTGCTTTATGATGGCTGTGTTATGCAGGACATGTAGTGTATTGAAAATTGATTTGTGCATTTTGTCCACTTAAGGCTACCATACGTATGTACCAAAAGAGGGAGTCCAGAAGGGGAATCAAGAAATCCAGGTTTTAATAGCACATGCAGTTCTGATTCTGATTGCTCCTTACTGAATCTTACCGTTTGTTCCCAATAACTTCACAATGCCAATGAAGAGGATGAAAATTAGGAAACATTTCTTTCAGGTATGAAGCTTTTGGAAGGTGTTTGTTTATTTTCTGCAGGCATTATTTTAAATTGGAGATTTGGGGAACACGTTGAGGTTGTGTTAAGCACACACAGGATGTACTCCTGCTTGTGATTAGCACTAGGAAAGCCTGCACATTGTACATACACACTGATCTCACAAAAATAACAATCCAATAAAAAAAACTACCTCTGATCATTACAGAGAAGTTTTCTTTTTGGAAGGAATCATGCATTATCTCTGCACTGCTGATCAAGATGGTGATGTCTATGCTCAATCTATTATGTTTTGATGAGCATTTGGAGCCATCATCTGCATTCCCACATTGACAAAAGTGGCTGTGGCATTTCGAAGGCCTAATGGCACATTTTGCGATCACAGATGATGAAAGAGAAAGAGGCCATACTTCATCACGATGGAGGTGAAGAATTGTAAGAAGCTTTGGAGACACTTACACCTGAGCAAATCAACTGCAACTCAGCCAACAATCTATTTCACTCCCACGAAAAATACGATGTATGAAAGAGTTATTTTCTGATGCACTAACCAGAAGCAATGGGACAATTGACCAATATTGCATGTGATTGAGGTGACTAGCAACCAGATGTGACTTCAGCGATGTGAATATGTTGAATGGGGAGTCAAAACACAAATAATCAAAGCTTATCTCTCTCAGTCAACTATGCCGAAAAGCACTCGAAAAAGACAGATGTCTGTCGGAGCTGTTGGAGTTAGCAAGATCACTATTGCTTTCAGATCCAGAGCTATTGAAGTTGAGTCCTGTGAACTCTGTTCATCATTCACGTGCCAGGAAACCACCTGCAAAGCTCACTGTAAAAACTTTTCAACCTGTAATTGCACAATCTGGCCACACGATGGTAGGGTTCTTTTCTCCACAAATTGCTCAAAATGCTTTCAGTAGTATATCTTTCGAAGCTTTTTCTGCTGCCATTCCTTTCTCAACATTCAAATTCTGTTCAAAATAAAGGCTTAAGCAAAATTTAAAAGATTTTTAAAAAATATTTCATAATATGTTAAAAACATATCCTTTTAAGTGTCTTCGTTAAAATATTTACTTGAAAGCTTCCAGCTATTCTGATGGTTCCCCACTGTGACACTGTGAGCTGAATTTGGATCATTTAGCCCACTTTACTTGTATGCCTACTTTCCCAAGATGCTTAAGTGTCAACTGGAGTGATGAAATATTTGGTTAGATTCCAGCACGTTGTTTTTCAAAGTTACCTGAAGAAAAAAATTCAGATTTCACGGGCAGACCTTTTCCCTCCTTCCAGCGGAAGGGCTCATAGCGAGCAGGGGCGGAGAATATGCTGGGATGAAAAAAGTCGGATTCCCGACGGTGAGAAATTACGGAGGGAATTTGCAGCCCTGAGTGTCATGGCGAGTTGCCTTTCCTGCTGAAGCTCGTCAGGAACTCAATTTGCATATCATGAATGCCAATTAGTGAACCAGAATTGTCCCACTCCCAGCATATCTTCCACTCCATCAGTGGGAATTCACACCGGTCCGATTCCATTTTCGGGGATAAGAATTTTCACACAGATCTGGGAAGTGGGCAGGGTCAGGATGGGCATGCGGATTGTGACGGGTGTGGGGTCATCAGGAAGGGAAGGATTTGAAGGGTGATAGTAATGGGCTGGACGATGATGGGGGAAGGTTCACGGGTGACAGATGGGAGGGTGAAGATAACACCAGTGGGAAGGCAGGCAATGGTGATGGGGAGGAGGGCTAAAGGTGGTTGACACTACCTGGAAGGTGACGCACACCATCCTGAGGCAAAGGCAGATCAGGATGTCGACGCCCTCGATGTCCAACAGAAAAACTTCTAGGTGGGAGGAGGATCGTTGGGTAGGTGGAGCTGAAGGTCAGCTCAACTGGACAACTGAAAGAGAAACCTGGTAATGTATCCTGGCAAGGCAAAGGTCCCTCCATAGGATTTAGAGGGCAGTGGAGGGAAGGAGAATAGTGGAAGGCTTTTCGCACATGGCTCGCATGAGCCTCAGCAAAGAGTGATGCCTCGATGCGCAGGCATCATTCAGGGGTTTAGAAACCCAGCCTGGGTCTCCCTGGAAGAGGGGTGGTGGTGGAGGTAATGCATACAGCCAAAAACACAAACAACAGCAAGAAAAACCGAGGAGACCTTCATGAAGTGAAATGATTGATATAATAACAAAGCTGCTAAAGCTATATACAATAATTGTACTTCCCTGACACCAGTTTTTACTTAATTCTTAATTTTTCTTACTCTATCACTGCGTCTAGGTGCTTCCCTGACATCCACAGCAGAGATGGAGGCAGCCTGCTGACTGCTATGCCCTCTTGTCGGTGATGACTTTGGCAGGCATCCTCGGGCCTTTTTTGGGTCTCCTGCTCTGGGGCAGATGCACCCTCAGTGGTCTCAGAGGCTGGAGATGATGGGGTTGCAGCTAGAGAGGACTCAGAATGCATGGATGCCCTTGGAGAGTCCCATGTGAAAGATGTGCTGCTGTGAGTCTCCAAGCATACTTTGGCAGCCCCCTCCACACCCATGAGCTCTAGCAGCCAAAAGGACAAGGGCAGTAGAGGCATGGTATCAGCGTCTGCAAGTTGCCCTCTACTCCAACCCTCATCCCCATGCCCCCCCCACCAACTCCCCATAATGGCTGTGCTTTCAGTGTGGTTGGGTCAGCAACCCGCAATTGCCTCCTGGCCAGCAGACCACATGGACTGCAGTGGGGCAAGAGCCAGCACCCCAGCACCTTCTCAAGGGCTTTCAGGTTTGGCCAGCACAGATGCCGGCCTTGTGAATGATGTCCACATCCTGGAACAGATTCAGAAAATGGTGAGGTGAGTATAGAGAGTAGAGAGTTAACTTACCCTGATGGGGTGGACTAAGTTGTTCATGCGCTTCCTGCACTACAGGGTAGTCCCCTCAACCCTGTGGCACTGACCACCCTGGCAAACTCCCAGGCCACTGTGGTGAGTTGACTGGGCCTCTTGCTCCCATACTTTGGAAAGAGGACGTCCCTCCTGTTCTCCATGGCCTAGAGGAGAGTATCCGGGGAGGCATTGCTGAAGCATAGGGATGGTACTTTGTGTCTTCTCAAGGCTATCTCAGTGCCCTGAAATTCTGGCACGCTGATTCACTGGCTGTCCAGGTGCCTTTTAAATATGGTGCCCAGGCATGATGGCATGGCGTGCGACTTCCTGCCAGCCATTCCACAAGATTGCACATGTGCATAATTAATTAGGTGGGGAGCACATGATTGCACATAATGGCCCACCCTGCTCATCAGCGGGAACACTCAGGGTTCCCGCTCCCACCATGGAACTAATGGTGGGAGGGGGAAATTCTGGCCCATGAATTTTATCAAAGTAAAAGAGTTTTTTACAGTGACTTTGTGCATGCAGTTGTGTGCGTTTGTAACTGTGTGTTTTGGGGGTGAGGGTGATTTTGGTCTCTTGCCATCAATAAGGGAAATGAGGTAGGATTGGTGGAAGTGGAGAGACTGTTAAAGGTGGTGAGCAAGAAGAGGATGTAGAAGAAAAGAAATGGAATGCAGTGGTTCATGAAGGTGGCTGACCGTTACCTTCTCAAAGACAACTAGGGATGGGCAATAAATGCAGATTGAGTATCCTTTATCTGAAGCCCCTGGCCGATTGCATTTCAGTTTTCAGATGTTTTTGGTTTTCAGGTCTACTGTCCAAATGGTAGGTCGGGGTTAGCTGCCAACTCTCACACATCCTACTTCTTACCTATTAACACTTATTACATCTGTAATATAATATTACATTGTTTAGCCTTTCAAAAAAAGGTTTGGTGGATATGTTTGATTTTTGTATGTATGTATAAGGGATGTTCGACTGTACCAACCTTGGCAGCATTGCCACATCCCATAAATTAATAAATTTTTTAAAAGCAGGTGGTTCAACAGGGATGAGATAGAGGCAGTAATGAGAGTAAAGGAGTGGTAGGAAGTGGAGGAGATATTGTAAAGGGATAGGAGACATATTGAGGGAGATGGATTGGGAGAACTACAAGTAATTGGGATAGGCGTTAGGAAGAGAGCACCTGAGGGTCACATTTTCCCTACAATCCCCAGCCCAAATACTACCTTCAGGCATTTTTGGCATCATTCCCTGCGACAAGTCAGATGATGGACAAAAAAATGCATTTCAATAAGGAAATAGACAGGTCTTGTCAACAAATGGGATTCAGGGTTATTAAGGTTGCACCTAGGGAATATTGTGAATAGTTGGGCTAGATGCTCCAATGGTCTCCAGCCAGAAACTGTTACTACGGGCTAGATTTTCCCAGCCCCGTGGAGATGGAGTTGGAGATGGGGTCGGGGTGGAAAGTGTCATGAAGCTATTAACGTATATAATATTTTGGAAAATATTTTTCTTTTGAAATAGAGGTTCAGTCTTTGGGTGTGTCTTAATTGGATTAAAGCCAGCTAGTCTGGGTGCTTTGATATGTATTAGTTTTGAGATGTAGGAGAGATACGTGCATGTGTATTTTTTGAATGGAGCATTCAAGAAGTGGGGTGAAAACCTGATGCCTATCTAGCAGCTACCAAGCAATATGTTTATATTACTAATAAAATTGGTATTATGAAAGTAGTTTAATTGTTAAAAGGTGAAGTTCAAAGAGGCTGGTGAGACAATGAGAATTTGAATTCAATCAGTGGTGGTAGGTATAACTTCAGCAGTTTTCAGGTGTGCGGGTCAGAGGCAATGTGAGATCAAAAGGCAGCTGCAAGCCTCAAGTTGGCTCCATAGGTTTTTCCTGGTGTTTGGTTAAGTCTATGGGTTGCTGATGCCTTAATGGAGATTAGTTTGAGAATTTGTTAAAAGTTATCATTCTAGTAATTTGTAGCTATATATGTGTGCATTAATAAAATGTTTCAATTAATTTAATGTAAAGCCTCGAGAACTGGTGGTCTGATTCCTGAATTTAGAGTCACATGTCAAACAAAACACTTAAAATTATAGGTTATGACAGTTGTTTAAAGTTTCCCTCTGGGAGTATTAAATAATTCCACTTTACCAACTGCATTGGTCATAACAACTGGGGGCTCATCCAGGATAAATTATATTTCTAATTCCTTGACTGGTTAGGGATTAGTGAATTGTAACCTTATGAGTATGAGAGACACCTTGAATTCAGGATTTGGTGAGGTATTTTAAAAGTGGTGAGACTGCAGGATGGCTTTAGCAATTGCTAGGACTTGCCTGGGAGTAGAAGAGATAACTCTGATTGGCCTGGAAAGGATAGCCAAAAGTAAGTTAACAGAGTTGGCAGATAAGTTAAAACTGGGGTTACCTGAGGGGGCTAAGAAATCAGATATATTTAAAAGCATAGCACAGCATCTACAGTTGGAAGTGAAACCTGACACTAGTGAGTCACAGCTGGAGGTAGTGAGACTTCAGTTGCAAATGAAAAAGCTTGAATTAGAAGCAAAGGACAGAGAAATAGCTTTTGAAAGGGAATTACAAATTGTGAAGATAGAGAAGGAGGAAAGAGAAAAAGAAAGAGACTGCATATGTTGGCAGTTACAAAAGAGACACTACTAGGTGAGGAAAGATTTGTCTCCAGTGTAGAACCCAGTGGGGGTGTGTTTAAATTTGTACAAGCTCTTCCAAAGTTTGAGGAAAAAAATATTGAAGCATCCTTTATTTCATTTGAGAAGCTAGCTAAACAGATTAAATGGGTACAGGAAAACTGGATATTATTATTACAGTCTAAATTGTTAGGTAGGGGGCTTGAGATATATGCTTCACTTTCAGAATAAATGTCAGTGAATTATGATGTGGTGAGAAAAGCTATTTTGAATGCATATGAGTTGGTTCCTGACGGATACAGGCAGAAATTTTGGAATATGAGAAAACAGCCTGGGCAAACTTATATTGAGCTTGAAAGAGTAAAACAAAGTAATTTTGACCAGTGGATATGGGTGTTAAAAATAGAGAAAACATATGCAGCGCTTAGGGAAGTCATTCTTTTGGAAGAATTTAAAGATTCAATCCCTTCGGTAGTGAGAACAGAATGTTGATTCTGTAAGACAAGCAGCAGAGATAGCTTATGATTATGAATTAGTTCATAGAGCTAAACCTTTTTTCCATCACCCTTTCAAATTGGAAAAGGATAAAAGTGGGATGGTGAAAGGAAGGTAGGTAGTCAGGGAAGAGAAGGAGTAGCTGGAAGTTCCCAGGAAGTTTTTTCTCTGAATAAAAAGGAAGGTGATGATGGTAGAAGTGACATTCAAAAATTGAGGTGTGTTCATTGTAATAAAGTGGAGCACACAAAGTCAGTGTGTTGGATGTTGCAGGAAAAATTTGTAGGAACTATTGGGGTACACTAAAGCTCTCGAAGCAAAGGTACAGTGGGTTCTGAGGTTTAGGCACAGGAGAAACCAATGGTTTGTGTACAGGTGAAACAGGGAGAATCAGTGAAAGGTAAAGAAGTGGGATTGTGTTCATAGTTTACTCAAGAGATCAAGAGAATTCTGAGGAGCAGGTTACAGAAATGTTTAAAGACTGTATGTGGAGGGAAAGTCTTTCCACGCCCAATTAGGAGGCTGCCTCCTGGAAAGTTGGGCATGCTACCGACATGGGTGGGCTCATGACTACCCCCCTCCATTATAGCCCTGACATCGCGGTCCCAATGTCTACCAAAATATCCAGCCCTATGTACCACACATCTCCCAACCAAAAAGAAAAAGAGAGAGACTTAGGGAGAAATAGAGGGTAAAAAAGAAACATAAAAGCAAAAGAGGAGTGACACAAATATAACAACAGGAAAATAGCAGAGTCAGGTAAGAGGAGACCATATTCACAGACTAAATGTGCTTCTGCGAAGATTGGCTAAAAGCTTGCCACTTTGTAGTTATGAAGTCTGTCCACCAGGTGGCTCTAAATTATCATTTCCCCACAAAATGTTTTCTGAAAAAATTTCATCCATTAGTTTTCTCAGTAACTGAAATTTCTCACTTTGAAATTAAGGGTTTAAACTTTTATTTCAAAAGAATGCCTATTTCATAATAACATTATAAATTTATTCACGAAATAGTCTTTCCTGTCTTTCAACGCTTTACATAAAGTTGTTTGTAGGCTGAAGCTTCTCCCTAAAGTCTAGTGGTAGAACTTTGAGTTTGGCGGGCAGGCAAGGTTGGTGGGCCTAGGAGTGGCTGGGAAACGGGCGGCCACCCACAATCAGCCCCTGACGGCAATTTCACACTGGCAGGCAAATTAAGGCATTTGATGAGGCTGCGATGACTGGGGAGATACCAACTGTGGCACTGGCCACTCCCTCCCAGGTAGGCCAGCACAGGCTCCATTGGTCAGAGGACAACCGCCAAGGTCATCGAGGTCAACAAGACAACAGAGTCAGCAGGCTGTCTCCAATGCCTCCAGTGCCAGCGAGGGGGGACATTAAGACGTAGCAATGGGAACGTAAGTTAAAGGCACCGTGAGCACAAGAGGGTCAGTTCATGGGTGATTTTCTGTTCATTTATATTTGGTTTATACGTCTGCTGGTGTGGACATCAACACCAGTGTCATCATGTAATGTCATTATGCATTCAATGTGACAATAACATTATATTTGCTTTGGTTCTAATGGCCTGAGTATGCTTCACCTTCATTTTTGGTGCAGGGAATGCCAGTATGTAATACTGAATGTAAGTGGCTCAATACTTTATTGGACAGGCACTGAGTGGACTTTGGGTGCAAATGAAAGGGTCATTTCAGACATCCAGGATGGAGGCGGAAGCCCTGGCGTGAGATGGAAGTAGATCTTTGGTAGCCTACCTGAAGAGCATTGGATCAAGGTGTAACTGGTGTCCCTGCCTCCCTGGAGGTTACCAAGATCTGCCTCCACATCCTCAGTGTTCTCCTCACCATGCTCCTCTTCTGGCTCACCACCGGATTCATCCACTGTGGTCTGTGGAGCTGCCTCAAGATCTTCTTCCTCCAGTGGGTCCCCCCTTGCCAGTGCCAGATTGTGGAGAGCGCAGCATGCAACCACAGTCAGTGACACCAGCTCTGGGGGGGTACTGTTGTGCTCCCCCTGAACGGTCCAGGCATTGGAAGCATATCTTCAGAAGACCAATGGTTCTCTCTATCACCGCCCTTGTGGAGCTAGGAGTCCTCTTATAATACTGCTCTGCCTCTGTTCTTGGATTGTGGAGAAGCTTCATAAGCCACCTTTTCAATGGATAGCCCTTGTCACCCAGCAGTTGGGCTGGAGCACTGAACAGCCTTGGCACCTGGGAGTGTCTCAGGATACAAGCGTCATGGAAGCTGCCATGGTAACTTGCAGAGACTTGTAAAATCAGCATCCTGTGATCACACACTATCTGCACGTTCGTGAAGTGGAAGCCCTTTCTGTTGATAAAAGCACTCAGCTGACCCGCTGGCACCTTGATGGCCACATGTGTACAGTCGATTGCACCCTGGACGCGGGGGAAGCCAGCAATCACTGCAAAGCCTCTGGCTGGCTCAGCCTGGCTGGCCTCGTCCGTACGGTAAAGAATAAAGGTCAATACCTGCCTGAACAGAGCTTCTGTCACCAGCTTGACACATCTGTGGACAGCTGTTTGAGAGACTCCACAAAGATCCCCCACTGACCTGTGGAAAGAGCTGGAGGCATAGAAGTTGAGGGCCGCTGTGACCTTCAGAGCCACTGGCATGGGGTGTCCACCCACACAGTTGGAGCTGATCTCAGGCCCAGTCATCTGACAAATGGAGGTCATGCTCTCCCTTGAGAGGCGGACCCTCCTTTGGCATTGCACCTCGAACATGTTGAGGTAGCTGCATCGCTGCCTGTAAATCCTGGTAGCAGGACAGTGGCATCTTCTGCGGCCCCTTCTGCCTTGGACTTCCTACTAGCCCTGCACCCCTTGTGCCTGCGCCTCTCCTCCCACAGGTCCCTCCCCTGGAAGCTGCATTGGGACACTTGATCTCCTCTCCCTTCTGCCCCTCTCTTCCTCCTCAGAGGAGTGCCTCCAACAGAGACCACAATCCCCATTACCAAGGTAAGGGAAGGCTGTCTGATACCTGGAAGGGTCCACACGGTCTGAATCCTCCAGGGGCCTTGGAGGCACCAGTAAGTCCTGAAATGAAGCCTGGAAATGCTAACAATGCAGCCCTGAACAGAGATGAAGCTGCCAAGTACCAATAAGCAACCAGCAAGCTATCTCCAAAACTCCTCACTACACACTCTGGCAATGCTGCTGACCCTTTCCATCCTGCCCATGGATGAGGTTTAACAAATTGTTGGCTGCCTGCCTGCCCACTTTGCCCATGCAATGAGCATGAAATCATACAGGCAATGTAAAATGCAGCATAATTGTCTTTTTAATGGCCTTAACAGGCCTCGTAGTTGATGGCAGGCGTGGCTCCGACTTCCATGCACGTCCGTTGACTGAAATATTGCGAAAGTGCGCGATGATGTTGGGACGTTCACCCAAGTCATCATAAACTATTTTATGCTCAAGTGGGTTGGGTGTGTGCCCGCCCGCTCAGCAAAAAGTTCTGCCCTAGGCTTCCAGGAGTGAGGCACAATGAGCTGAATTTGGATTGTGAATCTGTTCATGTGCAGTGCCTTGATGCTGTTCAGTCATCGTAATAACATATCCTTTTGGGCTCTCACAAGTTGAGCTTGGTTGTTTTTCAACATTTTTTTGAAGAGAAGTTACAGGATCTATTTCAAAACCTGATCACCTAAAGTTGATAGATTCGCCCGTCACTTCGATGGATGAGTGTTTAGCAAGATGACCTTTTGTTCACCGTCTAGGTTGATGCATCTCATTTGCCAAGTTAAATCAAATCTTGATTTGCAGATCCGATTGGAGATATTACACATGAAGTATTGGTCGTCTGATATATCGGTTGATTTGATTTGCTGAACAACCTCACCTGTTTAATTTCAATCGTCTTTAAAGAGGTGTTAGAAGAAAATAGGGAACCGCAGAGGGATCCCAAGTTGGTTAGGCAGTGCGAGACACGTTCTGTCCATAAGACCCTAAAACCATAAGATGTAGGAGCAGAAGGCGGCCATTCGGCCCATCAAGTCTGCTCCGCCATTCAGTGAGATCATGGCTGATCTGCTAATCCTCAACTCCACTTTCCTGCCTTTTCCCCATAACCCTCGATTCCCTTACTGATTAAAAATCTGCCTATCTCAGCCTTGAATATACTTAACGACCCAGCCTCTACATCCCTCTGCAGTAAAGAATTCCACAGATTCACTGCATTCTTAGAGAAGAAATTCTTCCCCATCTCTGTCTTAAATGGGTGCCCCCTTACTCTGAGATTATGATCCCTGGTCCTAGACTCTCCCACAAAGGGAAACAATCTCTCAGCATCTACCCTGCCAAGCCCCCAAGAATCTTATATGTTTCAATAAGTTGCCTCTCAATCTTCTAAACTCCAATGAGTACAGATCCAACCCACTCAACCTCTCATAAGAAAATCCCTCCATACCCAGGATCAACCTAGTGAACCTTCTTTGGACTGCCTCCAATGCCAGTATTTCTTTCCTTAGATAAGGGGACCAAAACTGTTCACGGTATTGTAGGTGTAGCCTAACTAGTGCCCTGTACAGTTTTAGCAAGGATTCCGTATTTCTATACTCCATACCCTTTGAAATATAGGCAAACATTCCATTTGCCTTCCCTATTACCTGCTGAACTTGTATGTTAGTTTTTTGGGATTCGTCTCCATCTGGTTTTACTCAGGCACACATATGTGCAGGCAAATGTGGTCACATGTCCACCTTGGACATGTGGACTTGTAAACAGAGGCTTCTCTTCCCAAATTAAATTGAGATAATATCACTAAGATGTGTGAATGCTTGACTAACTGTAATGTTGGCTGTTTCGTTGGCACCACTCAAATCCCAATATGTTACACTTGTAGTGACACTGCATAAAAGAAGGCTTCCCACGTTGATCAAGAAAAAGCGTAACCTGGTTGGCTGCATTTGGCAAGATCCTACTAATCACATCTACAAGCCCTGGTGCAGCTAGATGATAGTGGCCGTAGGAAACTATTTGTGCAGGATGTGGGTCAGCAGAGAGGCAACGGCTGTGCCAACAAAATATGAACCGAGTTCAAACAAAGTGAAGTTTGCCTGGCAAAAGTTGGAGGAGTGGGCAATGCCAAGTTTTCAGAGGTGAGCTCCTCCCCTTTACTAGAAAACACCACCAGAAGAGGGAAATTTATCCACAGGAAATCAAACAACACATGAAACTTTAAAAGCACTGATTGTTTGTCCACCTTCAGCACCTGACCCCTTCGGGAGCACAGCATCACTAGTCACAGATGCTGAAGAGATTGGGGCCTGCCCCACCTTAAAAGTGCTGAGAGCACACAGAGAGAATGATGGAACTCTGTGATGCCTGCCCACTACATTCTGGCAGCAATGACCAGCATCACTGAGGTGCAGGCATCACTAATGTGTCTAGTGAGTGTGAGGCCGGACCATCACTTTGGTCTGAAGGCTGCACAAAGCACAGGGAAGAGGCCATGGACTGAGACACCTGCTTCTTTCTTGTGCAGAAAGGTTTCACATCTGAGTGACAAGAACACTGCTCATCAGAACATGGAGCCATAGACAGGGGAACATTCTAGGGAGATTCATTACAATAGTGAATATTATGTATGAGTTATTAACACCTGTGCCTAGGCTGTTCAACTGCATCTTAATTTTCCTAACCCTGCTGCTACACCTTGGTGCTCCCCAGACATCCATAGTGGAGGTGGAGTCAGCCTGCTGATTGCTACGCCCTGTTGTCTGTGATGACCTTCGCGGGCATCCTCTGGAGGGCTGAGACCTGAAGGGCTCCAGCCTGTTTTCGGAGTCCTGCAGTGTGGCAGTGGCACCCTCCTCAACCTGTGGAGATGGAGCTGCTGAGGTCACAGGAAGAGGGGATTCAGATGGGCCAGACACTCCTGGAATCACCTGAATGCATAGATGGCCCCTGGGGGTTCACCTGATGATGCTCCTCCCTATGGGTGCCTGAGGACCCCTGGCTGACTCCTTGAGGAGAAGGGGTAGCTGAAGTGAGATCAGGCTGCCCTGCACCCCTCTCGTGTACACACTTTTGGAGCCCTACCAAGGTTTCAGCAATGAAGTTGAGCCCGTGCAGCAGTGCAGAAACGATGTCCTGGACCAAGGTCTCCATGGCGGCCGCCATCCTACTAGTGTTGACCTCGATGCGTTAGCATGCTGGCGTTATCATCTCAGCCTGAAGTTGGATGGACTCCTCCATCGTGCCTTGCAATCTAAGGAGTGCAGCAGACATCCCTTCCTGATGTTCCCTAGCTTGCCTTTGCAGTTCCAGCAACTGTGACATGACCGAGTCCGCAGGCTCATGGTCTGACTTGGGCTCAGCAAGTTTCTGGCCTGCAGCAGTCCTCCAAGTGCAGACGCCTGGAAAGTCCCTGCCGCTGCCTGCTGTGGATCAGACAGTGCGATGTGCTCACCAGATTGTGATCCCAGGGCTACTCTAAAGCCTGGTCCCACCGAGGTGTGTGTCCATGCGCTGGTGGAGGGTGTGGATGAGCACTGTGACGGGTCTTCAGGGAGGGTTTCAGCGAATTCCTCTTCTTAGCTTCCCATGGGGCTTGATTGGAAGCCCTGGGTCATGTACTCTCTTGGTTGTTTCCCAGATGTGCCTGCGAAAGCAAGGAGAGATGATTAGTGCATGGCAGTGGCCTGTGAAACAGCACACATCACTCACAGCATGGTTTTCTGATGGATGTTGTACTGCTGGATCCTCACTTAGTAGAGCACCACTGACCTCACCATCAGCACCAGCTGGATGGCTCTTTTTTCAAAATCTGTGAAGACCTTGACTTCAGTCATTCTTCCATTAGTCTGTGTCCTCTGCCTCTTGTGTGCCAGCTTGTCCTGCATCAATAGAGCTGGAGAGAGTGTAAGAAGGATGCCTGCTAGGCCAGATGATAGGTATGCCTGGCATGTGCGGGTGGTGAGTGGTCCCATGGATGGGATGAGGACAATGAAGGTGTGTGAGAAACAATGAATGGTGATGTCCCTTGAACTGGCAGTGAGTGAGGGCCCTGTGGATGTGTGATAGATTTCTGAGTGTGTGAGCTGAGAGTGATGAGAAGAGTGACTTACAGAGGAGATCATTCATCCCCATTCGGTACCGAGTGGCTGTCCTCTTTTCCAGGGCGTTGGCACTGACCACCACAGCCACCACCTACCAAGCCAGATTGGCAATATTGCTGTTCATCCTGCGGCCAGAGTTGGGTTAGTGGACATCACAGCGGGCCTCCACTGCATCCAAAACGTGCTCAAGGGCGCATTATTAAGCCTGGGGGCTGCCGTCTTCTTGCCTTTTGGGGCCATGTCTTCCACGCAACAGTCATGGGCTGGAAGCACTGAGAGGTGTGTGTATGGCTGGACTTTAAATATGGCAATCGGCGTGATGAAGTGGTGAGGTGATGGCTTGGCGGGCGAATGAGAGCCCATCCGCCATGGAAATGGCATGTTTCCCGAGAATGCATAGTTAATGAGGCGGGTTTAGGACGATACAGCATGAGAAGCCGCCATTGCAACTGATGAGTAAAACATTGTTTTAGCCGCCCACTACCACACTTAATGCAAATCTGGGATGATTCTGCCCTTGAAGTGGGAAGAATAGTAGTGGGAACATAGCAGTTCACAGGTCACCAGCAAGAGTCATGTCAGGAAAACACCAAGCACACTAATGCGAGAAGGTCCGCTACAGAGGTTGTCAAGAGATGGGGTTGCTGTCACGGGTGCTCAGCCAGTGACTAGCATCTCCATTACAGTGTGTGGCTTGCAGGTAAGGCTGTTCGCAACCATTGGGTGAGAGCAAAAACAGATAATTGACTAACTGTTCTGAAGAAGGTTTCTTAATATGAGGAAATAGCCCTGACATCTTTACCATGAGAACCTAAATGACATTGGAAGGGTAAGTTTGGAAGTATGGTGTCAGCATCCAGCAAATATCCTTCAATTGTTATTATCCTTCATACCCTGATTCTGTAGAAATTCTCCCAATAATGCATGAAGCATTAAGAATTAAAATGCTCTCATCAGACTTTCAGGCTATTTTCTGGGGAATACATTATAAATCTTACCTTTCTTCTTTTCCTTTAGATTCTCCCCAAGTTAAGAGGACTAAAGAAGTTCTGCAGTCACAGGCACTTCACAGCATATCATGTCAAGCACCCCATTCGACCCAAGCTTCAGCACAGAGATGAGAACCCCAGAAGAGGTAGGTAGGGAGTGTGAGAATGTGAAGCAGAAATCAGAAGGAGAGCAAGTGGAGGTGACTGGGCATTAAGATGACAAATATGGGCAGACTGCAAGCCCATTTCATTTGAGAGTAGAATGGGCAAATGACTGGTATCCTCCTGGGCTTGCCTTGAAGTAAGAGTTGATGCTGGAGCTGAGGGATTTTCCACAGCCATTGAATCCCTCATGAACAACCCGCAGCAATTGGGAAGATAACGTACCTCTGATAAAAACAAAAAAACTGCGGATGCTGGAAATCCAAAACAAAAACAGAATTACCTGGAAAAACTCAGCAGGTCTGGCAGCATCGGCGGAGAAGAAAAGAGTTGACGTTTCGAGTCCTCATGACCCTTCAACAGAACTTGAGTTCGAGTCCAAGAATGAGTTGAAATATAAGCTGGTTTAGGGTGTGTGTGGGGGGGGCCGGAGAGATAGAGAGAGAGAGAGAGGTGGGGGGGGGTGTGGTTGTAGGGACAAACAAGCAGTGATAGAAGCAGATCATCAAAAGATGTCAACGACAATAGTACAATAGAACACATAGGTGTTAAAGTTAAAGTTGGTGATATTATCTAAACGAATGTGCTAATTAAGAATGGATGGTAGGGCACTCAAGGTATAGCTCTAGTGGGGTTTTTTTTTAAATTTTTTTTAAATAATGGAAATAGGTGGGAAAAGGAAAATCTTTATAATTTATTGGAAAAAAAAAAGGAAGGGGGAAACAGAAAGGGGGTGGGGATAGGGGAGGGAGCTCACGACCTAAAGTTGTTGAATTCAATATTCAGTCCGGAAGCCTGTAAAGTCCCTAGTCGGAAGATGAGGTGTTATTCCTCCAGTTTGCATTGGGCCTTCACTGGAACAATGCAGCAAGCCAAGGACAGACATGTGGGCAAGAGAGCAGGGTGGAGTGTTAAAATGGCAAGCGACAGGGAGGTTTGGGTCATTCTTGCGGACAGACCGCAGGTGTTCTGCAAAGCGGTCACCCAGTTTACGTTTGGTCTCTCCAATGTAGAGGAGACCACATTGGGAGCAACGAATGCAGTAGACTAAGTTGGGGGAAATGCAAGTGAAATGCTGCTTCACTTGAAAGGAGTGTTTGGGTCCTTGGACGGTGAGGAGAGAGGAAGTGAAGGGGCAGGTGTTGCATCTTTTGCATGGGCATGGGGTGGTGCCATAGGAGGGGGTTGAGGAGTAGGGGGTGATGGAGGAGTGGACCAGGGTGTCCCGGAGGGAGCGATCCCTACGGAATGCCGATAAGGGGGGTGAAGGGAAGATGTGTTTGGTGGTGGCATCATGCTAGAGTTGGCGAAAATGGCGGAGGATGATCCTTTGAATGCAGAGGCTGGTGGGGTGATAAGTGAGGACAAGGGGGACCCTATCATGTTTCTGGGAGGGAGGAGAAGGCGTGAGGGCGGATGCGCGGGAGATGGGCCGGACACGGTTGAGGGCCCTGTCAACGACCGTGGGTGGAAAACCTCGGTTAAGGAAGAAGGAGGACATGTCAGAGGAACTGTTTTTGAATGTAGCATCATCGGAACAGATGCGACGGAGGCGAAGGAACTGAGAGAATGGGATGGAGTCCTTAAAGGAAGCGGGGTGTGAGGAGCTGTAGTCGAGATAGCTGTGGGAGTCGGTGGGTTTGTAATGGATATTGGTGGACAGTCTATCACCAGAGATTGAGACAGAGAGGTCAAGCTGAACTTGTTCTCACGCTGAACAATTTCTCCTTCAACTCCTCTCACTTCCTCCAAATAAAAGGTGTGGCTATGGGTACCCGCATGGGCCCCAGCTATGCCTGTCTCTTTATGGGGTATGTGGAACATTCCTTGTTGCAGTCCTACTCCGGCCCCCTTCCACAACTCTTTCTCCAGTACATCGATGAATACTTCGGTGCCGCTTCATGCTCTCGTCGGGACTTGGAATAAATTTATTAATTTTGCTTCCAATCTCCACCCCTCCATCATTTTCACGTGGTCCATCTCTGACACTTCCCTTCCCTTCCTTGACCTCTCTGTCTCAATCTCTGGTGATAGACTGTCCACCAATATCCATTACAAACCCACCGACTCCCACAGCTATCTCGACTACAGCTCCTCACACCCCGCTTCCTGTAAGGACTCCATCCCATTCTCTCAGTTCCTTCGCCTCCGTCGCATCTGTTCCGATGATGCTACATTCAAAAACAGTTCCTCTGACATGTCCTCCTTCTTCCTTAACCAAGGTTTTCCACCCACAGTCGTTGACAGGGCCCTCAACCGTGTCCGGCCCATCTCCCGCGCATCCGCCCTCATGCCTTCTCCTCCTTCCCAGAAACATGATAGGGTCCCCCTTGTCCTCACTTATCACCCCACCAGCCTCCGCATTCAAAGGACCATCCTCCGCCATTTCTGCCAACTCTAGCATGATGCCACCACCAAACACATCTTCCCTTCACCCCCCTTATCGGCATTCCGTAGGGATCGCTCCCTCCGGGACACCCTGGTCCACTCCTCCATCACCCCCTACTCCTCAACCCCCTCCTATGGCACCACCCCATGCCCACGCAAAAGATGCAACACCTGCCCCTTCACTTCCTCTCTCCTCACCGTCCAAGGACCCAAACACTCCTTTCAAGTGAAGCAGCATTTCACTTGCATTTCCCCCAACTTAGTCTACTGCATTCGTTGCTCCCAATGTGGTCTCCTCTACATTGGAGAGACCAAACGTAAACTGGGCGACCGCTTTGCAGAACACTTGCGGTCTGTCCTCAAGAATGACCCAAACCTCCCTGTCGCTTGCCATTTTAACACTCCACCCTGCTCTCTTGCCCACATGTCTGTCCTTGGCTTGCTGCATTGTTCCAGTGAAACCCAATGCAAACTGGAGGAACAATACCTCATCTTCCGACTAGGGACTTTACAGGCTTCCGGACTGAATATTGAATTCAACAACTTTAGGTCGTGAGCTCCCTTCCCCATCCCCACCCCCTTTCTGTTTCCCCCTTCCTTTTTTTTCCAATAAATTATAAAGATTTTCCTTTTCCCACCTATTTCCATTATTTAAAAAAAAATAAAAAAAAACCCCACTAGAGCTATACCTTGAGTGCCCTACCATCCATTCTTAATTAGCACATTCGTTTAGATAATATCACCAACTTTAACTTTAACACCTATGTGTTCTATTGTACTATTGTCGTTGACATCTTTTGATGATCTGCTTCTATCACTGCTTGTTTGTCCCTACAACCACACCCCCCCCACCTCTCTCTCTCTCTCTCTCTCTCTCTCTATCTCTCCGCCCCCCCACACACACCCTAAACCAGCTTATATTTCAACTCATTCTTGGACTCGAACTCAAGTTCTGTTGAAGGGTCATGAGGACTCGAAACGTCAACTCTTTTCTTCTCCGCCGATGCTGCCAGACCTGCTGAGTTTTTCCAGGTAATTCTGTTTTTGTAACGTACCTCTGATATCACTTTGGTCCTAGAGAAGGGATTTACTCAAATACAAAGTATCATGGAATCATTTTACAGCCATCTGAAAAGACCCCCAAAGTAGAAAGGGAACAAACTCAAATCAGTGTTCCCTCATGTGTCATGTGACCTGTGTCACTGAGATTGTGGGCACCCATTTACAGGTGTTGTCACTATTGGACTGCACTGATATTGAGATTGTTTGAAAACAGTTGTGACATCAGACTTCCTATGGACTATAAGTGACTGTTCTCCATGATTGCCAGGTATCTATCTGGAATTCCCAATACATGCAAGCCGACTTGAGATTTCTCAGCTCCCCATTATAATTGTTGAAAAAGGTGCACAATGGGTGCCCCAGCATAGGGGTGGCTACAAGATGCGACGCTGTGGATTGTCACCAAATCCTTATCAAATGGAGTGTCTGAGGAGTTAGAACATAAGAACATAAGAACTAGGAGCAGGAGTAGGCAACTCAGCCCCTCGAGCTGCCCCGCCATTTAATACTATCATGGCTGATCTCATTTCAGCTCAACTCCAATTTCCCATCCTCTCCCCATAACCTTTCAACCCGTTACTAATTAAAAATCTATCTCCTGCTTAAATTTATTCAGTGTCCCGGCATCCCTGAGGTAGTGAATTCCACAGATTCACGACCCTTTGAGAAAAGTAATTCCTCCTCATCTCTGATTTAAATCTACCACCCCTTAACCTAAAACCAAGGCCTCTCATTCTAGAATGCCTCACAAGGGGAAACATCTGCTCCATGTCTGCTTTGTCTATCCCCTTTAGCATCTTATATACCTCAATTAGTTCTTTTCTCATCCTTCTAAACTCTAGTGAGTATAGGCCTAAACTGCTCAATCTCTCCTCATAAGACAAGCCCCGCATCACTGAAATCAATCTAGTGAACCTCCTCTGAACCACCTCCAATGCAACTACATCCTTCCTCAAGTAAGAGGACGAAAACTATGAACAGTACTCCATGTGCGGCTCACCAATGCCTTATACAGTTGCAACAACACTTCCCTATTTTTATACTCTATTCCTTTAGCAATAAATGCCAAAATTCCATTTATCTTCCTTATTACCTGCTGTACCAGCATACTAGCTTTCAGCGATTCATGCACAAGGACACCCAGATCCCTCTGCACTGAAGCATTCTGAAGTTTCTCTCCATTTAAATAATAAGTCGCCTTTTTATTCTTCTGACCAAAATGGATAACCTCACACTTATCCACGTTAAACTCCATCTGCCAGATTTTGGCCCATTCACCTAACCAGTCCATATCCATTTGTAAATTTCTTATTTCTTCATTACAACTTACTTTCCCACCTATTTTGGTGTCATCTGCAAATTTAGATATCGTACCTTCTATTCCTGAATCCAAGTCATTAACATAGATTGTAAATAGTTGGGGCCCAAGGACTAAACCCTGTGGAACCCCATTAGTTACAGCTTGCCATCCAGAAAAGACCCATTTTTGCCGACTCTCTGCTTTCTGATGATTAGCCGATTCTCTATCCAAGC
Source organism: Carcharodon carcharias (assembly GCF_017639515.1). Lineage (NCBI taxonomy): Eukaryota > Metazoa > Chordata > Chondrichthyes > Lamniformes > Lamnidae > Carcharodon > Carcharodon carcharias. The sequence continues at coordinate 78,954,012 of NC_054478.1, forward strand.
TAATATATTACCCGTAACTCCGTGTGATCTTATCTTGTGTATTAATCTTTTGTGTGGCACCTCATCAACAGCTTTCTGGAAGTCCAGATATACGACATCTACAGGATCCCCATTATCCATTTTGCTTGTTACATCTTCAAAGAACTCTAGCAAATTAGTAAAACACGATTTACTCTTCATAAAACCATGCTGACTCTGATGGATTGCATTTTGACTTTCCAAATGCCCCATTACTACTTCCTTAATAATGGATTCCAACAATTTCCCAATGACAGACGTTAAACTAACTGTTCTATGGTTTCCTACTTTCTGCCTCCCCCCCACCGCCAACCCCCCCACCCCACCCCGCCCTCCTTTTTGAATAAGGGCATTATATTAGCATTTTTCCAATCCACTGGAACCTTTCCAGAATCCAGGGAATTTGGCAATATTATTACCAATGCATCCACTATCTCGGCTCCCACTTCCTTTAAGGCCCTGGGATGTAGGCCATCAGGTCCTGGGGACTTGTCACCCTTTAATCCCGATAGTTTGCTCAGTACTTTTTCTCTAGTGATGGTGATTGTTCTAAGTTCCTCCTTCTCTATACCCTCCGCTCTACCTGTTACTATTGAGGTGGTACTAGTGTCCTCCACTGCGAAAACTGAGGCAAAATATTGATTAGGTGTCTCTGCTATTTCTGCATTCCCCTCTATTAACTCCCCAGTCTCGTCCTCCAAGGGACAAACATTCACTTTAGCTGCTCTCTTTCCTTTTATATACTTGTAGAAGCTTTTGCTGTCAGTTTTTACATTTTGCGCTAGTTTTCTTTCATAATTTACCTTTGCTCTTTTTATTATTTTTTTAGTAACCCTTTGTTGATCTTTAAAAGTTTCCCAATCTTCCAGCCTGCCACTGACCTTTGCAATTTGGTATTTCCCAGTCACAGGATGAATACTTTTCCATTTCAACATCCCTGATGCCACCTTCCCACCAACAAATATACCCCACCCTTCCCTAGGATGTGCAGATGTGATGGAAGATTTCTAACCACTGATCTCCATCTCCACAGCAGCCAGAGTCTCAGTGATGCCACCTGAGCCTCAGGTGTTTTATTTCCCTGCCCCTCTGTAGTGATTGTGGGTAAAACCTTTCCTACTGCCTTTAGGGGTCATGTGATTATACTGATGAATCAGCCCTCAGCATGGGTATTCTTAGGGGCAGAACTTTCTAGTCACAGATGTAGCTTCTACAAGAGCTCCGTAAATAAAGTTGTCTGTTTCAAGTAATAAACCTATCCTGTACACCAAGTTTATTACACCCACTCATCAACACTAAGCCCTGAATAAGGATGGACAACACTGAGGTTGTGATGATAATTCTAGCACACTTGGGTCTTGATAAAGCCGATGTTTCTCTGCTTCCATGCCAGAATCCAGGAAAATCTACTATTGAAATTTTAATATTGAATCCAACACTAGAAACAAACAAGATTGAAGAAACACTTCAAAGCCATCCAGTCCCCTTGCCCTGTTTCTAGCCTTTTATTGGAAAATAGGGAGTGGAATTTTCACAAAATTTGTTCAATTCAGCAAGAAGCAGGATTTAACCTTTGAAATGAGGTGCACACATGCCTGTATTGTGGCCTTATTTTCTTACCTCAAATCATTCATTGCAAAATTGGTCAAGGTACAATTTGGATGCAAGAAGTCAGGCACGTCATAAAATTGGGGCTATGTGTAATCAATGATTCTGTTTGTTTTTTACATCTATTTTTAAGGTATTGTAATAGTTTTATGAATAAAATAATAAATATTTTTGAACATTGAAAATGGTTTGATTTGATGGCACAATCATTATTGCCCCTTTCGTTGTCCTCTTTGTGAACCCATTCCTGGTTGTAAAAGAGTTTGACTGGAGTAGAATATAGAGACTTTTTAAGCATCCTTATCCTTCTCAGATCCCAAAGACTGTTTTGTGAATAAATGTAGTGTTGTGATGTTTTCCACGTGAAGTATATCTGGGGGTCGTGTAATTTGTTACCATAAGCACATCTGGAAATGTTTTACTGTTCACTCAGAAAAATGCTGCGAGCAATCTGCTCTCCGGAAAGCTGCAGTCTACAAGGTTAATTACAGGATCAACTTCATACAGAAGGACTAACAGGGAATGGAAACTAATAAATGTAGGGCAACATTTGTGACAATATTATATTACAAAACTATTCTTTTTTTTACAGAGCACTTCTGAATTTAATGAAATGCTAGTATACTTAAGTTGGATTTTATGAACAAAACTCAGGAACTTAAAGGTTCTTAATTCATACTTTGTGAAAATTATTTATTGTTTTCTGGTTCAAATAACTATTTTATTTCAATAGCATGGAGGGATTTAGTTGACCCTTTATAGAAGGTTTTCACATTGCATGAGTTGTACAAATATTCTGTTTAATATGGAAAGACATGAAGAAATCTAAGTTCTGCAGACACTGCTCCAAAAGAAAATGCTGGCATATATTAGGTATGTAGTCATTATAGCTCCTTTTCTCTGATTCTCTGGGATCCAAATACTGATGTCCTGAGGCAAGTTTTCTACGTATGTGCAAATAGGAATTTTTTTGTATTTAGATATTATTTTTCCAGTGGGAGAATTAATTCAAAAACATACCAAAATTTTAAATTAGAACTGTTTAGTTTGTGTCCTTATGTAGCTTAAGATAACAAAAAAGTGATTACAACGATTTCCTTAATCTAGCTCTATATTTGGCCTCAATGTGCTAAAACTCAAATATTTCCCTCAACGCATCACTCTAAATGTTCCAGGTTCACAATGTTTAATACTAATTCATTCTTTTCAGATAACAAGAACTATTACAATGGCTAAAATTAATATCAAGTCAATAGGCTGTTAAATTCTGGCAGTCTTCATTCAATTTGTGAATGGTAAGTTGTTTAACAAAGTGCCATTCTTTCACGAAGCCACATGTGGAGCAGAAGCTGTGAGCCATCAAAGGTTTTTTTTTTCTAAATCTTTGATATAGTCCACTGCTGATGTGCCGCCAATGTATCTGTAGAAAAAAATTTTGGATTTTAATTCCCAGTGGGGTACCCTGAGAAACCATGCTAGCAACTTAATTTCCCACTTACCCACTGCAGAATGAGACCTGCTTGATTTTAACAGCCATATCTCATTTATATCCTACTGGAAGCAGAAGAACATTCCATGGCCCAGAGGCTGCCTGCCAACACCAGGTACATGGTGGGACCAGCTACCAGGAATGTCTGGTGGGGATCTCGTAATCAGAGTTGGAGGGGGCTGGGGGGTAATGTCTGTGGTGGGGGCTGTTTAGGTTTTCTCAGTAAGATAATTTCTGCTTCTCCTGGCCTCACAAGAAAAGTAAAACAACTACCTGCTTGGGCATCTTCTGGTCCTGATCCTCTTCCCTGCTGTTTTCAACTGGCAGGAAAGCCACTGTAGCTTTCTGCTCAGGGCAACCATGAAAATTGCAGCTGCATTGCGTTTCAAATTCTGTTCGTTTTCACAGAATTCTTAAGTTCAGTTTTAGATCTTCTGATTCCTATTTGTGGATGGACAGGTGTAAAATGGGGCAGGGACATGTAACAGTATATCCCCATGCAGATGGTAATTTTGTCACTTGAACCTAGTAGCAGCCAGGAACGCCTGAAAAAATAAGGGTGGCTATGGTTAAATTACATTCGCATTGTATTTCTACTTCTGCTGTACACAATGTTAAAAATACCAGGATAAAAGAGATGGCCACTGTTGCTAGACGTTAGTCCACAGAGATAAGTAAACTTAAAGGATTACTGATGCGAAACTACAAATTCCTGAGCTTCCTTGTGTTGCAACTATTTGGTGTAATTTCTTACTGCGCAGAAGTTCAGCTTCAATGCGCACCTTTCTGCTTTATGTTCTGGGATGAATGTCACATTTTCCACTGAGAAGTCAACAGTTTTCCTATGAGCAGTTACTTCAAAGAAGAGGTTAGAGATGCTGGGGAGGAACACAAGGAGGCCAGGTTCATCGGACGACACCTATAGCTACTCTAGTGCCCATATATACGTGAAGGGTGTGTTTCAGTAATGAAACCACTATGAGTTACACTTTATGTTGACATCGGACAGATAAAACACTTCCTTTATAGGCACTGTACTGCCAGTGGCTGTAAAGGTCACCACCGCATTCAATTTCTTTGCTAAATGGTCATTTCAGGCTGATGCTGAGACATTTCTAATATTGCACAGATATTGCAAGTGAATAACAGAGGCATTGTTTGCTAAAACTGCTCAGTATATGATGATCTCCATGGATGACCATCAGCGACATGACGGCGCTCTGCACTTTTAACATGGCCGAGATCTTCCAGTCTCTGGATTGTCAGAGACCAGATGTACCCCTCAAGATTACATGTTGGGACCACTCAGAAGTCCCAACTTACTGATGCTGTGGGAATTGCCTGGGAAGTTTGAACTTCCAATGGGCAATTCTCCTGATCCCTGCTACTCTCCGTAAATGTCGTCAGCTCTGAGTTAAAGTTGGAGACTTTGGATGGTTCTGACTTACTTACCCAGGAAATGTTAGACAGAAAAATCCTAGCCTAACTCCTGGATAACTGTACAACTGAACCCAAATCACACACATGGATCCCCCAACTTCCCCCTTGTCATCCCTGACTACCCACCCGATTCCCTGACTCCCCCTGATGCAAGCTGACCCAACCTCATCACCTGACTCCTCCACCAATCCCCCAACTCCCCCTGACTCCTGATTACCCCACAACCTGACCAATTTGTCCCCAATGCCTTGCTCCCCTCACAAACTCCCTCCGAGTCCCGCAACCCAACCTGACCCAACTTCACTACCCAATTCCGCCACGACCCCTAGCTACCCTCAACCTGACCTGACTAGCCCCCTCCACCCACCTCACCCCACACCTAACAACTCCCCCCAGACCTAACCTAACCCAATGTCACCATCCGACTCCCCCCAACTCCTGAATCCCCACCAGACCTGACCTAACTTGACCTCACAACCCGACTCCCCCCAGACCCAATATAACTCAACCTCAGCACCCAACTGCCCCAGACCCGACATAACCCGACTTCACCATTCGACTCCCCCCGGACCTGACCTAACCCAACTTCACTGCCCAACTCCCCCCAGCCCCAACTCCCCCCAGACCTGACCTAACCCAACCTCACTACCCAACTCCCTACAACCCCCAACGCCACCAGACCTGACCTAACCCGACCACACCACCTGACGCTACCACTGACCCACCTGATGCCCTGATTTCCTCACAACCTGACTAACCTGAGGTGAGAGTGACTGCCCTTGACATCAAGGTAGCATTTTACTAAGTGTGGCATCAAGGAGCCCTAGCAAAACTGGAGTCAATGGGATTCAGGGAGGAAACTCTCCACTGGTTGGAGTCATACCTAGCACAAAGGCAAATGGTTATGGTTGTTGGAGGTCACTCATCTCAGCTCCAGAACATCACTGCAGGAGTTCCTCAGAGTAGTGTCCTAGGCCCAACCATTTTCAGCTGCTTCATCAATGGCCTTCCTTCCATCATAAGGTCAGAATTGAGGATGTTCGCTGACGATTGCACAATGTTCAGGATCACTTACAACTCTTTAGATATTGAAGCAGCCCGCGTCCTTAGGAGGTCTATCATCTGCTCAGTTGTGGACCTGGTGGAGGCAGGGACAGCATTGTAGCTCTCCTCAGCAGCACTCTGTGGACGGCGAACAGATGTCATCAGCCAGGTCTTCTGGAGGTATCCCTTGCTGTCAAGGAGCCAGTCCTGCCATTGACAAAGTCCTTCAAAAACCTGTGGCACCTGGGAGTGGATGAGAATGTAGGGCTTGTGAGAGCTCACTGGGAACTGAGCATAAACATGTAGGATTTGTCTTGTGTGATCATTTTTCAGCTGCACGTTCAAAGAATGGAAACCTTTCCTATTGACAAATGTAACTGGTTGTTGGGGCCAGGGATCTCTCAAGGACACATGTGTGCAGGCAATAGCCCCTTGCACTTGTGGGAATCCTGAGATTCCTGCAAAACCCAACAGTCTTGCAGCCAGGCTTTCAGCATCTGGGTGGAATTGAACAAATTGTTCCGCTCTCCTGAAGAGAGCACCTGTCACCTTCCGGATGCACTTGTCTGCCACTGATGAGAAGATGTTGCACAGGTCCCCAAGGGAGCCCTTAAGAGCCACTGGCAAAGAAGTTTAGAGCGGTGGTGACCTTTAATGCCACTGGCAAGGGATTGCCTCCAAGTCCTTGCGGCTGCAGGTAATTGTGAAGTAGCTGGTGGATGTCTGCAACCTCAATCTGGGACATCCTAAGGTGTCTTCAGAATTGCCTTCCTCTCATCTGTGGATAGCTTCACCATCTGCGATATACCTGTGGTTGGGCCAAAGCCTGCCTTTGCAGTGGACTTTGACCACCAGCATCCTGACCTTCATGAAGCCCCACTGCCTCCTGTTGTTCATCCCATTACTCCTCCTGGTCCTTGTCAATCTGCAATGGGCCCTCCTCCTCATTTGGATGAGAGCCAGTAGAAAGGCAGGCTTGCATCATCTCGGCCTCATTGGATCTGTGAATGAATTGCAGTAATAAATCTAGTGAGCATATTCTTTACAGATTTGTCTCCATCTCAGAGCCACCAAGCCAGTGCTTAACCCTGTGCCTGGCTTCCGTCTAGACATGGCATCCCCACCCTTCGAAGTGAAGGACATCCTGGAGGACCAGAAATGGGTGTTACTCCCGCTCATACATGACTGCACATGTAGACATTTCTCTTTGACCAATGTGATGACAGCCATGCACAAAAACTCTCCCACTGACACTATTCAGCTTGCTTTCACTACACTCGAGACTCTATAGAGAGACCATTGCCTTGGCAGCATAGAAAGAGTAACAACACGAGACCTTGCTATCCATGATCATTCACCCGGGAGGATGGAGATTTGGAATCATGGGTTGGCTGCTGTTGCCCAGCTGTGCCCCTTGGAGGCATCCACCTCTCTGCCTTTGACTGCAGCAAATGGCAAATCACACAGAATGAATGGCAGCTCCACATCTTGCTGGGATCTCAATATTATGAGCTCATGAGTAGAGAACAAATCTGCTACCATGTGGGCCTCACCATTGAGAACAGAACGCAACTGAGCATGGCTGACTTCCAGTTGCCTCATCATTATTTGGGTGTCCCTTTTGTCAGCCAATTTGCTGAGCTTGATCTCCACCCGAGAAGATCCTCCTCCCACTTTGAGGGATCACAGTTTTACAGTGATTGTGTTGTATAGGTGAGACTACCAACATGGTGGGTGTAACATTTAAGGCTCACACCACAACCTGCCACCGCCCCATCACCCAAAGACATCCCCCCATCACCCTTGACCATCCAATATAACATTCCTCTCCCCTCTTTCACCCTTGAACAAACCCCCGTTATCCTTGCAAATATTACCATCAAACTCCACATGCCTTCCCTCCCCTCTGAGCCTACAGCCATTATCGTCCCCACCCCCAATCTGATCCTGCCCCCTCCCATTTTCCGAGTCACCTGTTTCACCCGTTTCTGTGACCCACCCCACCCTCCCCAATGAAACCTACACCTACCCGACCATCACCCTGGACCTGCCACCCTACTATATCCCACTACCCCCATCTTACTGTGACTGTTCCCTCCACTTCCCAGAACCCTCAGTTCAACCCCTCAGGATCGCACCATTGATAACACCAACCTCTGTCTCCCACCATCCCTGACCCGAAATCCCCCTCCCCCACCCAGCCACAGGACCTTCTGGCCTAACAAGCTAATCCCTTGCCTCCATCTTCAGCCTTGCATTCCCTTGCTGCCTCCCTCCCCACCCAGACAGTCTATCTTCTTTCCCTGGACAGCTTCCCTCCCTTCCCCCCTTCGCCTGCCTCCCATGTCCACCCTCATCTCCACCTGCCTTCCCCCCTCTTAGGCTGCCTCCTGTGTCAAGCTTCCACTCTACTCTACCCCCACTTCCATCCTTCATCTACCTCCCCCATCCAGCATTCGCGCAGCTTATCCTATTGGCAGCTAATATGAGTCAAGAGGCTGGGATTTGTGAGCAGTTTACAAGATGGCAAAAGCAGCATCTACTCACCTCAAAGTTGTGGAAGAAGCCAAGCTCGCCAGGTGCACGCCACTTATATACAGTAGTGAAAATGGACGTTCTAATTTCTTACTGGCGGGGGGCTTAATTTGGAGGGGGAACTTAATTCTGGCGAGGTAGCCTTTTATTGAGCATGCATGATGTGCTGATGCATGCAAAAGGGCTTCCCGACATTGTTTGTTGAGAAGCTTTACCCACCTTTAACCCACCTTTTAATTCCCGAGAACATAATTCCTAAAGTTTATCCTGCTGTCGAGAAACTGATTTTTGGTATCACACCAAATTACATTCCGCTGCCCACCAAGCTCCCCACTGTTGGCTGGACCAGAAAATTCTGGCCTTTAGGGATGTTCTTAAAGCACACTTAGAGGAAGCAAGCATCCCTGATGATTTATGGGAGTCCCTGGCTTGTGACTCACCAAAATGGAGAACGTTTATTCAGGAAGGCACTGAACACATTGAAAAATAAGATGTTATAGGATACACATCGAGAGACTTTATCGGGACAACACAGGGACGAAGTCGAGGCATTGGAGAGAGCGCACTAACCTCTAAACAACTGAATGCTCAACCCTCAAGCACCACCTACCCCACATGTGGCATAGTCTGCAGATCATACATTGGCCTTATCAGCCACCTCAGAACCCATCGAACCAGAGTGGAAGCAAGTCAACGCAATCCCAAAGGACTGCCTAAGAAGGAGAAGAATTAAAGTACAGTCACTGAGGTAGATTTAAATTTGGGTTGCCCAGCACATAAACAGGGTGATAGTTGCATTAAAATAACTGTGCAGTACTTACCAACCCATTTACATCAGTGCTCCTACAACCACCATCCTGAAAGGTGCTGGGCAGATGGAGCCCCCGCTGGTTTTGAATGGTAGGATCTTTTAATAGGTATCCTATGACATCTTACTTTTCAAAATCTTGTTTCATCCTTTAAACTGCCGTAGCGTTTGAATTGATTTAGATTTCCTGTCTTCTCTCCTCCCAAAGATAGCACTAATAATACCAGGCATCCACCTTCTTCACCATAATGAATCATGCCCGCTTAAATTTGACTTAGTCAGAGAGGGGTTACACTGGTGGGCATAAGCCTCACCCCAACACAGCAGGAATCTTGCTGAGTCAAAAAATACAGCCTCCTGACTCCAGCAGTTTGACATTGTAAGTATTGAACCACCCATTGAAAGTACATTTTTGAACGACTTACACCGTAAACTTAATGATTATATCTTAACAAAATACCTACAAAATACTTAACTGTTAAAAAGTAGTAATGTACAGAAAGCTCTAATAATGTGAATTAGTCAAAATCCTAAATTCTATCAAAACCTTCTCAAACTTATAGAATAGAGTGTAAGATAACAAATAAACATTTAGCAGCAGTTGAACCAACAGCTTGAATGCCACTTCACATTAACATATTTTTTCATTCCAAAATATAAGCCTCAGATAATTGACATGATAAAATGGAAAGTTCTTATTTAGACAAGTAACATTTCAAAATGGCAAGCTATTATTGCTAACATTTTAGCAACTTGAACCTGATTTTAGGCTTACTGTCCCAGAATGCTCCAGATAACAAAATGTATTTTGTTGCACACAGCTGTTTTCATTTTTGTGACAAAAATCATAATGTTATTAATTATGGCTGGCTAGTGCTGTAGGAACAAGATTGAATCTTCATGTTGCTCTTGTTGCTCTCCTGCACCCAAGCTGAGGTCAGTTAAGATGGTTGGTGGGATACGTTGAGAACATGCCATGAACCCAACATCCCCCCCCCACCCACCCCACCCATCCCACCCGCAAGTCGCCTTCTTAATTCTCTGTCCACCAGGCAGGCAGAATTAAATTTGAGTTTTATATCATGTTGATGACCTGTTGTCATGGTGGTGAGTAATGACAATGCTAATGAAGTGATTTTGAAAATAATTGTGCACCCAGTGATAGCTTCATGTACCCTCATCTCAGTGATGACTTGGGACGAAAACATTCTCTAGTACAAATGTAATGCTATTCAAATTTATTAAAATTTATAATACACTTGACACATTTCCAAACGCCACTTATTTAAGTTCTAATATAGTATGTCTAGTTCTCACATCAGCCTCCAAGTGTGACTGCACAACTAGTACTGATTAATGAGCTGTGATGTCGACAGGGAAGTGAGTTTGAATTGCCACCATTAAGTTCAGTTATTTGGTTTTATTGCTGATAGAGAGAGAGAGAGAAGACTTTAATCCTTTGAAGGAAATCTCAGGTAAAGGACAGCATTTCAATGACACAGCATCCAATTACACTAAACATATGGCTCCCCATAGCTTAGTTGCTTAAATGAGTGATTAGCTGAGTTATGCTGACCAGCTTGGTCCCAGATCCTATTTCTGGCCTGTACCAAGTTAGCCGAGCTCAGCAAGGGTGATAGATTTGGCAGGAAACTAGTTTGGTTCACCTAGGATAGAAAAGGTGGAAAATTGCCCATGGTTCTGCAAGGTGGTTGGGGTGTGTCTGCATGCATGTGTGTACAGACAAGATAAGGCAAACCTTAAGATAAAAGCAAAAAACTGCGGATGCTGGAAATCCCAAACAAAAACAAAAATACCTGGAAAAACTCAGCAGGTCTGACAGCATCTGCGGAGAGGAGCACAGTTAACGTTTCGAGTCCATATGATTCTTCAACAGAACTAAGGAAAAATAGAAAAGAGGTGAAATATAAGCTGGTTTGGGGGGGCGGGGACAGGTAGAACTGGATAGAGGACCAGTGATAGGTGGAGATAACCAAAAGCTGTCATAGACAGATATCCCTAGTGGGGGTGGGGTTTTTTCGATCCCTTCCTCCCACTCCACCCCCACTAGGGCTATCTTTATCTTGCTTGTCCTGCTTTCTACCCTTAATGTCACCTATTATCACATTCCTTAGATAATATCACCACCTTCAACACATCTTTGTCCTTTTGTCTATGACATCTTTGGGCTGTCTCCACCTATCACTGGTCCTCTATCCAGCTCTATCTGCCCCCCCACCCCCACTTAAACCAGCTTATATTTCACCTCTTTTCTATTTTTCCTTAGTACTGTTGAAGAGTCATACGGACTTGAAACGTTAACTGTGTTCCTTTCAGCAGATGCTGCCAGACCTGCTGAGTTTTTCCAGGTATTGTTGATTTTGATAAGGCAAACCTTGTGGTATAAGGGTATCTGGCATAGCAAGGGTTAATGTGGGACTGGGAAACAGTACTGCCCACAGTGTAATTTAAAGAAAGACACAACCTGAGACTAGAGTCAGTTGTGGATGAGACAGAGACCTGTGTAGAATCATGCATGGAATTAACTCATAGCTTGGGCTGTACCCTGTATAAATGTAGTTATGTGTTATCAATAAACACTAAGGGCAGAATTTTCACCTCAGTGTGCGGGCACGCACCCAACCCACTCGAGCATGAAATGACACGTGTTGATGTCGGGCAAGCATCCTGACATCAACCTGCAGTCACGCAATAGTTCAGTCGGTGGGCAAGTGCAGGAATCAGCAGCATGCCTGCCAACAATTAAAAGGTCTGTTAAGGCCATTAAAGTATCGATTAGGTTAAATTTTTCTCTTCCCATCCAACCTTACAATGGCAGCCTTTTGCACTTTTTTTGGAAATCTCATCCACGTACAGGATAAGGTTGCCCACATCAAATAAAAATAAAATACATGTTTTTAAAGTTCACTTGTAACCTGTCCCTACTCATGTGTGACAGAGTCACATGAGAGGACCCATTTTATAACATTTTTAACATCTTTATTATATTTTTTGAAAATTCCTCATCTCCCTGAGGCAGCTCTGTGCCTCAGGGAGATTCACAAGCATGCGCTCGCATGCATGCGTGAAGTTCGCGCTCGCTCCACTTACCCTCCTCCCCACCCTCCCACACAGGCAGCGATGAGCGCTGCCACTCGTGTTTCATGCTGGGCTGGCCTTAATTGGTCCGCCAGTGTGAAATCACCTTCCAGCCTCAATCGCAGGTGGCTGTCGGCTTTCCGACCGCCCCTGCACCCCCCGCAATGAGCCCGCCCGACAAGGGCTAAATTTTGCTCTAAGTGTTAAACCATACTAGACTCAGAACTTCTTTGTGAGACCTACTGAACACACATGGTGGAAGCTAATGGAAAAACCCAGAACCTCAGAGAAGCTGGAGCGGAAATTCAAAAGCTGGAAAATTAAAGGAGCAGGCATCCTGACCTGACTGAAAGCAGCTGAAGTGAAGACACAGAGGGAGATCGTCTGAAAGAAGCTCCACTGCAGAATTGGAAGCAGAAAGGCAAAAGAAAAAACTCCACTGAGCAGCTGAGGCCTCCATGAGATCTTGTGGAGGTCCATTGTGAATGTCCAGAGTGCAGAGTCAAAGGGCACAGCAGGGAAAGTCTCAACCGAGCTCCTTGGGTGAGGTCAAGGATCCTGGATTCTCTGTTTGAAATGCTGACATCTCAATAAACTGTTACCTCACCAACTTCAAATTGGACATGGGAGCCAGTGTTATAGTCCTCTCGGATAGGGAACCGGGGCAATGAGACCTCTGGCTATGAACGACAGACACACCACTCTATGGACCTGGAGGAAACCGACTACCGATCATAGGCATGACCCTAGAACCACTAAGATTTGGCGACAAGCAGATATTTGAAGCCATGTACATCAGCTGAAAAAATCAATAAATTAAACAAAAATCAATAAATCAGAGGGAGTAGACAGCCCCTGATGGAGCACTATACCCTGTATATATGTACATAGCTATGTGTTATCAATAAACACTTAATGTTCAACCATACAAGACTCAAAACCTCTTTATGAGACCTACTGATCATACAACATACAACAAGCCTGTGATACTCTACTGGTCAAAATCTCATTTGACACGCACTTTGAAAGCTCACATATGAAGAATGTCCACTTTAGTGAGGAACTGACTGAGGGGGATGGGTTTGACATTTGTGAACCAATATTCCAGTTAGAGGTCAATGCCTTCAGGAGAGACCATTAACAAAGAAGAAGGGGGAGAGAGAGCCAAGATTCTAAGCCTGTCGGCAGTGTGCTAAATACTGTTACGATTCAAGACCTGTTCTGTTAGGGGGTTCAACATCCTGTGTGGAGACAGATTTTTTTCTGTTTTTATGATTGGCAGACCTTGCAAGAGTGTCAGTTATTTCCAGTTTTCATTTCAGGTGTTACATATGTTTCCTATGCTTTTCACAGTCTTAGCTATTTATATGACTATTTTTTAATGTGCTGTTTTTAAAAATCTTTTCATTGCCTCATTGATAAACCTTCCATATTATTTAACTTATGATTACTTCTTTATTAAGCAGCTTACAATTCATTCAACACAATAATTTCCTCCCTGTGACCAGAGCATCTGCTCTCTCCTTCACTCCTTTTTGTCCCTTTTTTCTCTCTTCCACTTGCTTATCTTTCAGTTTCTTATTCTCTTTACAGGTGATGCACAGCATGCTACATGTTTCCAGTAGTGTCTGTTTTGATTTCTGGAGAATACGTCAAGTTGAAACCTTTGGCACATTAATAGTATTTTCCAGCAACTTCAGCTGTAAGCCCATTTGACGGTGTTTGTTTAATGTTTTAAATATATATGCATAGTTGTATATGTGTATTTATATACCTTGTCATACTTGTGCACATATTTCCTGTAACATCATACCACACAAGTGTCAGGCAATGACCATCTCCAACAAGAGAGAGTCCAACCATCGCCCCTTGACGTTCAATGGCATTACCACCAATGAATCCCCCACTATCAACATCCTGGGGGTTACCATTGACCAGAAGCTGAACTGGACTTACCATATAAATAGTGTGGCTACAAGAGCAAGTCAGAGGCTAGGAATTCTGCTACAAGTAACTCACCCCCTGACTCCCCCAAGCCTGTCAACCATTTACATGGCATAAGCCAGTGATGGAATACTCCCCATTTGCCTAGATGAGTGCAGCTCCCACAAAACTCAAGAAGCTTGACACTGTCCAGGACAAAGCAGCCCGCTTGATTGGCACCACATCCACAACCATTCACTCCCTCCACCACCAATGCACAGTTGCAGCAGCATTTACCATCTACACAGCAGGAATTCACCAAGGCTTCTGCGACAGCACCTTCCAAACCCACAACCTCTACCATCTAGAAGGATTAAGGGCAGAGGTTAGATGGGAATACTATCAACTGGAAGCTCCACTCCAAGTCACTCACCATCCTGACTTGGAAATATATCGCTGTCCCTTCACTGTCGCTGGGTCAAAGTCCTGGAACTCCCTCTCTAACAGCACTGTGGGTGTACCTACACCACATGGACTGCAGCAGTTCAAGAAGGCAGCTCACCACCGCCTTCTCAAGGGCAAATAGGAATGGGTAATAAATGCTGGACCAGCCAGCGAAGCCCACATCCCGTGAATGAATTAAAAAAAACATATTTCCTGCCTACAAAACCTTTATTGCCTGTTGTCATTCTCCTGTCACACCTTTGTGTCAATTTTTTTTCATAATAAATTTCCATGATCACATTTGTAATGGAAGCCAGTCATGTAAACTTTGCCTCATGGTGTCTCAATCCTATGCAGCTGGCTTCTACCTTTTTCTAAAAATCCACTAACAAAATACCCTAGTAGACCCATTGTTTTAGCCTGTTTTTGCCCAGAGAACTTATTTCTTTCAATTTTGACTCTTTTTCTTGCCTCTTGTCCAGTCTCTTCTCTACCTACACCTGCAACTCTTCCAAATATCTCCATCACTTCAAGTTTCCAGTTTCCTAGCCCTAACTGATTCCTTTTAACCATGGATGTCCAGTCCCTCTCCAACTCCATCTCCCACCAGGACAGCCTGCAATCTCTCTGCTTCTTCCTTAAACAGAGGTCCAACCAGTCCCCATTCCCCACCTCACTTCTCTGCCTGGCTGAATATGTTCTCACATTGAACAGCTATTCCTTTGGCTCCACTCACTTTCTCCAAATAAAAGGCATTACTATAGAAATCTGAAATCTAGTTATGCCGGCCATTCTATGGGGTATTATTCCAGTTCTACTCAGGTGCCCAACTTCACCTCTTTATCCAGTGCATTGATAATGCATCAATGTTGCTTCTTGTTCAAGACACAGACTGGAAAATGTCATCAACTTGGCTTCCAATTTCGATCCCTCCCTTGTCTTCACATTGTCCATCTCTGACTCTTTGCTTTCTATCTATTTCTGGGGATAGGCTGGAATTAACAAATAGCCAAAGCTACTAGAATATTTACTGACTCCCACAACTATCTTGACTACACTTCCTCCCACCCTGATTCCTCTAAAGACTCTATTTCATTTTCCAGATTCTGCCTCAATTGCAACTGTTCTAAAAATACCATCTTCCACACACAGCAATGATTCTGAAATGTCTATCTTTTTCCTCAGCCCAGGATTCTCCCCCACTGTTGACAGGGCTCTTAACTGTATCCATTTCATTCCTTGCATTCTGCCCTGACTCATGCCCTATCCTCCCAGAACCACGATAGGGTTCCCCACCTTCCACCCCACCAGCATCCACATTCACACACCGTTGTCCACCATTTCCGTCACATCCAGTGTGATGCCACCACCACACATCTTCTCACCCTCCCCTTCAGCATTCCCAAAGGACCATTCCCTCTTTAACACTCTGGTCCCCACTTCTATCCCTCCCTTTACCTGCTCACCATCCCGCAGCACCTTTTCCATGCAAGAGCAGGAAGTGTAATACATGCCCTTTCGCCACCTCACTTCTCAACATCCAGTGCTCCAAACACTCCTTCCAGATGAAACAACGATTTACTTGTACTTTTTTCAATCTAGTATATTGTGTTCAGTGCTCACAATGTAGTTTTCTCTACTGGGGGGACCAAAAGCATTCTACATGATTGCTTTGAAGAATATTTCCGTTTGGTTCGCAAATGTGTCCCTGAGCTCTCTGTTGCCTGTCATTTTAATTTTTCGCCCAGTCCCACATTCTGATCCCTCTGTCCTCAGCCTCTTGCACTGTTCCAATGAAACTCAATAGAAGCTTGTGGAACAGCACCTCATCTTTCAATTAGATACCTTACATTCAGCCTTCCAAACGCAACATCAAGGTTCTACAATTTTGGATCATAATTGGACAGCGGGTGCTATTTACACCTCATCAAGATCCATCTTTTGTTCTTTTACTTGTCCCATTACCACCCTCTACAGTGTAGTACCATCAACCCTTTTGTCATCTAATCCCATTTTTCTTCCACCCTATCACAGACATTCCCTTTTATTCTTTCCCCACTCCCCCCTCTCCCTGCTTCTGTTCTTGTTTAAAGACTGTTACATCTCCAACTTCTTCCAATTCTGATGAAAGGTCATTGACCTGAAATATGAACTGTTTTTTTTCTCTCTACAAATGATGCCTGACCAGCTGAAGATTTTCCCTTGTAATTTCAGATGTTCCACATCTGCAGCATTTCGCTTTTGTATGTAAACTCATTGCTCTGTAATTGCACAGTCTGGTCACTGTGTGGTGCTCTATCACCTTTTCTGCCCAATTCACCCAAGATATTTTCTGAAACATTTTCAGCTGAAAAATTTGGACAGTCAGTTTTTTGCTAAATGGAATTTCTAATGCTCAAATTAATAGTTTAATCAAAATATAAAATTGAAGAAGTTACACATTTCACATGAATGTGCCCACCTTTTGCTTCCTTGACCCTATTCCCAATAAACTACAACCATCTAACCCTGGCTGCCATGTTATCTGATATTAATGGTTCTCTCTCTTGAGGTACTATCCCTCTCTTGTTCAAATCTACCAGCATCACCCCTCTCCTCAAAAAAAACTCTTGGTCAATGTTCCCGCTATATATTTTTTTGTTTTGCACAGCCTATTCATTTAAGTGTGTGGGCCCTTAAAATTCTTTTTGCACAACCATACATACACAGTAACTTACTTGTGCTCAGCTTGCATGGGAACGTCTGGGTTGTTGTGTGGCCATGTGGCTTAGAGGGAACATTGCTCTTGACCCCTCTGTCCCTGCAAACTACTGTCCTATCTCCAACATGCCTTCCCTCTTCAAAGTCCTTGAACTTACTAGTACCTCCCAATGCCCATCTTTCCCAGAACTCCATTATTGAATCCCTCAAATCAGTTTACTGCCCCTGCCATTATACTGGCTATACTATAATGGCTCTTGTCAAAGTCACAAATTACACCCTATGTGACTGTGACTCCTCATCCATTGTGGCCTATTTGTGGACCACTCCATCCCCCTCCATCGACATTCCACTGCTATCCAGATGGATGGGACTTCTCTTGCCTGGTTCCATACTTACCTATCCAGTCATAGCCAGGAAATCACTTGCAATAGTTTTTATTCCTGCTTCGGCACCTCTGGTGTGCCCCAAGAATCTAACCTTTGACTCCTTTTTTTCATCTCCTTGACAACGTCATCCAAACACTCAATATCACTTTCCACATGTGTGCTGATGACACCGGCCAGCTCTATCGCACACCTCTTTTTACCCGTCCATTGTGTCTAAATTGCCAGACTGCTTGTCTGTCTTCCAGTATGGATGAACAGAAATTGCCTCCAACTGAATACTGGGAAGATTGAAACCATTGTCTTTGGTCCCTGCCACAATCTCTGCTCCCTAACTACCGACTGCCTCCCTGGCAACTCTCTGAGCCTGAACCAGACTGTTTCCAACTTTGATGTCATACCTGACCCCAAAATGAGATTTCAATCACATATCTGTGCCATCACAAAGATCACCTATTTCCACCCATGAACATTGCCCGACTCCACCCATCTTACCTTATATGCTGCTGAAACCTTCACCCATGCCTTTGTTACCTTTAGACTTGACTATTACTTTTTTATTTTTTTGGAATGTAGGTGTTACTGGCAAGCCAGCATTTGCTGCCATCCTGAATTACCCTTGTAATCCTTGCCAGCCCCCACTGTCTAACCTTTGTAAACCTGAGGTCATCCAAAACTCTGCCACCTGTATCCTAACTCACAAAATCCCATTCACCCATCACTCTTGTGCTTACTGATTTCCACTGACTCCAGGTCAAACAACACACCTCGACTTTAACATTCTCATATCGGTTTTCAAATCCCTCCATGGCCTCATCCTTACCTGTCTCTAATTTCCTCCAGACTTAAAACTCTCCGAGATATCTGTGTTTCTCCAATCCTGGCCTCTTGAGCATCCCAATTTTAATTCCCCCACCATTGATGGCCAGGCCTTCAGTCTGTGCTCTGGAATTCCCTCCCTAACCCTCTCTGCCTCTCTTCCTCGCCTTCTTCCTTTAGGACACTCCTTAAAAACCTGCCTCTTTGACCAAGCTTTTGGTTATCAGCCAACCTCTCCTTATATGGCTTGATGTCAGATTGTGTTTGATACCACTTTAATGAAGCATATTGGGATATTTTACCACATTAAAGGCTAAATAAATACAAATGATATAGTGAATTAACATTTCAAATCCGTATGACTCTTCTTCAGAGCTAAAGAGAAGTATAAATGTGGTGAAATATATACTGTTTAAGGGGGGGTGGAACAGGTGAAGCTGGATAGATGGCCAGTGATAGATGGAGGCAAAGCCCCCCTTTGTTTCCTCTTGTGGCAATTATGAGGGCATGAAATCAGAGCTAGTGAAAGTGAACTGGCAAATTAGGTCACGGGATAAGTCAATAGAGATGCAGTGGTGGACATTTAAGGGGATATTTCAGAATACACAGCAGATACTTTGCAACAAAAAAGAAAAGTTCCAAGGGGTGACCTACCATCTATGGTTAACTAAAAAACGTTAAAGAGAGTATCAAACTTAAAGAAAAAGCATGTAATTGCGCAAGGATAAGTGGCAGGTCAGAAGATTTGACAGAATATAAAAAACAGCAGAAAATGACTAAAGCATTAATATGGAGGGAAAAATTAGAGTATGAGAGAAAGCTAGTTAGAAACATATTGACAGATAGTAAGAATTTCTATAGATCTTTAAAAAAGAAAAATGTTAACAAAAGTGAACGTTGGTTCTATAGAAAGTGAGTCTGGGGAACTAATAATGGAAACTAAGGCGATGGCAGATGAATTGTTGTATTTTGCATCAGTTTTCACTATAGAGGATACTAGTTATAAATCAAGAATTGGAAGGGAGGGAGGAACTCATGAAGATTACAATAACTAGGGAAGTCGTACTTAGCAAATTGTTGGAACTGCAGGTTGACAAGTCCCCGGGTCCTGATGGATTTCATCCTAGGGTCTTAAAAGAAATAGTTAGTGAGATAGTTGATGCGTTGGCTTTAATCTTCCAAAATTCACTAGATTCGGGGAATGTTCCATTAGATTGGAAAATAACTCCTTTATTCACAAAGGGAGGGAGACAGAAAGTAGGAAGCTATAGGCCAGTTAGCTTAAGATCTGTCATAGGAAAAATGTTGGAAGCTATTATTAAAGACAGTATAACAGGACACTTAGATAAATTCAAGGTAATCAGGCAGAGCCAACTTGGTTTTAAAAGAGGTAAATCATGTTTAACCAATTTATTGGAGTTCTTTGAAGAAGTAACAGGTGCTGTGGATAAAGGGGTACCGGGGATGTACTGCACTTAGATTTTCAGAAGGCATTTGATAAAGTGCCACATCAAAGGTTATTGTGGAAAATAAAAGCTCATGGGTAGGGGATAACATATTGGCATCGATAGAAGATTGACTTACTAACAGGAAACAGAGCATAGGCATAAATGGGTAATATTCTGGTTGACAAGATGATAGTGTGCCACAGGGATCAGTGCTGAGGCCTTAACTCTTTAAAATTTGTATAAATGACTTGGATGAAGGCACCCAAAGGTATGGTTGCTAAATTTGCTAGTGGCACAAAGTTAGGTAGGAAAGTAAGTTTTGAAGAGGACATAAGAAGGCTACAAAAGGATATGGATAGGTTAGGTGAGTGGGCAAAGATCTACAAATGGAGTATAATGTGAAATTGTCCATTTTGGCAGGAAGAATAAAAGCGAAGTATATTATCTAAATATTGAGAAATTGCAGGGCTCTGAGATACGGAGGGATCTGGGTGTCCTAGTGCATGAATTGCAAAAGGATAATATGCAGGTACAGCAAGTAATTAGGAAGGCCAATAGAATGTTATTGTTTATTGCAAGAGGAATTGAATGCAAAAGTAAGGAGGTTATGCTTCAGTTATAAAGGGCACTAGTGAGACCACATCTGGAGTAGTGTGTATGGTGTGGATCTTCTTATTTATAGAAGGAAGTAAATGCATTGGAAGCAGTTCAGAGAAGGTTTACTAGACTAGTACCTGGAATGGACAGTTGTCTTATGGGGAAAGGCTAGGTTTGTATCCTCTGGAGAGTAAGAGGCGACTTGATTGAAACATATAAGATCCTGAGGTGACTTGACAGGGTGGATGTGGAAAGGATGTTTCCTCTTGTGGGAGAACCTACAACAAGGGGTCACTGCTTAAAAATAAGGGGTCATCCATTTAAGACAGAGTTAAGGAAAAACATTTTCTCTCAAAGGGTCTTGAATCTTTGGAATTCTCTTCCTCAAAAGATAGCGGAGGCAGAATCTTTGAATATTTTTAAACCAGAGGTAGATAGATTCTTGATAAGCAATGGGGTGAAATGTTATCAGGGGTAGGCAGGAATGAGGAGCTGAGGTTAAAATTGGATTGTAGTAATTATGATTTTGTTGAATGTTGGACTATATCTTTGAAGAATAATCCTATGATGCAAGATCACATGATCTGTGTAAACCAATGTGTTAGCAGTGCGGGCTATCTCCTCAGTCAGTATAGAGATAGAGATGGAGTTGAAAGCACATGTGCAGTTGCTGCTGGCTGTATTGTAAATAAACCTAATATTTCCACTTAGAAAGCTGTCTGCAAATCAATTCTATTACAAATAGGCGACAAGGCCACACTACAACACAGATCAGCCATGATCTTATTGAATGGCGGAACAGGCTTGAAGGCCCAGTGGCCCATTCCTGCTCCTAATTTGTATGTTCGTATGTATGTATCAGTAAAGACTCAATGTGAAGATTTTAATCTCTTCCAAAAACTTGGATCTGGACTAAATTTTATGCCTAGATCTATGATGTTGCAAAGCTGAATTTGGATTGTGCATCTCAGCACCTAAAATCCCACTCCAGAGACCTGAACACAAAAATCCAGACTGACATTCCAGTTCAGTACGAGGGAATGTTGTATTATTGGAGGTGCTGTCTTTCGGATGAGGTGCTTTCTGCTGTCCTCGGTGGACATAAAACGTCCCATGGCACTATTTCAAAGAAGACCAGGGGAGTAATCCTGGTGTTCTGGTCTATACTTGTCACTCAATCAACATTACAAAAATGAAAATAAGTTAACTGGCCATTATCATATTTCTGCCTGTGGGAACTTGCAGTGCACAAAAAGGTTCTGGGAATTCCTACATTGCAGAAGTGACTGCATTTCAATAACATTCAATGTCTGACAAGTGCTTTCAGGGCATCCAGAGGTCATGAAAGGTGCTATATAAATGCAAACTTGGGTGGTATTTTATGGAGGGGTCAGGTCTCACCTGCTAGCTGGAGAGCTGATGAGAGCCCCACATCACCTATTTTAGGGAAGGCCAGTGTATTAAGTGCCACTTAGGCCCACTGAGAGCTGCTGGTCAGTCAGAGGCCAGCAGCTTCATTGGATAGCAGTGCCTCTGGGGAGGCGATGGCTACTGCTAGTATGACACACCAAAGGCCTAGTATAATTTCTGGATCCCAGGTCACAGATGAGTAATGGTGAGAGGGTGAACACAGGGAGGTGGAGCTGGGGGTGTGGGGTCAGCAGCAAGGGCTGGGGGATGACTCCCAGCAGACCCCCCACTTCCTGATGCCAGGTTCCTCAGTCAGGCACTGATTGCCTTTGACAGAGGGACAACTCTCTGGAAGCCCACAGGAAACCCCACATGGGTTTGCTTGTCCTGCATGACGAGCTCCCTACCCACCATTAATACCAGCAGCAAAAGGATGAGGCCCTGAAGTGGGCATTAATTGATAAATTAAATGATTAAATGCCCACCACCACCAAACTCATCACAGGGGAGGGCATTAAATTCAGCCCTTTGTCTGTTCATATTATTTCCAATTTCCTGGGAAGCTGTACGTATGGAAGTTTTTTGACATTTTGCTTAGTTGTTTTTCAAACCTATTTGAAGAAAGCTACAGATCAGCTTCACAAGCTTTGTCAGGTTAAGTTTATATTCAGTATGCTTTCTGAAGAAAAAAAGAGAGGATGTGGCTCTAATTTTATATCCAGGCCAGTTTTGGACATGTGGGCAGTGGCATGTGTTAGAAATTCAACCAAATCTTCAGAGATAAGGCTAAGGGCTTATAACTCACTGGTCCCATTTAATCTTATCAGCTGGCTTCACTGCCATTCCAGGTATAAACTGGCAGGAAGGGATGCAGAATTGCAAAATCTGTAGGCTGCCTGCTGTGACTGAGTAGGTGGTGGGATCGGCTTCCCACTCCTCGTGGCTTTGCAAGAAAGGAAAAAAATATTAAAGCTTACTGCTTTGGGCCTCTATACTCAATTTTCTTCATTACTGAGTAAAGTTGTGAATCCTCCTGGATTGTCCAGCTAGCTCCAGCAATTAAAGATCAATCTCCTGGGCACTGCAGTAAGTGGCTCAGGAGAACAATCATATGGGGCATTAGAAAAATTATTTTCTATGAATATTTTTGTTATTTAATTGTAAACGTTTTGGATGTGGGAAAATGTTTGATTGGCTTGGTGGGGTGAGTGGAGGCTGGGGTTTATGGGCTAGATTTATTCCCCTCCTCCAACCAACAGGTTTGAAGGCGGAGGGCCCTGTTAACTCCAATGAATGGCTTACCTGCTGCCTTCTCACCCATCCCTGCCCCCGCCACAATTATACCAGTGGCAGGGTCAGAAAGTCCAACTGCCAATGGGTTAATTGAGGCCCTTAAGTGGGCAATTAAGGCCTTTTTAAAGCCCTTATCCTGCCACTGCCAGGACTAAACTAGCAGCAGGAGCAGGCCACACCAAGTGTCCTTGTGCGGGCTGGTGGTGGAGAGGGAGGGATCTCTACTTAACAGGCCTTCTGGACCCATCAAAGGACCCCCATGATTTTACCCCCTCCCCAGGTTGCCCACCCACATGCCCCTTCAAACTTCAGACTGCCACCCCTCTTGCCAGCTTGGCACCCAGTGAGACCCCCATACATATCCCCAAATCTTGATCCAATGCTGCATGCCTCTGTCCTGAAGAGTTGGAGAGCTGCTGGTCTCTGATTGTCCAGCAGCTCTGAGGTGGAACTTTGTGATCCAGAGGGGAGGAATCTCACCTCCAACCTATTAACAGCTAATTGGCCATTAAATTGGCTGCAGGGTAGCCAGTGTTCCCCTCAGCGAGCACCCCCACCACCCCTCACTCCTGCTTTAAGCCAGTGGAGGAGGGTAGGGGGCACGGGGAATCTGGTATCTCGTATAGTTAATCCCTATGTAATGAAATGTCTTGGAAAACATCCAATCAGTGTTGGTAAACCTACCCCTGGATTGGCCTGGCAATTTCCCACTTAGCTTTTAAGTGAAATTAGCAGTAGGGTGCTGATGTTATTCTGAGATCTAACAGCAGGTTTAAGTCAGGTAAGTAAAGGTTAATTGGTAAAGGCAACTCTAAGGGGGGTACAGGAACAGAGAGATCTCAGCACATAGGTGCACAAATTGTTGAAGATGGCAGGTTGAGAAAGCAATTAAAAAGGCATACAGGATCCTTGGTTCTATAAATAGAGGCATAGCGTACAAAAGGAAAGAAGTAATGGTGAGCCTTTATAAAACTCTGGTTCTGTTTCAACAGGGGCATTGTGTTCAATTCTGGGCAACACACTTTAGGGAGGATGTGAAGACGTTAGAGAGGGTGCAAAAAAAGTTCGAGAATTTTTTCAGAGATGAGGGACTTCATTTACTTGAATAGATTGGAAAAGCTGGGGTTGTTCTCTTTAGAAAAGAGAAAGTTGAGAAGCAGTTTGACAGAGGTGTTTAAAAACATGAGAACAGAGTAG
Source organism: Carcharodon carcharias (assembly GCF_017639515.1). Lineage (NCBI taxonomy): Eukaryota > Metazoa > Chordata > Chondrichthyes > Lamniformes > Lamnidae > Carcharodon > Carcharodon carcharias. The sequence goes on from NC_054478.1 coordinate 78,978,270, forward strand.
ATAGAGAGTAACTGTCACATTGACAGAAAGACTGAGAGGCAGAGGACTATGACATAAGGTGAATGGCAAAAGAGCCAAAGGCGACATGAGGAAAAATGTTTTTACAGTGGTTAGGATCTAGACTGCACCCCCTGAGAAAGTGGTGGAAACACTAAGAGAGTGGTAAAGGCAAAATACTGCGGATGCTGGAAATCTGGAACAAAAACACAAAATGCCGGAAAAGCTCAGCAGGTCTGACAGCATCTGTGGAGAGAAAGACAGAGTTAACGTTTCGAGTCTGTATGACTCTTCTTCAGAGCTAAAGGGAAGTTGAAATGTGGTGAAATATATACTGCTTAAGGGGGTTGGAACAGGTGAAGCTGGATAGAAGGCCAGCGATAGGTGGAGGCAAAGGAGAAATTGCAAAAGATGTCATAAACAAAAGGTCAAAGGGTTGTTAATAGTGGTGTTACTGGCTAAAGGAGGTGCTACTCGTGACATTAAGAATAGAAAGCAGGATGTGATAATGGCAGGAACAGGGTAAGCACTCTGGATAGTGACAGATGGCCCTGGTGGGGGTGGAGTTGGGGGAGGGGACAGTGGTGGGAGAAAAGATTGAAAAGGCTAAAAGCTGGGGATAAAACAATGAATAAAAATGGAAATAAATTTAAAAAATAATAATAATGGAAGTAAGTGGGGAAAAAAATAAATAAATATTAAAAAATAAAAATGAATATAGAAAAAAGGGGAGGATGGAGGAGAGAGTTCATGGTCTGAAGTTGTTGAACTCAATATTAAGTCCGGAAGGCTGTAATGTGCCTAATCAGAAGATGAGATGTTCCTCCAGTTTGCGTTAAGCTTCACATAGGTCAAGGATATGTGGGCGTGAGATCAAGATGGTGTGTTGAAATGGCAAGCGACAGGAATGTCTGGATCATGCTTGCGGACAGACTGAAGGTGTTCTGCAAAGCGCTCACCCAGTCTGCATTTGATCTCTCCAACGTATTGGAGACCACATTGGGAGCAGCGTAGGGAAGTGCAAGTGAAGCGCTGCTTCACTTGAAAGGAATGGTTGGGCCCTTGGATGATGAGGAGGGGTAAAGTAAAGGGACTGGTGTTGCACCTTCTGCAATGGCATGGGAAGGAGCCGTGGGAGGGGGTTGAGGTTTTGGGGCTGATGGAGGAGTGGACCAGGGTGTCCCGGAGGGAATGGTCCCTATGGAATGCTGATAGTGGGGGGTGAGGGGAAGATGTGTTTGGTGGTGACATCATGCTGGAGTTGGCAGAAATGGCGGAGGATGATCCTTTGAATGCGGAGACTGGTGGGGTGATAAGTGAGAACAAGGGGGACCCTATCGTGGTTCTGGGAGGGAGAGGAAGGTGCGAGGGCGGAGGCACGGGAGATGGGTTGGACATAGTTGAGGGTACTGTCAACCACCGTGAGCGGGATACCTTGGTTAAGGAAGAAGAAAGACATGTCAGAAGCACTGTTTTGGAAAGTGGCATCATCAGAACAGATGCGACAGAGGTGAAGGAACTGAGAGAATGGGAAGGAGTCCTTACAGGAAGTGGGGTGTGAGGAGCTGTAGTCGAGGCAGCTGTGGGAGTCGGTGGGCTTGTAATGAAAATTGGTGGACAGTCTATCAACAGAAATGGAGACAGAGAGATCAAGGAAGGGAAGGGAAGTGTCAGTAATACACCATGTGAAAGTGATGGAGGTGTGGAAATTGGAAGCAAAATTGATAAATTTTTCCAGGCCCAGATGAGAGCATGAAGCAGCACCGAAGTAATCATCGATGTACCAAAAAAAGAGTTCTGGGAGGGGGCCTGAGGAGGATTGGAACAAGAAATGTTCCACATACCCCGTAAAGAGACAGGCATAACTGGGGCCCATACAGGTATCAATAGCCACACCTTTTATTTGAAGGAAGTGAGACAAGTTTAAGGAGAAATTGTTCAGCGAGAGAACAAGTTCAGCCAGACGGAGGAGAGTGGTGGTGGTTGGGGATTGTTCGTACCTCTGTTCGAGGAAGAAGTGGAGAGCCCTCAGACCATTCTGGTGGGGGATGGAGGTGTAGAGGGATTACATGTCCATGGTGAAAGGAGGCGGTTAGGGCCAGGGAACTGGAGATTGCTGATATGATGTGGGGCGTCAGAGGAATTGCGAATGTAGGTGGGAAGAGACTGGGCAAGGGGAGAGAGCATGGAGTCAAGATAGGAAGAAATGAGTTCTGTGGGGCAGTATCAGGCTGACACGATCGATCTACTGGGACTGTCCTGTTTGTGAATTTTGGGGAGGAGGTAGAAGAAGGCTGTCCGAGGTTGGGAAGCTGTGGAGGCAAGATCTCCAGAGGAGATGAGGTCAGTGACAGTCCTGGAAACAATGACTTGATGTTTGGTGGTGGGGTCATGGTCCAGGGGAAGGTAGGAGGAAGTGCCTGAAAGTTGGCGCTCAGCCTCTGTGAGGTAGAGGTCAGTACGCCAGACGACAACAGCACCACCCTTGTCGGGTTGGACCTGAGAGAATGGAGGGCGGTGAGTTCAGAAGGAGACAGGTTAGAATGGGTGAGAGGAGCAGAGAAATTGATACGGCCAATGTCATACCGATAGTCCTCAATGAAAAGATCAAGGGCAGGTAAGAGGCCAGAGGGAGGGGTCCAGGAGGAGGGAGAATACTGGAGGTGGGTGAAAGGATCCATTGAACAGGGGGAGGACTCCTGCCCAAAGAAGTGAGCATGGAGACGAAGGCGGTGGAAGAAGAGTTCAGCATAATGCCGGGCCCGGAATTAATTGAGCTGAAGGCGCAAGGGTATGAAACTGAGTCCTTCACTGAGTACTGAACGTTCAGCGTCAGAGAGGGGAAGGTCACGGGGTGTGGTGAATACACAGCAAGGGCTGGGATTAGAAGACGGGATGGGGTCAGAGGGATGGGAAGGGGTGGAGGGTCCTGGATGGGCATTGCTATCAATGAGTTGTTGAAGCTTGCGTTCCTTAGCACCTGAAAGAAAGAGACTAAGTTTCTTGTTAAGGTGTCAGATGAGACGAAGAATAAAGACACTAAGAGAATGGTTGGATAGGCACCTCATGAGGAAAGGTTTTGCAGAGCTATGGGGAAAAAGTAGGGATGTGGAACTAGCTGATTTGCTCTTGATGAGCACCAGCACAACACAATGGGCTATGATTTTATAACCTTATGTAACCTGGTTGATTTTAACTGCCCACCCACATGGCCTCTATTGGGCCAAGTGAGAAAAAGTAAAAACAATTGCAAGATAGTAATTGTATACCTGTTGTAACTTGTCTGTTCTACAAACTTCAGAAAGTGAATTAAGCTGGCACATTATTGGTGACATATCTGAAACAAGTGCCCAAAGATGGAGGCCACGGTTCACTCCAAATTGGACCTCAGATTCCATTTTATTTATACTTGCAATCTGCAAATGCTAACTGGGTATCCTGATGCAGCATTCCAGTTGGACCTTCTCAAAAAGAACTCAGATGTGAGTCTGCCCACAAGTAATTCCTGAGGGAGAGGAGGTTCCAATGAGCAGTGTGAGGATGGGCTGGGCACGGGCCCACGGCATTGCAGTAAGTGGCAACTTCTAGAAGGTCTTTAAGACCCTGGAAACTGCCAAATTGACATTCAAAGAACAGCTTCAAATTGGTCCTTCCAAACTGCACTTTGCACACAAAAGGTAGGCACAAGGGGACCAATTTCTTCTCCAGTGTGTCTTTCCTTGTGTTAATATTAGTTGAATTTTCAGGAAAAAGAAGTTACATTTTGGATTGAACTAACTATACAATCTGAGTTTTGTTAACAGTTAGAAAATGTAATTGCTTACGCCTTTGAGACAGAAACCTAAAAATTGGACTGCACTGCACCTGTTTAACAGGCCCACACCAGGCATCAAAGAGTCCAATATGACCAGTGCCCATGCACATTTGCTGCTTTGGGAACACATTACTTACTACATTGGATCAGGTTGTTCAATAGACGTCCAGGGCTCGTGCTTGAAACTGGTGTTAGATCTATTTCATATGCAAATCAAGAGCCAAATGCTTGTTTCAGAGCCCAATCCTTTTGCTTTTTAAATAACATTAATAAATATGTTGGCAGTTAACTTTTGAAAACAATGTCAGTGTTTCCCATGACTTGTCGCTATTTATGAGCTATTGAAAAGTGCACTCCTGTTTATGATTTTTAAGAAGTCAAATTTTGATTTAAAATCTACATCTTTGCCTCTATATCATTTGGAACTGTGCATCTTGGATTATGATTGAGTGGAAGTGCAGGCAATTACAGATATTTTTACCATCTTGAATGATTTTCCCATCAGTTGAGTGATAAAGTGAAGCTTGAAGTAATTTCCCTGTCTCTATTCAGATAGTCATCTTTCTTGTGCTCACTGTTATTCTAATGCTCATTTTGATTACTCTCCTGGCAAAAGAACAGGAAGTTCGAATTCTATCCCAGGCCTTCCTATCAGTGTTGAGGAACAACTCAAAATCATTCCAATAAAGAATGTAGTGCAGTTTTATTCGAGTTTTGTTAAGGCTAATTAGGTTGAGCTGTGTTAACGTTGAGCCAAGTAAAAAGAGATGGGATGAAAATTCATCCAAGCTTATCAGGCCCAGAATTGATGCTGTGAGGCAGTGCATGCTCCCACTGGGAAGCCTGAAATTCAGTCTCAGACCTAATTGCAGTGATTTAAACAAGGCATCGGCACCTGTCACACCTCCACGAGCAGCTCACCCATTCCTGAAGGAAAAGTTTGGGCCACTTGCTCCTCTGCAGCAGCCCTCAAGTAAATGCCTGGAGGAGAGGGAGAGTCACAGTTACTCCTGCTCTGTCTGGCTCTACATGAGTTTAAAAATAATAAGCTCACTTACCATTCCGATGGCAGCTGCTAGCTAGGCTGCATTCACATCAGAAGGCTTTGAGCGGAGCAGGCCCGATAGTAGCTCAGTTTCACAGGGCGGAATTTTACGGCCCCTCCCACCGATGGGATTTTCTGGTCCCGCCGAAGTCAATGGACTTTTGAAAGGCTCGCCGCATTTTCCAGCCCCACCCCTGCCATGATGGGGGAATAAAATTCCGCCCCCTAAGGGGTTCTAAAGCAAGTGGCAATCCCCTGATTAGCATATAAAAGGGGCTTAGTACCTGTATTTGGTGACAACTGAAAAAATCTGAAAAATGGCCCGGCCCAAATTCAAGTCAGAACTTTCTGACTTGCTTGAGGCTCAGGATGTTTATCCCTGAAATTGGGCCTTCTTGTTCTTATTTAATGCTTGTAATAAGAGTTCAATTAGGTTCAATTTCTACCCCAATATAACTGAATTCCATCAATAGTACTGGTACAATATTTTAGATCGCTAAATTCTCACACTATGGGCATCATTGGCAGGATTGGCATTTTTTGCCCATCTCTAGTTTCTCTGAGAAGGGGGTTATGGTTGTTAACAGGGACAAGCAAGTCATTATCTAATGTCACTCTTAGCAGAATCGTACTTTATATATATTTATTTTGTTAACAATGTAAAATTGTGCACCATTATGAGATTACTTCCTAACACAAATGAAATTTTGGTATTGTTACGATCAGGTGAGGAAGTTTAGGATGGCTTCTCTCTTCTCCTACTCCTTGTTTGACTGCAGCAGGGTTTTTTAAGAAAAGGATGTGCTTGCCAGTTCAATGACTGTTTAACTGTTTACAAGCTGTGATGGTAAAAAACATACACAGACAAGTTTCCTTGAGTTATCAAAAAGAAAATAGTATTTATTGTAGTTGACCCAGTCTAAGCAAAAATAAAAAAAGTCTCAACTTTCACACACATCCGAAGTTCACACACACAAGTAGATTAGAGTGGGAGGATAGATTAAGTAACTTAAATTCCAATAAATTTAAAAGGTACACAGCTCATGAAGGTTGGTGGCTTGACTGGTTTCAGGCTGAATTTGGTTGTCCTTCTGGGTTCAGCATTGAGGCGGTGGCAACGTTGACGGTTGATTTATCTTTTCTTCCAGAGCCAGCAGCTGCTAGGTTGATTCTTTAATCTCTGTCTGTGGCACATGGATAGTCAAACAGCATACAGGGCTCAAAACTTGCAAGTTGAATGGAGAGAGAGAGAGAGAAAGAGGGAACCCACTCAGTGTCTTGCTTCTCCAGAGTCTCATTTGCTTGTACCCTGGTCTACAGAGAAGACAGGTGCTTAAACACACAAAGGGTTAGCTGGCTTGTCACATGATCCTCTCTCTCCAACTGCCCAGTAATCCAAAATATGGTCATGGCTAGTGGATTCTAGTTGCTTGGCTTACATGATTAGATTACGCCTGGGAACATTCCTTTCATAGCCAGAGTCCCATTGTCCAAGTGATTATGTCCGAAGGTTTGTCGCCACCCAGTTGAGTTTCCGGGGCAGCCTTCCTCAGTTGGCAAGCAGCAGCGAGGCCCACTTGCCGATGCGTAAAATGGCACAGGGTGACTTCGGGTGTGCGTCCTGACATCACCCCACGTAATTTAGATTTTCAGTTCGGCAAGCCCGCCGAACTGTTAGCAGCCACTTAAGGCCTTTAAAAAGGTAATTTACCTAATTAATGGACCTACCCATCCAACCTTACGGTTGGCGGGCAGGTGAAGAGCCCAAATGGCTTTCAGAAAAAACATGAAACCTCATCCATGGGTGGGATGAGGTTTCATGAGGGATTTAGAATGTGTGTAAAATTTTTTTTAAAAAGTAATTGACATGCTCCTGCTCATGTGACAGTGGAGTGGACATGTCAGGAATATTTTTTTCTGCCTTTAATAATGTTTTCACACTTTGCCTCAGGGAGATCAGTGCATTCTTTCACACATGTGCGAAAGACCGCACTCCCGGTTCAGAGAATCACACCCCCCCAACCCCAAACCCCCCACAACGCCACCCCCCCCCCCCCCCCCACCCCCACCCACACAGAGAGTGCTCAGCACTTCCGAGTGGACATCATTCTGGGCAGGCTTTAATTGGCCCGCCCACGTAAAATGGCGGCACGCCCCTGCCGGGGGGGCATCGATCGGGAACTGGCCCGCCCGTGCTCACTCCCGCACAACACCCCCGACGGGGGCAAAATGCTGCCCCAGGTGATCATTGGGATGCTTTGCCATTGGTGTAGGAGATGGGCCCCATTCATGCTCCTTCAAGGCAATTGTTCCTGGCGAGGCTTTGCAGACAGGTTGTCTCCATTTCAATGGCTTTGGAATGTAGAAAATACAGTGAGGCAAATGTTCAGCCATTTATAACTGTGATTTCAAGTCATTGGAATGTGACTTTAGTCTTTTTAAAAATTCAATTAGTGTTTTCCAGCCAGCTAATTCATGAAGTCTTTTTGTTTATAAAGCATGGCTTTGTAACAGTATAATGCAATGTTGCCTCATGTGTCAGTGAAGAATGGCCAGACATTATTACAGAGACCATTTCCCATAACCTTGCAAAGTTGAACTTCAAGAAAACGAAAGTGTCCTGCATTTGTTCGCATGATCTTTAGAGCACAACCACTTGAAGCCTATTTTTATGGTACTCCACCAGCTAGGCACCAGCAACAGTCATGTACAAGAGGAAAATGATGCATGTTCACTAACTCCATTTTGTGCATCAAGAAGCTTGTTGTTTTTCAAAAAGGGATGCAGAAAATCTCCATGCCCATTGTTAGTAGTTGCATTGCTGCCATGTGTATTGATGTTCAAGAACATTGTCCGGTGCTGCTTTTTTAACTGAGAAGAGTAGATGAGGGAAGACAAAACAAATGGGAACCAATGAAAAAGTATAACTCATAATTCAATCAGCTCTGGAAAGGTCAAAGGAAGAATTGTCACTTCACATTCAATTTACATCAGTGTCAATTTCCGGTGAGATCCTGTCACTGACAAGCCCCAGATGGTCACCAGCTCATAGCTTCTTTCATTCCAGTTAATCGTCTCATCATTTTTTTTTAGATAGAATAATTGAATTAGAAATATATTTTGCATCTGAGTGGTATTTGATTTAATCAGAATCGGCTGTTCAAAGATTCTGTAATCCTGAAATTTTCCACTGGGTTAACGGGCACAGCATCAAGCAATTCAGAAATAAAAGCAGAGAAACAAAGGACCTGAAGATCCAATCAAGCCCTGACGTACATAATGAGCACCATCCCTTGTTTTGAAGTGGAATTAATAAAAAATAATACTGCCTGTCAACCCTCAAATTATGAATTTAGTACACTTAGCAATTAATATGATAATGAAGCTATTTGAAACATTTGTTCAGACCCTGGGTATAACTGCTTAAAACAGTTCAATTATATTTTCCTGTTGTAGTTGTTACAAATGTTTGTATTTAAACAGTTTACAAGAATTAGGTAAAATCTGCAAATGGACAAATCAATGCAATAGAAAATCATGCATACAATTAATACTATTTGTACAAGTATTTTGTAGTTACCCGGTGTTCAATTTATATACAACCTTACAATGAGAGTGCTAATATTTAGGTTACTGCATATTAAATAGCCTGCTAACTGAAGTTGTTAGATCATCCTGATAACAGCGAGACAAATTAGGTACTTTTGTTCCAGTTTGATTTAGTGACTGTCCCTTTAAATCCAGTATGTCAGAGTCCGGAAATTCACACAGCAGCTGCTGGGAAGCGGTTGGGGGCTGGTGGGGGGGCGGGGGGTGGGGGTGGGGGGGAGGGGTTGCGTGGAGAGAGATAAGAATTAGAGGTTGAGTTAAACATCTCCCCATGGAATCATCCCTGATCTTATCTTGAAATCCTTCATGAGCGTTGTTACTATATTTTGGTCAGTGCCCACACTAGTTCAGCACAACTGGAGAGTTCATGCCAGTGGGGCCTGAGGAGCAGGGGTTAAGACACCCTGCTACACTATATGGGAAGCTGCGATACTGGTTGAAGATTGTGCAACATTTTTTAAAAAGTTTAATTTTGAATTTGCAATTGTTCCATCGATATCCTTGGGTATACTGGCCTTTAAAAGAAAGATGATGGCCTCATTTCCTTGCATGCTAATATACCTAGTTCTTGAGGGTATACATAGTGTTGGAGACAAGAAAGACAAAACTGGGAGGATTTCTGAAAGGTGATGTCATCTCATTACATTCATCTGTTTCTGTGATTCCCACATTGAAAGATGTGGATGCAAGAACTGCCAATCTCTTCTTCTGGCAGAATTTTAAATAGGTGCATTTAAGGAGCTAACAATGTCTCATCCCAAAGTCTTCTCCTGCTTGCCCAAGTATTGGCAGTTTCGCACCACCAGGATCTAAGAACTTTGGGGCTAAGCAAGTATTCTGGGGCTAGTCAGAGTGACGAACTTTAAGTAATTAATATCAGCAGAGAAAAAATATTAGGGAAACTTAAGGGACTAAAAGCTGACATGATTGATGGCCTACAACCTAAGTTTATAAAAGAGCTGACTGCAGAGATAGTGGATGTACTGGTTATGATTTTCCAAAATTCCCTAGATTCTAGAACAGCCTCAGCAGATTGGAAGTTGCCAAATGTAACATCGCTAATCAAGAAAGGAGGAAGAGCGAAAACAGAGAACTGCCGACCAATTAGCCTGACATCAGTCATTGGAAAAATGCTGGACTCTACTATTAAGGAACTCTTAACAATGTGCTTAGACTATCATGGTATGGCCGGACAGAGTCAACATGGTTCCATTGAAAGGGAAATCATGTTTATAAATTTATCTTTGACGTTGTAACTAGTAGGATAGATAATGGGGAACCAGCATATGTGGTATACTTGGATTTCCAAAAGGTATTCGATAAGAAGCCACATAAAACGTTAATATGCAAGATAAGGGCCCATGGAGTTGGGATAAAATATTAGCATGGTTGGAGGATTGGCTCACAGACAGGAAGCAAAGAGTAGGGATAAACGGGACATTTTGAAGTTGGCAGGCTGTAACTAGTGGAATGCCACAAGGATCAGTGGTGGGGCCTCAGTTATTTACAATCAGTATTAATGACATAAACAAATAAATAAAGAATAATGTATTCAAATTTGCTAATAATACTAAATTAAGTAGGAATGTCAACTATGCGAAGGACACAAAAAAGCTGCAAAAAGTTATAGACAGGTTAAGCGAGTGGGCAGCAAGATGGAGAATAATTGGGAAGTACAAAGTTATTCTGTTTGGTAGTAAGGATAGAAGAACGGAATATTTTTAAAAGATGAGAAACTTTTAAATGTTGATGTTCAGAGGGACTTGGGTATACTTGTATAAAGAACACAGAAAGTTAACCTGCAGCTATAGCAAGCAATTTGTTGACCTTTATTGCAAGGGTATTGGAGCAGAAAAATAAAGAAATCTTACTACAAATGTGTAGGGCATTGTAATGAACACAGCTAGACTACTGTTTAATAGAGGCAGGAGAGCGTTGGCTCCTTTCGTGAAGAACCACCAAATTAAGTACCTCTCGCGAGGAATTAACAGGGCAGCGCCGGGCCTTCCCCAGGATCAAGGACCCATGAGACAGAAATCCCACACTCAAGAGAGCTGCTGATCATTCAGAGGCTGGTAGCTGTACATTACTCAGCAGTGCCACTGGAGGAGCAGCGGTAGCTGTTAGTAATGCTTCCACCCAAGGTCCAGGATCTCCGCGGGATCCAGATCACAGATGACTGATGGTGGGATGGGAAGGGGGCGAGGGGCCAGCAGCAAGGGCAGGGGGGTGGTTCTCAGTAGATAGCCCCCCACCCCCCCCACCCCCCTCCTTCCCGGTGCTGAGTCCTTCAATTAGGCACAGGGTGAATACCAGTGGTAGCAGAGTGAAGCCCTTGAGTGGGCATTAATTGCCCATTTAAGGGCATTGACTGGCAGCAAGATGGGAAGAACGTCAATGAGCCTTCCTGCCCCGGACTTAATCAGGGCAGATGCAAGAAGGCTGCAGTGTCCTCTCCAGCCACCCTGCTGCCCAATTAAATACCCCCTGCCACCAAGCTCACCTCAGAGGAGGACATTAAATTCTGCCCTTGCTGTTCCCACCTAAGGAAGGCTATACTTGCCTTGGAAGTTGTACTGTGAAGGTTTACTAGATTGGTTCTTCGAAAGAACAGATTGTCATATGATGAGAGGCTGATTTAATTGGGCCTATGCTCCCTGGAATTTAGAAGAATCTAAATGAAGTGATCTCATTGAAACAAACGAGATTTGGAAAGGTCTTGACAGGGTCAATGCTGAGAGGTTGTTTCCACTAGCTGGGAAATCTACAACACAGGGAAACAGTCTCAGAATAAGGGATTGATGATTTAGGTCTAAGATAAGGAGAAATTTCATCACTCAGAGGGTTGTCTACTCCAGATTTTTGATCTTTCAGGAAATCAAAGGGTATAGGGAGCGGGAGGGGAAGTGGAATTGAGGTACAAGATCAGTCAGGATCATATTGAATGGCAGGGAAGGCTCGAGGGGTTGAATGGTCTACTTCTGCTCCTACTTCTTATGTTTTTATGTTCTTATGTACCAAGTTTATTTTGATATAATGTTACAAGTTTCATTGATTACATGCTGCAAACAAATAATTTATACTTAAGCAACACGGTGATCAATTTAGTTTGGATATGACTTTTAAATTGAGATAGTGGAATACTGAAAATTGAGGAAATCCCAATAGTTGCTTGGCAGTATAGAACTTGAGTATTGCTGAAAAAAAAAGATATGCTGTTAAAGCTTTTCAACATGCACTCATCAGGACAAATGCAAGAATACCAAATTTCAAAGAAAGCAAGAATTTATACAGCATGAGGAAAGGGTGCTGATTGGTTGGCAAGTCAACTCGAGATGTTGTCATGGAGGATGCACCAGGGAACTATTGTTCCCCATGTTTTTTCATTTAATTCACAAAAGACGCAATGCTTGGACATATTCCTTTTGCCTGCGGAGGACAGGTCCCTGAGTATGAACATGTGTAGCTTCTAGCTAGTGTAAATGAGCTATATTGCAAGCCCAACTGATAATCTTGAATTGGTTATTAGTGTAATTCTTGACACACTTGAGACTATTCAGCAAATGTTGTCCAATTGCAGCATCACACCTAACATTAGACAAGCATATCTCTTTTTTCAGCAGCACTGATATCCCAGTAACTCTTCTCTGAGAAGTTGTAGCTCAATTCTGTCTGATCTAGGGGAATCAATTTGAACCCCATAAAAGGACAAAAAGGTATGGATTTCTAAGAAACGGTTTAGATTAATTAGAAATTCAAGGAAAAGAAATGCAGAGGAAGATCTTTGTGTAACATACAATGGGTAGGCGGTGGGTGGATTGATTGGGACAGCCACAGGCAATCAGCAAGGAAGGCTCAAGCTAATTTTATGGTTAAGCCTTGTATTAATTAGACAGGCACGATCTTTTTAGAATTTTGCTCATGTGAGATACCGGGGAAGGGATGTTCACTATATATATCTAACTGTATGCTGTTACCCATTTGTTTGTTCATGCATTCCTTTATGAAATAAATGCATTTGTTATTTTTAATTTACACTCTAGTCTGGTGTGATGCTCTGCTGTATTTGAAGACTAGGGTGAGATCTTACAGAGGTTTAGCACAGGTCTAACTGTTAAAAGCAATTACCAAACATAATCTGCTGTTTGTTTCCCATTATCTAACTGAACATCTGCTGAGATAGCAAGGCAAAGATTGACGTGCTCAATGGTAACATGAATTGGGATCCACCATTGTGTGATACCGGAACCAATATGCTAAAATAAGAGGTTAGAAAAATTTTTAAATGTAATAATAACAACAATGTTAGAATATAGATGGTTAATTTGGACAAAGGGTTAAAACAGGCACTAACTGGGTGCAGTCTTAATAAAACTAGCCTGTTTAAAAGTTTCGATTTAGCAGGCAATTTTAAACCTAATTGCTGATTAACAAAGTTTTAACTTGCCTGGAGGTGCTAACCAGAAACCTGTAGGTTTAGCGCTCAGCTGATTATTAGATGCAACTTTTATGGAACAGTGCAGGCAGGAATATATGCTGAGGGCAGGTTCCCTGCACCCCAGTGTAAATGTTGTGGGCAGCCCCCTCCACTTGGCCAGCTTGTCCTACTTTAATTTTTTGTCCAGCAGGCCTTTAATTATTATGAGGCGAAACTTCGGTCCTGAAGATGTCTAGCCTTGGAGAGTCTGGCAGCTCTGCAGTACCAGCAGTGTCAGTGGGAGTGGTGGGCACTGTTGGTACTGCAACTTGGTCAAGGAGGAGGCTTTCAGCAAAGGAGCAGGAGCTCCAGGTAGGCCTGGGATGTTGCCAGGGACAGACTGGCAGGCCCCAGTGAAGGGCATTGGAGGGCATGTTGGACAGGGCAGGGGGTGAGGACAGACATGAGAAGGGTAAACCGTGGGGGGAGACAGTGGGTGGGGGAGGGGCCGGGGGTGGGGGGGGGGTGGGGGGGGGGGGCTCTCCGATTGGCACTGGGAACCTGGAAAGGAGGCAAGCCTCCCTTTCACTGGCCAGCAGCCCGTAGGGCCAAACCTTCTGGGTGACATGCTGGCCTCCAGCCTCTCCTGCCAGCCATTAAATCAGTGCAGCTGTGAGATGAGGCCCTTAAGTGGGCCTCAATTGGTCTACAGGTGGGCAAGCCATCCAGGGTCTCCCTGCTGCTTGTTAAATTGTGGCAGGCCAGGGGTGGGCAGGCTGCTGTGATAGCACAGCTCTCTATTTTACTGGTCAACCTGCCTGCTTCCCTAACAGTGGGTGCTGCATAAAATCCAACCAGATATGTGGGCTCCTCCCATCCACTGCAACTGAAGGTGTAGAGAGCTCTGGCTGTCACACGGCAGCATGTTGTAAGGCTGGCTCAAGGACAGTGGAAGAGAAGTGAGCATTGCAGGATAATTCTGGTGAAGGAGCTACAAAGGAGAATTGTCCTTCAGCCACAGGGAACAAGTCCCTCTCTCCTTTAGTAGTTGGTGCTGATCTACCTAGCCTCATGACCCCCTTCAATTCCTCACCCAGAGCAAGGGGGATTCCTAGCAAGATGCCCATAGAAAAGCATTCCCTTTCTCCTGGTTACTCCTTCCAGATGTCCAACAAGGTGGAGTTGCTCAGTACTCACTCTTTTTAGATGAATTCCTCGGAGAATTTCCAGAAAAAATGTTGCCTGACAATATTGACAAATTGTTCCAGAAAGTCTCCCCTCTATTTCAGAGGTCTTCTTCATAGCTCCAGCAGCAATGAGATGTTGAGTATGCCTATAAGTGGTGAGTATCCTTTTAAGTAGCACTTGAACTCAACATCAGTACCGTGCTCACTCCCAAACAGCTAACTGCTATTAGAAGAGGGCATTAGTGGAAGTGCTAAACACCAAAATGCATCTTTACTTCACACTAGCAGTCAGTTTATGTGGCAATCAGCTTTTTTACAAGTGTTCAAAAGATCCCTAGCACTGGCTTCAACTCCTTCATTGAAATGGTATGTTGGATTATATGCAGTTAAACCAGCTTTTCAGTTTAAGACAGCAGCATGGTCACCTCTTTACCATCTGAAGTATCTGGCAAAAATTGCCTCCTAAGACTCCTCGATAAAACACCCAAGTCAAATCCTGGGTTTAACAGACACTGATGCTCAAGCTTCCCTTAGAGGATGAACTTTTCTAATTTGCTAAAGTGCAAAATTACACTGACCATGAAAGCAAAGCTTTCGTTCCATTTGCTCTGTTTCACATTCCTGACCAAGGGGTGACATAGTCCACCTTATTCTCATTTGTCACTCTAATACCCTCCCACTAGGGAGTACTGCTGATCCTTTGACTACTCCCCTTGAATGACATGAAAATCCTGAGCTGGCTGATTGCCTTTCACCTATAGTATAACTACCAAAAGGAAGCAGAAGTGGTGTCATTACAGTTATATAGCCAAGGGATGAGAAGAAGTTTACAGATTCACAGGAGATGACCATGGTGCACACAAAGAAACATGATTAAAAACTATTTAAAATCCCAATCGTTGCCTTTGTCTTCTCTTCTAGATATACTTTTGACTAAGCTAGACACGACAGCAAGTTCAAGCAACAAGAATACTGCTGGTGTAAAAACAGAAGCAAGAAAGGTTATGCTGTTACTGCTAATTTTTTTTGTGTTCACACAAATGCTACGTTTAACATCGATGCAATATTATTGCATATGATGGGTTTTTGTGGGTGAGCTGGTATCAGCTCATTGCATTGGTGCATTTCCAATTAATATTGAAGTGGAATCCCTTGTTAATAGAAAGGCTATGCAACATGAAACAGACAGCAATCTTTTGCACACATTAGCTACAAGAACAATAATTTCCTTGGGGGAACCCTGTATAAAGGTTTGGTGGGAGAACCTACATTTTTTCTTTTTCCTAACAATTGATCAATTCGGGCACCAACCTGACTGGCTCAGATCCCTGTGCAAACTCAGTTTTCACAGTCCTAATGCTGACTCTGATTGGCTGTTTCACATTATAAAACATCAAAGTATTGGATTTCTGCTTAAAGCAGAGTGTTGCTTAATGTTGGAGCTGGTCATCTTGTCTGCCTTAATGTTTCCTTGTCCTTCTGACAACTATGGGCTGTGTATCAGGATCATTAAATCACTTTTAAATAATGTTAAAATGGTCCAATAGCCAGCCTTGTAAGTAGTCATCACAATGAGAAACACATGGCTGAGGATGAAGGAGTTATTCATTCATTAAAAGAGTCCACCATCTACAAGCCGGGGTCGAGTTCTGGTCATAAACCAGCTGATTGCCGCCATGTTGTGGTATTGGCTGGTCACTTTGACCCCTCTCCTGAACTTTGTCACAAAAATCCAGAAATTGTTAGTCGACTTCTTCTGGGACAAAAGA
The DNA here is from genome assembly GCF_017639515.1 of Carcharodon carcharias. NCBI lineage: Eukaryota > Metazoa > Chordata > Chondrichthyes > Lamniformes > Lamnidae > Carcharodon > Carcharodon carcharias. The sequence continues at coordinate 78,994,108 of NC_054478.1, forward strand.
TTGCACTGGGTCGCTGCCGAGGTTCTGAGTCTCCCGCTTAGGGAGGGTGGTCAGGCGCTAGTGTGCCTACGCACACAGGTGGCGACTTTCCGCCTTCAGACCCTGCAGCGATACCTTTACGTCGAGCCTCCTCCTAGATGGTGTGCCCTGACAACGTATTTCTTCCGTCAGGTGCACGGCCTGAACTATGACGTGCAGCTCCTGTTTATAGAACAGAGGGGCCTCGGTGGCTCCTTGCAGGCATTGCCCGTCTTTTACCAGGACCTGATCAAAGTCTGGAACATGGTCGCCTCACGATGCAGCTCTCCCCCGTCAGGAGTAGCAGCTATCGTCAGAGAGCCGCTGCTCAGGAATCCGCCCCTCCGTCCCTTTCAGTGGTTGGCGGAGAGGAGGGCTGTGGCCGCAGGGGTGACCAGGATCGGGGACGTGCTGGGTGGCGGAGGACTGGGCTGGATGCTCCCGCAGGAGTTGGCGCATCGCGCGTCTGTGAGTGTCCAAGTCGCAGCCGATGCCATCCAAGACCTGAGAACGGTTGTGCTCGGACCCATTATTTTAGGTCTTGAGGTGGCCCAGGTGCGCGGTGGTCTTCCGTCTGAGCGTTCCCCTGTTCGGACGGAATTCCACATTGGCCCCAAGCCCCGAACCCTCCCTCGGGTGCTGGTGCCCCGCAATATGAGCCGTCTCGGGGACATGCCCTCTGTGCCATTTGGCATGGCGCGGAGGAGCTTTTTGTATGGACTGCTGCTGCACATCTTTCATTTTCTCGCCCTTGTCCGCCGCCCGGACACGCCCTGGCGTGCCTTGTTGCCGTCCGGCGGTGGAGGCCCCCGATGGGAGGCCCTCTACGGAGGTGTCCTCCCCCTTTCTATCGGGGACCTGGGTTGGAGGGTGTTGTATGCAGCAGTCCCTTATAACCGTAGGATGCATAGGTTCACGGAGTCCCAAGACACATGCCCTTTTTGTGGTCTTGTGGAGTCCGTGGACCATGCATATATAGGGTGTGGTAGGCTGCACTCCCTTTTTAGTTATTTGAAAAACCTTTTATTGATGTTTTGTTTGCACTTCAGCCCCATGCTCCTGATCTATGGACACCCAGTGCGGAAGGGGGTCGGGAAGGAGGAGGACCTCCTCGTGAACCTGCTCCTGGGCCTGGCCAAGTTGGCTATTAACAGGTCCAGGCAGCGGGTGATCGACAGGGGAGTCCCGCCCGATTGTTTATCCCTCTTCCGCGGCTAAGTTCGCGGCCGGATGTCCCTGGAGAGGGAGCACGCGGTGTCTGCTGGCACTCTCGAGGCCTTCCGTGCTCGGTGGGCACCACGGGGACTGGGGTGCTTTATTGACCCCCTTAATCACATTTTGGTTTAAAGTTGTAAGTTTCCTTTAAACTTTGTTCTTGGTTTTACAGCTGACCTGAATTAGGGGCTGTGCCTGATTTATCCCAATTTTGTTAATTTAGTCTAATTGTTTTAACTCAACAAGAGTTACAAGCCGGGGTCGAGTTCTGGTCATAAACCAGCTGATTGCCGCCATGTTGTGGTACCGGCTGGTCACTTTGACCCCTCCCCCGGACTTTGTCACGAAAATCCAGAGAATGCTCGTTGACTTCTTCTGGGACAAAAGACTGCACTAGGTTGCTGCTGAGGTTCTGAGTCTCCTGCTTAGGGAGGGCGGTCAGGTGCTGGTGTGCTCATGCACCCAGGTGGCGACTTGCCACCTTCAAGCCCTGCAGCGATACCTTTACATTGAGCCTCCTCCGAGATGGTGTGCCTTGACGACATATTTCTTCCGTCAGGGCAACGGCCTGAATTATGACGTGCAGCTCCTGTTTATAGAACAGAGGGGCCTCGGTGGCTCCTTGCAGGTGTTGCCCGTCTTTTACCAGGACCTGATCAAAGTCTGGAATATGGTTGCCTCACAACGCAGCTCTCCCCCGTCAGGAGTAGCGGTTATCGGGGACGTGCTGGGTGGCGGAGGACTGGGTTGGATGCTCCCGCAGGAGTTGGCGCATCGTGCGTGTGTGAGTGTCCAGGTAGCCGCTGATGCCATCCAAGACCTAAGGACGGTCGTGCTCGGACCCGAGGTAATTTTCCCCTGTTTGGACAGAATTCCACATTGGCCCCAAGCCCCGAACCCTCCCTCGGGTGCTGGTGCCCCGCAATATGAGCCGCCTCGGGGACATGCCCTCTGTGCCATTTGGCACGGCGCGGAGGAGCTTTTTATATGGACTGCTGCTGCACACCTTCCATTTTCTTGCCCTTGTCTGCCGCCCAGACATGCCCTGGCATGCCTTGTTGCCGTCTGGCGGTGGAGGCCCCCGATGGGAGGCCCTCTACGGAGGTGTCCTCCCCCTTTCTATCGGGGACCTGGGTTGGAGGGTATTGCATGCAGAATGTGTAAGTTCACGGACTCCCGGGACGCCTGCCCTTTTTGTGGTCTTGTGGAGTCCGTGGACCATGCTTACATAGGGTGTGGTAGGTTGCACTCCCTTTTTAGTTATTTAAAGAACCTCTTATTAATGTTTTGTTTGCACTTCAGCCCCACGCTCCTGATCTATGGACACCCGGTGCGGAAGGGGGTCGGGAATGAGGAGGACCTCCTCCTGAACCTGCTCCTGGGCCTGCCATAACCAGGCAGCAGTTGATCGACGGGGGAGTCCTGCCCGATTGTTTGTCCCTCTTCCGCGGCTACGTTCGCAGCCGGGTGTCCCTGGAGAGGGAGCACATGGTGTCTGCTGGCCCTCTCGAGGCCTTCCGTGCTCGGTGGGCACCGCGGGGACTGGGGTGTTTTATTGACCTCTTTAATCACATTTTGGTTTAAAGTTTGTAAGTTTCCTTTAAACTTTGTCCTTGGTTTTACAGCTGACCTGAATTAGGGGCTGTGCTTGATTTATCCTAATTTTGTTAATTTAGTTTAATTGTTTTAACTTGAAAGAGTTACAAGCCGGGGTCGAATTCTGGTCATAAACCAGCTGATTGCCGCCATGTTGTGGTCTCGGCTGGTCACTTTGACCCCTCCCCTGGACTTTATCACGAAAATCTAGAGAATGCTCGTCGACTTCTTCTGGGACAAAAGATTGCACTGGGTTGCTGCTGAAGTTCTGAGTCTCCTGCTTAGGGAGGGCGGTCAGGCGCTGGTGGGCTTATGCACCCAGGTGGCGACTTTCCACCTTCAAGCCCTGCAGCGATACCTTTACGTTGAGCCTCCTCCTAGATGGTGTGCCCTGGCGACGTATTTCTTCCATCAGGTGCATGGCCTGAATTATGATGTGCGGCTCCTGTTTATAGAACAGAGCGGCCTCGGTGGCTCCTTGCAGGCATTGCCCATCTTTTACCAGGACCTGATAAAAGTCTGGAACATGGTCACCTCGCAACGCAGCTCTCCCCCGTCAGGAGTAGTGGCTATCGTCAGAGAGCCGCTGCTCAGGAATCCGCCCCTCCGTCCTTTTCAGTGGTTGGCGGAGAGGAGGGCTGTGGCTGCCAGGGTGACCAGGATCGGGGACGTGCTGGGTGGCGGAGGACTGGGCTGGATGCTCCCACAAGAGTTGGCGCGTCGCACGTCCATGGGTGTCTGGCTCATGGACGATGCCATTCAAGACCTTAGGATGTTTGTGCTCGGCCCCGATGTCACACTGGGTCTCGAGGTGGCCCAGGTGTGTGGTGGTCTTCCGTCTGAGCGGTCCCCTGTTCGGACGGAATTCTACATTGGCCCCAAGCCCCAAACCCTCCTTCAGGAGCCAGTGCCCCGCAAAAATATGAGCCACCTCGGGGAAATGCCTTCCATGTCATTTAGCACGGTGTGGAGAGGTTTTCTGTATGAACTGCTGTTGCACACCTTTCACTTCCTTGCCCTTGCCCCTGCCCGGACATGTCCTGGCTGCCTTGTTGCCGTCCAGCGGTGGAGGTCCCTGTTGGGAGGCCCTCTACGGAGGTGTCCTCCCGCTTTCCATCAGGGACCTGGGGTGGAGGGTGTTGCATGCAGCAGTCCCCTACAACTGTTGAATATGTCAGTTCATGGGCTCCCAAGATACCTGCCCTTTTTGCAGTGTTGTGGAGTCCGTGGACCACCTTTATATAGGATGTTGTAGGCTGCACTCCCTTTTCAGTTACTTAAAGAACCTTTTATTACTGTTTTGTTTGCACTTCAGTCCCACATTCCTGATCTACGGGCACTCAGTGCGGAGGGGGGCGGGGAAGGAGGAGGACCTCCTCATGAACCTGCTCCTGGGCTTGGCCAAGTTGGCCATTAACAGGTCCAGGCAGTGGGCAATCGAGGGGGTCGTCTGATCTGACTGTCTGCCCTCTTCCATGGCTACGTTTGCGGCCGGGTGTCCCTGGAGAGGGAACACGTGGTGTCTGCCGGCACCGTCAAGGTCTTCCATGCCCGGTGGGCACCGGAGGGTCGGTGGGGGGGGGGGGGGGGGGGGGGGGGGGGGGGTGATGTGATGGTAGCTGGGATGCTTTATCGACCCTCTTAATCACAATTTGGTTTGATGTTGTAAGTTTCCTTTAAATTTTGTCTTTGGTTTTGCAGTGACCCTAACTTAGGGGTGCATTTTATTTTATCCCTCATTTTGTTAAATTGGTTTATTTGGTTGGCTTTTAAAAGAGCTACAAGGCACAAGTCAGGAGTGTGATGGAGTACTCTCCCCTGCCTGGACGAGTGCAGCTCCAACAACACTCAAGAAGCTCAACACCATCCAGGTCAAAACAGCCCACTTGATTGGCACCACATCCACCACCTTCAACATTCACCCCCTCCATGATCAACACACAGTGGCAGCAGTGTATACCATTCACGAGGTGTGCTGCAGCAACTCTGATCAGGCTCTCTGATCTCTGTAGTCAATTTCAAAATGCTTGTTGACAAGACAAGTGGTTTCAACGGTTTGGGGTCTGTGGTTTTTGAAACTTCAAAGGACCTGAATGATTGACACTTTTATTAGCTTGTCATTTAGACTTTTTTCATAGGAGAAACTTAATGGATTACATTCATTCAAAGCTATTTTTTGACAGATCCCGTTATACACTGTGGTGTACATTGGTTCTAGAAAGTGTACAGTTGGTCAATGGGCATGGAAGTGCCAGAACTTGGCCTGGGGGCAGGAGAACCCTGAAGGGTTGGATGGAAGGGCAGAGCTTGACATGGGGGCAAAAGAACCGTGAGGGAGTGGGTGAAAGGGCAGAGCTTGGTATAGAGGGCATGAGGGGCCTGAGGGATTGGGTTGAAGGGAAGAGCTTGTCATAGGAGGTATGAGGGAACATAATGCATGGGTAGAAGTACAGGGCTTGGCATGGGGACACAAGGGGATATAGGGCATGGGTCGGGGGCATAATTTGGCATAGGAAGCATGAGGGGTATCTCCTGAACTTAACTTTTAAAAGGTCCCCTCAAGCACACTACTGTTCACAACTCCTCTAAGGGGCCATGAACCATGACTTTTTAAAAACCTGGCCTGACTCCATGAAAATTGTGGCAGAGTAGGAGATGCCAATCTCCTCAATGGAACCAGACAAGTTGGGAGTGTCGGATATGAGATTCTGATGGGAAGCAGCCCGCATCCTTTAAAGGCCAAAAATATGACAGCCCTGGAATGGGGTTGGGAATCCTGGAATCAGGTCCCGCCTACCATTTTTAAAGAGTTCCCGAGTCAACCCAACCCAGTGAAAATCCAGGCATAAGTGTCCAGTTATTGCATCCTTTATATTAGATTCTAGCATTTTTCCTACTACTGACATCAGGCTAATGGGTCTGTAGCTCACTGTTTTCTCTCTCCCTCCTTTCTTAAGTAACGTGGTTACATTTGCTACCTACCAGTCTGGACGAACCGTTCCAGAATCTATAGAATTTTGGAGGATGACCACTAATACATCCACTATCTCGACAGCCTCCTGTTTTAAAGCTCTGGGATCTATATCATCAGGTCCAGGGGATTTATCAACATTCAACCCCATTAATTTCTCCAGTACTACTTTTTCACTAATACTAATTTCTTTCAGTTCCTTATTTATGCCAGTCCCATGCTTCTCCAGTATTCCTGGGAGGTATTTGTATTTTCCTTTGTAAAGACAGACACAAAGGGCAGAATTTTCCCAAATTTGCACTAAATGCGGTATTGGGCGGGTAAAATGATGTTTTACCTGCCAGCCATGATGACAGGTTTTCACACCGTATCGTCTTGAACCCACCTAATTATTTATGCACTCCCGGGCACACGCTGTTCCCATGGCAGGTGGGCTGTTTTGCGCCCGCCCATTATCACCCTGCCGCTGCATCACGCCGGGTGCCATATTTGAAGTCCAGCCACAAACACACATCTCAGTGTTTCCAGCTCACCACTGCTGCACGGAAGACATGGCCCTGAAACTGAAGAAGACTGCAGCCCCCAGGTTCAGCGACGTGTCTCTTGAGCGACTTTTGGATGCCATGGAGGCCTGCCAGGATGCCCTGCACCCCCGCTTTGGCTGCAGGATGGGTGGCAACAGCACTAACCCAGCTTGGGAGGCTGTGGCAGCGGTGGTCAGTGCCAATGCCCTGCAAAAGAGGACAGCCACTCAGTGCCACAAGAGGATAAATTATCTCCTCCATTCCGCCAGGGTAAGTCACTGTTCTGGACTCTTGCTTTTGGCTACAGAGAATCATGTCTTTCCCTCTGACTATACTGTCCCCAACTACCAATATATTCCTATTGACTCCTCACGCTTGAATGGCTTCCTGTACCATAATGCTATGGTCAGTTGCTCATCCCGCCTTTGTCCATAAAAGCTGCAGGAATCTTGAACCTATTGGACAATTGCAAGGGCTGAGGCTCCTGCACTCATTCCTTTTCTATCTCCATATCTGCCTAGCTTACAGTCAAGCCTTCCTGCCCCTGACCATGGACCAAATCAGACAACCCTATCCTAAGGGGTGTAACTGCTTCCTGGAACAAAGTTTCCAGGTAAATTTCCTCCTCCTTGATGTGTCACAGTGCCTGCAGCGTGGCCTCCAGCCCAATGACTCTGAGCTGAAGCTTCTTTAGCTGCAGACACCTACTGCAGATGTGCTTACCTTGGATCACAATGTAATCTTTAGTTTAAAAAAAGGTTAATGATTGGAACAGTTATATTGATATAGTGGCATTATTTTTTTTAAGTAAGGAGGGATATGTATTTTTATATTATTCATAAAGTGCTAGGAACTAATTGTTATGTGAATGTATATAGCGGGGTGCCACACTCACTGTTGCACTGCAGTCATGTGCTGAGTAACAATGTATTAGTCTAGGGTGGAACCTTCTCAGAGTTGCACTATGTGTGGTAGCAATGGCAGCTTTTCACAATGTATTGTCCCTAACCCACCATATTAATTATGCATTCCTGGGAAACACACTGTTTCCATGGTGGATGGGCTCTCATTCGCCATGCCATCACCTCACTGCTTCAGTATGCCAGGCGCCATATTTAATGTCCAGCTGAGTTCACACATCTCAGTGCTTCCAGCCCATGACTACTGCAAAGAAGACAGGCTGGCCCCAAAAGGCAAAAAGACTACAGCCCCCAGATTCAATGACGTGTCCCTCTAACACCTTTTGGATGCAGTGGAGGCCCACCATAGTATCTGCTCTGGCCACAGGATGGGCAGCAAGCTCACCAAACCAGCTTGAGAGGTGGTGGCAGTGGTGGTCAGTGCCAATGACCTACAAAAGGGGACAGCCACTCAGTGCCAAAAAGGGATGAATGATCTCATCCGTTTTGCTAATGTAATTCTCTCTTCTCATCACACTCAACTCACAATTTAATCACACATCCACGGAGATCTCATACCTCAAGGGATATTATGACACAACTGATGGTAAAGGCTCAAATCCCAGAGGGAAACTTGAAACAACTGTCATAACTCAGTTTTTCAATTTGTATGTTTCGAGATGCAGGCTTTGAATTCAGTAGTAAAGGACCATCGAGTTTCAAGAGATTTTTTATAAAACTAAATTAAACGCTTATCAATACAAGAAAGATTGTAAGCACATACATGTGTCTACAAAATTACTACTAAAATAACTACTAAAATCCCTTAATTAATCTGACTCTCAGTTACACCACCGTTAAGGCAACGGTAAAACTAATAGATTTAAAGAGACACCTGGCAGAGAACATCCTGGACAGCCACATCAAAATGAGTTTCTTTCAGCCCTGGGTCCTTGCAGACAGATTTGAGGTTTATAGACTGTAGGCTTCTCACACTTGTTGGATCTTAAAATGCCTTTGCCTTACACACACAATCTCCTTTCTCCTTTATACATATCTTTCTCTTTGAATGTAAATTTTCCATTGTATTACCAGGTTTTTAATTTTACCTCTTCTAACAATAACATCCTTTGATTCCACCAATTTTATTAGTGTAGAAAATAAACACATTGCTTGGTGTCTTCTAGCTAGGTGCAAGATTTCACCCATTCTTTTGAATGCTTTATTTAAAAATGCTAATTGCCCCCTTGACACCTATGTTTCTAAACTTCCCCATATTTATCTAATTACCATTTCAAGCCTATTTCTTTCTATACATCAAAGCCTATGGACCAGCTGGCTTTAATCCAATTAAGACACACACAGACACACACGTAGACACAGAGATCACTAAACTCTATTCTTAAAAAAATTCCAATAACAATATGGACCTTAATCTCTTCATGACAAGGGATAACAACACTAACTCTCACATATACCCTCACATCTCCATCAGGCTCATACCCTCTCGAGCTGTGTCCTCATCCTGTCCATGGCTCCGCTCACTACACAAACATTCCATGCAGTGCCATGTGTCCTGATCACACTCTTTCCATCCGTTTTCATGCAGGAGAAGCCTGCTCACATCAGCAGGGAGAGGTCCCAGACTGGGATTGGAGTGGCTCACATTAGTCTCCTTAATCACTTTGAGGAATGTACCATTGCACTGACTGGTGATGGCATGGACCTTGCCTGCGGTGATGGTGAGGTCGGCGGCAAACACCCTCGTTAAGGATCCTGCACGACATCATCCCTCTCTCAATGCAAATGTGAGCGTTCTCTCTCCTGCTTTTGACAATGCTGCCACGGGCTATTATCTCAATTTTAGTTCACAGGGAGCTCTGCCAAGCAACCAATACTATCAGCTAGCCATTCCCTCAGCTCCATTCATATCCTCAGCTGCAGCCAAGAGGCCACCTCCTCCATCGATGAGGTGGAAATAAGCAGCTTGGAAGACTCATCACAGCACTTATCCACACCCTGCACCAGTGCAGAGGGACACACCTCAGTGGGACCTAGATCTAGAGCCGGCTCAGGTTCACAATCTGGTGGTCACTACATGGGCACATGTCCACAGCAGCAGCAGGCAGGTTTAGCTGAGCTCCCTGGCACTCAGTGGACTGTGATGTCTGAGTTAGATGATGAGCCTCTAAATTTGGCCTTCCAACTCATCCTGGAGAGTCAGCAGAAGGTGTGGGAACATCATGCAGAGCTTTTGGAAGCCCTCAACAGAGTGGCTCAGGAGTTAGAGGAGTACCAGATGAAGTGTTGCCCACATGTGCGTGTATGGAGGACTCCATGGGAAGGATGATGGACGCCTTGGAGACCCTGGTCCAGCAGAATGCGGAGATATGTGCAGACCTGCGCTCCATCGCAGGAGCCATGGGTGAGTTACTGCAGTGACAATGCAAGAGGGAAACGGGGCACTTTGACGTCCCTCCAGGTGCTCCTTCCCCTCAACGAGTCAGGCCAGAGCCCTCAGGCATCCAAAGGGAGGAGGAGTGGCAGCAGGACACCCCTGGGTCATCCACTCAGGAATCTCTTTGCTTGTAATCCCCTCAACCTCGTTCTCTGTCACCACAGAGGGAGCAACTGGCCAATGTGTGATTCTGGAGGGAGACGCATGTGTGTGGCAGGGCCTTTCAGAGCCTCGTGCAAGCACTCCCCCACGAACGTGGATCCTTCATGTATCATACTCACTGCAATGTCCTGAGAATTTTGAATGCTGCCTGCTAGGGTTCGCTTTCTGCATCTCCACCCATCCAATGATCATAGTCTCATGCAACACCTGATCTCGCCCACCACGACTGTCGTTTCACTTTCGATTTGGGCAGCATGGTCTGAATTCTGTTTCTTTTGTGCTCCCCCATCTTTGCCCCTCCCCCAATCACCTACTTCCTACCTCCCCCATCACAGTTGACCCTCCTGGCATCACCTTCCACCTCCCCTCCATGACCTACTAGCCACAACCCTTTTCCTTTTCAGGAATGTTCAGGTGAACGTGCATGTTCCCTTCCTTCCCAAAAATCCCATCCCCATCCACATTCATCTCCCCAACCTCCTCCTTCCCACCCCCATGGTCCGTGTCTGCCTCCGAGTCCCTACCAACCACACTCACCGTCCGTTCTGCCGTTACTGTCGAATCCTGACCTTACCGCCTCACTCTGCCCTTGGTCATTCTCACAATTCCCTCATACCATGCCCACCCTCAGTTCACTCCCCAGGAGGCAGCCATGAACCCATCAGACCCCTCCATTGCACTTTCACCTGGACATCTCCCCCTCCAGACACCTGCCCCCAGAACCCTTTCCCACTCAGGATTCCTTCCCCCCAGAACCCCTTTCCATCTCCGGATCCCTTCCCTCCCTGGAACACCTTCCCCACCTACCCCCCCCGGAAGCCCTCTCCCGCCGCAGAAGCCCTCCCCCACTTAGCACTCCCACCCCACCCCAGACACCCCAGCTTAGTCCTTCCCCTTTCCTGACTCCCTCAGACACCCTTACTTCTTCCTCCACCCTTACTCTCTTCCCTCTCCGATTCCTTCCACCCCATGAACTCCTTCCCCCTCTGCACTACTTCCACCCACCTTACACCTGCCTCCCAAGTTGCCATCTTCTCCCTTGTTACTCCCTCCTTCCCGATGCTCTTCACCCCCAACCTCAACCCCAGATGCCTTCATTTCCCCACTCCCAACCCCTTACCCCTGCCGATACCTTCATCCCCCCCCCTCCCAACCTCACTCCCCCCACCCATCATCTCCCAGTTGATCCTAGACCTTCCTCTCCCACCTCCTCGACCATCATCCACTGTGAGCATCAACGGTGATTTTCCAAATTTTGTGAGCTGCTTCCCATAGAACCATGTCCATGAGATTCCACCAGCATGCCATGGACGTCCCTCTAGGATCCCGTTGCTGTCAGGCTCCAGCATCTTCTGCTCCTTGGTGCCCGTGATTTGAGCAAGGCCCTGGTGGTAAGTCCTGACTTTTGTGCATCACACTTGTCAAGATGGGCTCTGCACAGATGTGTTTTCCCACCGACATGGTGGACGGTCCAGCAGGGGTGGGGATGGGGATGTGTCCAGCAGGCTGGCCTTATAATGATATGCTGATGTATTACAATGAGGTTCCCAATGTCTGTTGGTGGGGAACACGTCCCGCCATCGACCAGCTGAGCGGATGATCGCAAACTGGTTTCATGACATCGTGAAGCTGATTTTTGTGCACCATATTGTGCGCTCACGTTACCGAACACGCCCGAAGCCAGCGGGCACGGAAAATCCCAGCCTAACAGTCTATCTGCCACATGGAGAGCAAGAAATACACTTGAGAAGCTCTAGTATTTTGAATCTGAATTGTGATTATTTCTAACTTATAGAAGACATAACATTCTCCAGCTGAAAATCTTACATCTGTACAATAGATAAGCCTGCGGTGCTTCTGTTACAGGACATTTGACACCTCCTGAATGCACATAAGCAACACCTGCTGATTTGAATGATCCAATGGCATAAAATTCAGACCAGCTATGACATTCGTAGGCACCGCAGTTCTCATCATCTGCTGTTACCTGACACACTTCAGAAACTGCTTTCATGAAATGCCTCATGCTCCTTAGACACTTATTGGTCTCAGTTTTGACATTCTTATCTTGCAGAACCCCCTTCAATGCATGGTCCTCGCCTGAGAGACAGCTGCCTCAGGGAACTGCAGACCCGCAAATAGTGAAATAAAGCACAAAAAAGCTGCAAAAAATGTCCATGCAGCACAATCAAGCACCTGAAGGCATACCTCATAAAAATGCTGTCCCCAGATATTTCTTTTTGTTTTATTTCCTAATGGAGATTGTATCCCGCTCTTGTTGAGGTTTCATCAAAAATGTAAAGGCCGCCTGGCCGTTTGGCCCGTCCGCCAACCAAGGTTGGATGGGCCACAAAAAATCACATTACTTTGTGCTGTTAATGGGATTGATTGCCCACTTAATTGTTGGTGGGCATTCTTCTGACTGTCGTGCATACCTACCAAGCGAAATATCACCCAAGTGCACGATGATGTTGGGATGCTCGCCCACATCATCTCGCGCGATTTTACACCCAATCGGGTCAGGTGCGCGCCTGGCCTGCAGAAGGTAAAATTCTGCCCTTTGTGTTTATTCTTGCATCTCCTCAAAAGATAATGGGAAAAGGAGAAAATGTCATGTTACTGCCATTTATTCAGTTAGCTAGGTTTAAAACTGACATGTGAGCAATTATAAAGTGCAATGTATTCCTCCCAACAATTAATGCCTTTGGTTGCTGCTCGTCTAATAGCTTTGGAAACCCATTTACAAACCCTAAACCTCTATTAGAAACTGAAAACTTCTTCACAATAGATGATTGTTTCAAGTCATGTACCACTAGTGCTTCCAAACGTTCAGAAGCCCAGACATTTGTTCCACCATTCTTACTTGAAGCCCTGTAGGCTTAGTCAATGAGTAGGTTAGCTAAACAGAGTAGGAACAGCCCTAGTTGGTGCTGACTTAGCCGATCTCACCTGGGGTGGAATTGGGGCAGTACAATTGACTACAGTGGCCTTGGGTGGAGAAAAAAATTGGTCGTGATCCTGTTCCTGGTCAATATCCAGTTAGAACTGTATAAATGGTAATGGTTTATGGAGGCAGAATGGACCACATCTATGATGCCACACATGGTTGAAACCATGCTGTCGAGGCTCACCCATGAATAATAGCCACTCGTGCTCTATTCCTAAAAAGCCAGGGGGTGAAAGATAGAACTGAAGCCAATCTTTAGACTCTTGTGTAAGCTTTATTTGCAGCTATACAATCTACAAATGTGCACTCCTAATCCAGCCATCACAATTCCAGCATGTTCCTATTTATATGAGCAGAGGTGAACCTCCAGTTAATAACCCAGGATCTCCATGCAAGTAACAACTTGGTACAACTAACAACTTGAGCCAGGTATTGCAGGGCAAGCAGTGCCCATGGATTGTATTTCAGGAAGGTTTCAATATCTTTAGGACAGAAGGGGGTAAAACTGGCAAGGAAGAAAGAAATGCGAATACTGTACTTTTATGGGATCAGGCTTTACAGAGAAGCAATGAGTGAGTTGCCTGATTAGTTGTTAACCAAGAAAAAATACGTAATGATAATTTAGGCATCCTAAATAGGTGGGCAGGGTTATCTGCCCAAAAGAAGAGATAGAAAAATAAGGGACAAAGAACCTATTAATTGAGTGAAAACAGTAACAAGTGATTAACTGAAAGAAACACTGTAGTTGTACAGTACAACAATACACTGTGCAGATTAGAACACAAATTCGTATTACTCAATCCCACAAGCAGTAATTTCCTATTATGGTCAGGCAGAAAGCATATGTAAGATGAATCTACAGTATTTGACGACCACAGAGATGTTATTGCTGAGCAAGCCAGATCACAGAGGGAAACTTGTCTTACTAATCATCAACCGTTTTCTTTGTATTTTGAAAATGAGGAGGAAGTGCTACTGACCCCAAAAGCATAGAAATCCAGTAATATGTTTAGGATTTGAAAAATTAAAAGTTTTATTAAAAAGAAAAAAACTTAAGCATATAAGATTAAAGTTACACAGTTAAAAAGGTCTTACAGAACAACCCCCCCCCCCAACCCCCCCAAAGATCTGGTCTTCAGGACATTTCCCCACACAGCCACACTAGCTCAGCTAAATTTCTTTCCTTAACTATCTTGTTTCCCTTTCATCTCAAATTCCATTGTTCTCAAACACTCCTTTGAACCCAACTTCTCCAAATACAAAAATATTATGTTTTTCTATTGCCTCTACTTTCATGTCAATAAAATATAATATACCTTCCCCTGTTTACCTATGAAACCTTTGTAAGTTGTAAAAGTTCCTTGCCACTTCTAAACTTCCCTTTGAAATTCAACAGCTGAAAAGCCAAGTTTTCACTTATATTATGCAAATTTTAAATCCAACCTATTTACTTGTAACTCAAACACACCATAGCTCCTTATTACAAATGTGTAAACCTTACACCTTTAGCCTTTTATCTCTCAGTTTTCACAAGCTATCTCTGTTAACCTCCTCCAGTTTACTACACATAGACACACACACACCAATCTTTACAGAATACCATCATAATCCCAAAAATATTAAAAAATCCATCATCACAAGCAGGAGAAAAAGGTTGAAAGACTAATTATGAGTAGCTCTCAGCAGCCAGTAATAGCAATAGGTTACTTGCCTACCTTCAGATAGCAATTATTTATTGGCACAGGGGATTTGAAAGTCTGAAACTATATAATTTTTTAAAAAATGATCACATAGAAAGGAATCTTTCATTATTTGGTTTCATTTTTCTTTAGTAGGCTTCTCAGCAGACTGGGCTGCATTTGCAAGTAACAAGATCTTTTAAATTCTATCTATTACAGAAAATGATACAACAATTTGCTAAATCTTCAGACACCTCTTACACACTTATCAAAAACCTTTACTAAAATAATTATTTATGTTCCATTGACTGATCTGAGAGAGTAAATCCTTCATTTCTATTCACCATTTGGCAAATTTCCATATTCAGTTTTCAGTGTGAGTTCTGTTTTGGTGTCCATATGTGTCAGAATAATCTTAATAACCTTTGTCTTACTTTAACATGAGGTGTACTTTAATATTTAAACTCTGATTAATTTCAGTTACTTCGATTGAAATTGATTCCTGGCTATTAGTTGAGAGTAATTAAACTTCATGGTGGAAGGGTTGGCTATAGTTTATGAATTTGATGTTAAACTTTGTTTAAAAGGTCTAGAATGATGATTGTAAATTGCATATGATATTGTTATGTTTAAATTTGCTCTCTAATTTATGTAATACACCAACTGGTCAAATGATGAATTATCTTTCAGTGCTGATAGTAAGAAAATTCAAGGATCCATCTATCCAGCAAAAGGTCTCATCTTCAGCACATTTTAAGCTTAAATGGAATGGCTTTTATCATATTGATGCAGCACTTTTTTTATATCTCTGTCACAAATGAATCTTTTAGGGTTGAAGTGGTCAGTAACATAGGAAAGATTAAATTTTGGGTGCAAAAAAACAGCAGTCATTTTTTATGATTTGAACCAAAATGAAAGCCACATGGAGGATTTCAATCAATACTGAGACAGAGAGATGGCAGTCAATCGGTGAGGAGGCAGGGTCATAACCCATCTTTCATAGCAACGTGTGTAACCACCTACTCCTGAATGCCTCAAAATGGTGACTAGAAATGAAGGATTTGCTCTCTCAGATCAGTCAATGGGACATAAATGATTATCTTAGTAATGGTTTTTGATAAGTGTGTAAGAGGTTTCTGAAGATTTGCATCTTGATTTCTTATTTCTCACAATGAAACTTTTCTATAGCCAGGACTGAAGGCAAAGTGTAAAACAATTTCCATCTCACATCCATCAGCACTACAACTTTATATGACCATTTATTTGACTTGTATTAGACTTTACGCAGGATTCTATGTTTTGCCTATATATTGCATAAAATATTTTGAAAGCCTCAAAGTCAAAAATCAGGTTGCGATGAGAGGTTTATAATAGCTTTAGCTCTCTTGTTACATTTAAATACAATAAGTTAACAGTGCCAACATTTCTGTTCTGTGTAGGCATATGTAATGACTAATCCTACAAGCTTTTGTAATGTCACCAAACTATCATATTTTTCACAATAGTATTGTGGGGTATTGTAAAGTAGGCTTATGTTTGCATATGTGTGGCTGATTTAATTATATTAGAGTCAGATAGACTGCAAGGTTGAAATTATCAAAAGAGTTAAATGTAAAAAGGACATTTGAAATGCTGATAAGTGAGCTAAGGTAGAAGTCTCAGCAGATAGGGTGTGAATGAAATTTTAAAATAAGTGGAGAGATGTTTGGCTTTCAAAGAGGCATGATAAAGTTTTACAACTGACAGGATAAATAAGGCAAAGTTATTACATTTATTTTTCCCAAAAAGGAATATTGACAACATGAAAGGTTTTTACATTATGGGAAAAGTAAATTCCAAAGACATGGGGGAGCAATAGGATTTACAGATTAAAGAGGAGGAGATATATTTAAAGAAGGATAGAAGGTTGTAACAGGTGTGGCTGTGGAGGATCTAAAAGATACACCTCTTGAAACAAACTTTGGGAATCAGCCTCTAGCCATTTTGTGGAAGTCTGCTGTTCCAGTAACCAAAGTTGTGTTAAAAGCCTTTGGAATTCCACTGTCAAGTGGGTGCCTGTCGTAACCTTGCTGGATTGCCTATCTAAATTTAAAATCTATTTTGGACTGTTGCCTTAAATGTGGTGTGTATTTGGGAGTCAGGTTAATTAGGAATTTTGGGATTTGATATAATATTAAGTAATGGTGTAACTGAAATCATGTTTATGTGTTTTAATTCTTTTCTTTTGTTAATAAATGTTTTAATTTAATTTTTTAAATCTCTAAAGGTGTTAGTGGACAGATTACTTCTGAATTCAAAGGTCACCTGTGGAGCCCTGAAATTGAACACACGGTCACTTTTATGGCCACTGGCAGTGGATGCCCTCCATTCCCTCGTGGTGCCAAATCCTGCAGTACCTGGCAGATGTGACCGACCAGTTCCATAGACATGCGCAGTCTTCGATGGTTCTCAGTCATCTGCAGGGATGAAAGGCGGTGTCAATAGACCTTGTGCCTAGTTAGGCACCAACCAGCGATGG
This sequence comes from Carcharodon carcharias, assembly GCF_017639515.1. Lineage (NCBI taxonomy): Eukaryota > Metazoa > Chordata > Chondrichthyes > Lamniformes > Lamnidae > Carcharodon > Carcharodon carcharias. Next base: position 79,011,095 of record NC_054478.1, read on the forward strand.
CTCTCTGTGGCTTTTTGGCAGTATGTGCCGGAGCCCCAGCCGTCTCTTCTTCCAGAGGGTGCTGCTCCTCCTTCTGTGCAGCCAGGCACCTCAGTCTGGTTCTCAGTTGTCTTTGCTCTCTTTATGCCATGATACATACAGCGAGCTCACCAGGCTCCATGCTCCTAATACAGTCCTCCTGCAGGATGAAAGAGAGAGATGTACGGGTTAGCATGGGTGTTCTAAGAACCTCTCATGGTTAAGTCTGAAGGCCTCTTAACGCATTGCGGAGAGTGCTGGCAACCACTTGGATGGCCAGAGATTGGTGCGTTGCATGGCTTCCTGAAACCCCACCACTCCACCTGATTGATTGGCAGCAGCTTTGACCACTGGACAGCATTCTGTGCTCTCAGCTCAGGCACAGGCATTCTCCTAATTCACACTGCAAGGCTGTGCTTTTAGTTTGAGCCATGGGGGTCCAAATTGGGATAATGATGTTCCAAGGGGCTGTGAACACTTCCATCAGTGACTGCTCCATGGCCAGCTTTAGCAAGGAGATTGTACAACATGCCCAGTCGTTCAACTGTTCTGCAGTCCACTAAAATGCTCATTAGTTTGCAGACTGTGCCCAAGGGTTGAAAAGCTCTGGAGCACTTGGTGGCATTTTCATGACTGTCCATTGCCTGAATGGGCAAATAAGCTAGAAACCCAACTGCATGCAGGTCAATGTGGCTGCATCTGAATTGTCTCAGCTGCAGAGGAATGGTCACGTTTAACAAGGTTTCCCTAATGTGTGGCCACTTCACTTCCCACACCCCACACATGCTTGTGCACTACCTTCAACCACAGGGCAGCCCTTGCTCCCCCCTTCCAACGTGCCTCAAACGCAGGGCAGCCTTTCTCTACCCCCCTCCAAAGTCGCCTCAACCCCAGGGCAGCCCTTGCACACCCCCCATACCCCACAATTCGCTTCAATCGCAGGGCACCCCCCACCAACAGGTTGCCTTAACCTTGAAGTCCAACAGACGACCCTCTTGAGCGCTGAGCAACGTCACTGTGCATTCACCTCCGAGTTCCCCTCAAAATGCAGTCCACCAAGTGCACGCCTTATATATGCTGTTGTGAAACAGGTCGATGTGCAATCACGCTGGGTGGACGATCCAGCCGGTGGGAGAGGAGGAGGGGATGATTCCAGTAGGCTGATCTTATAATGATATGCAGATATATTATGGTTCCCGATGTCTGATAGTGAGATACACGGCCCGCCATTGATAGGCTGAGCAGACAATCGCAAACTGGTTTCACGAATTTGTGAAATCGATTTTTGGTTGTCTCGCATATTGTCTTCTCACGCTGCTGAACACGCCCGATGCCAGCGGGCAGGGAAATTCCACCCTACAGAAGCCAGTCAATGTGAGTAGTTGGAGGCCAGAGGGAGGACTGAAAGTCAGGAAGAACAGCAGCACCATGTACACTAGGAAGGAGAAGTAGAGGCAGAGCAACCAGGTACTACCCTACGGGAAGGGTGTACAGACCTAGGACATCCTATCTCAATGTGTCAGTGAACCATTTCCGGAGGTGACAGAGGGTAAGCCATAAAATGGTGACTGACATATATTGTATAGTCCATAAGCCAAACTCTGTTGACCCCTACACCCTGCCAGTGGTTGTAAGAATAACTGTTGCTGTCGATTTTTATGCTTCAGGCTCTTTACAGGGCTCAGTAGGAGACCTGTCTGGTATATCCCAGTCAGCAGCACATACTGCACTAGGCTGTAACTAATGCCCTGTTTGCTTGTGTGGGGGAGTATATTAATTTCCCTGTAGATTTGGCATCTGAGATGTGAAGAGCCATGACCTTTGCCCAATCAGCAGGCTTCCATCAGATGCAGGGTGTTACTAATTTTACCTATGTTGTCATAAAGGCTCCAACTCACCATTTGAACACCTTCATCAACCAAAAGTCCTTCCACTTAATCAATATGTGAGTGGTTTGTGACCACAACAAGGCTTTCCTTCATATGTCTGCAAAGTTCACTGGTAGCTGCCACGACTCCTGCCATGAACAAGGAGTTCCCAACTCCCTCAGCTATTTCAGCAATGTTTACAGATCCATGGTTGTCTTCAAGAGAACAAGGGCTACCCCTTATGAACCTGGATATTGACTTCTTTAAGAGCCCACAAATAGAGGCAAAGCAGAATTACAACATTAGCCAGGTCATCACAAGGAGTGCAATCGAGTAGGCCATTTGCACTTTGAAAATGTACTTCAGGTGCCTTGATAGCTCAGGTGGAGCCCTGCAATCTGCCCCAGCAAGGGTATCAAGAATTGCAGTGGTGTTCTGCGTGCTGCGCAACATTGAGCAGCAGGGGCCTAGAAATCGATGACAATGATGCCATGGGCAGAGTTCCATCTGATGAGGACAAGGATGAGGAAGATGAGGAGGAGGAAGCCCCTGTCAATTCTGATGATTCCCAAACAGAGGGGGATGAGGAGGCCGCCAATGGTAGAGCAGCTGGGAGGTAAGGCCATGCAGCCAGGCTGACTCTATGCAGGAGGTAATCATCGCCAGACACATCCTTGTGTAAAAGCAATTCTCATAAGGTCCTTCGATATCACACTTGCCATCAGCCAGTCCCTGGTGAGCAACTTCCAAGTAAAGAACCTTTTACATTGATGCCACAATCTCTCTGAGGAATACCCACCCTTGACAAGGGAGAGAATCAACATCAATGAGCTTAACTGAATCACGTTAAAATGACTGAAACCCTCACCATCATAACCCCGCGCCTCAACATATTACAAACACACAAGAAAATGAGAATTTGTCCATTTTGTCAGGAAGAGTAGAAAAGCAATGTTCTATTTAAATAGAGAGAAATTGCAGAACCTGGTGGTACAGAGGGATCTGGGTGTCCTGGTGCATGAGTCACAAAGGTCAAAATTTTTAGCTCAGCGGGCAGGAGCACAACCGACCCGCTCGAGAGTGAAATGATGCACATTGACATCAGCTAAGCGTGCTGACGTCAACGCGCAGTCACACGATAGTTCGGTTGGTGGGCGTGCACAGGAATCGGCAGCACGCCTGCCAACAATTAAAAGGTCTGTTAAGGCCATTAAAGAGTCAATTAACTTAAATTTTTCACTGCCTGTCCAACATTACGGTTGGCGGGAAGGCGAAAAAGCCAAGCGGCCTTTGCACTTTTTTGGAAGCCTCAACCACGGGCGGGATGAGGTTTCCAAAAGCAAAGAAAATAAAATAAAAGTTTTAAAATATAATTAATAACATGTCCCTGTTCATGTGACAAAGTCGGGTCTGTGCGGGTAGGGGGAGGAGGGGAAGCGGGGAGAGTGCGAACATCACACAGTGAGTGTTTGAAAATCTCCCTGAGGCACAATCACTCTGGGGAATACCCAAAGTCACATGAGGGGACATGTTTTATTACATTTTTCAAATCTTTATTTTTTTTTAAACGCTTCATCTCTTTAAGGCAGTTCTGTGCCTCAGGGAGATTTTCAAACATTCACTCACGCACCGTGTGTGATGTTTGCACTCTCCCCGCTCGCCCTCCTCCCACGCACACACAGGCTGCGTTGATGCTGCCGCTGGCATTTCATGCTGGGCAGCCCTTAATTGGCCCGCTAGTGTGAAATTGCCTTCTGACCCTGATCACGGGCAGCATTTGTCTTCCCAACCACCCCCGCCCGCCCCTGCCGAGCCTGCCTGACATGGGTGAAATTCTGCTTAAAAAGTTAGTATGCAGGTATAGCAAGTGATTAAGAAGGCAAGTAGGGAAGTTTTATTGCAGCTGTACTGGATTTTTAAAAATTTATTCAAGGGATATGGGCATCACTGGCTGTGCCAGCATTTATTGCCCATCCCTAGTTGCCTTTGAAAAGGTGATGGTGAACTGCCTTCTTGAACCACTGCAGTCTATGCACTGTAGGTAGATCCACAGTGCTGTTAGGGAGGGAGTTCTAGGATCTTTACCCAGCGACAGTGAAGGAACGCTGATATATTTCCAAGTCAGGATGTTGAGTGGGTTGTAGGGGAACTCCCAGGTGGTGATGTTCCCATGCATCTGCTGCCCTTGCCCTTCTAGGTGGTAATGGTCATGAGTTTGGAAGGTGCTGTCTAAGGAGCCTTGGTGAGATTCTGTAGTGCATTTTGTAGATGGTACACACTGCTGCCACTGTGCATCAGTTGGGGAGGGAGTGACCATAACACTGTCCATCATTCATCTACAATGTCTTGGCAGCTAACTACATCACTGTACCAGCTGGCGATGGCAAGACTATGCCATCTCCACAGCTGTGCCTTGTGAATCCACTCCATGCTTTCAGTGCTTCAGTGCACTACACTGTGAATAGGCAGCAACAATGACAATTTTTTTCTAGGGAAAGCCCATGATGGGCCATCTGCTCCAGGGTCAGCTAACAATTGGACAATATTTACAGAGTTCGCTCTCACCTGACAAGTCAGTTACAGCTCCTCAAAGACACAGAGACTTCAGCATGGACAGCCAACCTCTCAAATGGGTCCTTCTGACAGCCAGCTTTTTATCTGTGACCGAGTTGCCCAACCTGTGCCGGGCCAAACTCTGACCCTTCACTACTTCTGTGTTCACCCATCCCAACTCCTACTATAGCCCATGGACCCTGGACTAAAAATCTGTTAGTCGGTCAGGCATTTTTAGAAGATGGGTTCACAGAGCCAGGAATTCTCCCCACTTTTGCACACCCAACATGTGGACTAAAATCTAGGCCAATAGTTCTTGTTGCAGGTAATGCAGGTCCGGGAAAATAAGTTCCCTGAAACCCAGATGCTGAAAGAAAGAACATGAAAGAAAAGGAGGTGAGTGAAGGCTCTTTGAGAGGCAGAAGGTATATATGCTCACAGTATCACAGTATCATAGTATCATGGTATCTTTACAGTGCAGGAGGCCATTCAGCCCATCGAGTCTGCACAGGCTCTCTGAAAGAGCATTCCACCTAGTCCCACTCCCCTGTCTTATCCCTGTAACATTGCATATTATTTCTTTTCAGGTAGCAATCCAATTCCCTTTTGAAAAGGTCAATCAAACCTGCTTCCAACATCCTTTCCGGAAGTTTGTTCCAGACTTCAACCACCCTCTGGGTGAAAACATTTTTCCTCACATCACATTTACTCCTTATGCCAATTTTTTAAAAATCTATGCTCTCTAGTTCTTGATGTTCTCTTGAGTGGGAACAATTCCTCAGTATTTATCCTGTGCATACCCCTAAAGATCTTGCAAATCTCCATCAAGTCTCCTCTTAGCCTTCTTTTCTCCAAGGAACAGAGTCCCAACCTCTCCAATCTATCCTCATAGCTACAGTTCTTCATCCCGGGAATCATTCCTGTGGCTCTCTTCTGTACTCTCTCCAAAGCCTTCACATCCTTCCTCAAGTATGGCACTCAGAACTAGATGCAGTACTCCAGATGAGGCCTAACTAGTGTCTTATACAAGTTCAACATGACCTCCTTACTCTTGTATTCAATGCCCCTATTAATAAAGCCTAAGATACTATTGTTGCTTTTCTTTTCAACTCTGTGAAGCCATTGAACTTCCTGCGCTGAATGGCTAATAGTGAGTTCGTGGAGGCTGCACTGACTGGCTGCCTCCAGACGGTCCCTCTTCTAACCCTCACTTTAGTCAGCAACATCTCCAGAAGTGCATCTGAGAATCTGGGTGCCCTTGCTGTTTCTGACTGCCCCTCCCTAAAGTCACTCCTGCTTTAGATATAGCTGCCATTCTTCTTCCTACGGTTCAGGGAATTATGTTGCCTCTTGCAGCCTTTAAGGTAGTAGTGGCAAGCAATTTTGTGCAGGTAGACATAGACTCAATAATAGATAGGATGGTTAAAGCTCTGCTTTGAGTTAAACATGGCACAAAGATTTTGCGCAGCATGGTTCAGTGCGCACAAATACCTGTTCAGGGGAATGCAGACACTAGCAATGGAACAAAGTTTATGGTGAAGGGCAAAGAGTACAACTGTAACTTTCCATCATGTGCATGAATGTCTTATGCTGCCACTGAATGGCAAAATTCAAGCATTATTTTAGTGCTTTCCCTTAAATATTGAATTTTTCCCACTTCCTTTCCAGTCCTTCTGATCTTTGACAAAGTGTTCACTGCCTTGATGACATACAACCACGTGAATTTTGAAACATCCAGGCTTGTGCTGATAGGCAGTAAGTAATGCCCATATGTCACATATTTGTCAAGTAATACCCCCTTCAACAGGAGGGCCTGAAATTTGCACTCATTGGGTGCGTGCGATCAGTAGGCCTGGGAGCAGATGGGAAACCATCCCCCAACCGCGATTGGCGCCCAACTGCGATTTCATGCTAGCTGGCCAATTAATGGCCAGCCAGCATGAAACACGCCCTGAGAAACACTCTGCACGGCCAGTGTGGGCGGGAAGAGGGTGGCCACAGCGGATGCTGGTGAGCTCTTCCACTGAGCTCCCTGAAGGCAGACAGCTGCCTCAGGGAGCTGCAAACATCCAAGTAATAAAGGAAAGCACAAAAATCCTGCAAAAAATGTCCATGCAGCACAATCGAGCACCTGAAAGCAGACCTCATAAAAAAAACAGCCTGCAGATATTTCATTGTATGTTAAATCCTAACAGAGATTTCATCCCGTCCTTGGATGAGTTTTCATCAACAGTGTAAAGCCTGCCTGGCTGATTGGCCCGTCTGCCAACCATAAGGTTGGACGGGCCACCAAAAATCGCTTCCAATTGGGCTGTTAGTGAGCTTGATTGTCTGCTTAGTTGTTGGCGGGTGCTCTTCCAATTTTTGCACATACCTGCCGAGCGAAATATCATGTGAGTGTGCAATGACGTTGGGACGCTTGCCTGACGCCATCTCGCTTGATTTTATGCCCATTCATGTCGGGCACATGCTTGCCCACAGGATGTAAAATTCTGGCTGAGAAATCCTAGCCTCTCTCCTTGATCTTGATGGATGCCATCGTGGCTATGCCCCTTGCATCAATACCTTGAGAGTCACCATTAACAAGAAGCTTTCAGCAGTAAATCCCTGCCTGGAGCAAGCTGCCATGAGAGGATAGCGATATCAGTCTCATGGACAATCAGACATACTGCCGAATACTGGCCCTCAGGATGCACCTAGGAGGCGAATTAAAAAAGGTGATAGGAATTTCTGTATTTGAATTATGCTTAACACATTAGTTTCTTACACTGTTCTTAACCTTCTTGCAGCCTTATTAAATATAACCATAAGTTAAGTGTATTACAATTTTAGAATTGTTGCTGTTAGCACAAGAACAAACATTCATTTCTGTACTTTGAATATTATGAAAGCAATTAAAATACTAGTGCAGGATCTCCAACTGGCAAAGCTCACAAGTAATTGTGTGCACACTGCATTTTGACCGGGTTAACGCAGCATAAAAATATCATGCAAACAAAATGGAATTTCTACCCTATTACATGAATAAGGTGTTTTTAATAAGCAACATAAAAGCCAATTTAAAAGCGCCCGACCTTGTCATGATATTTTTGTCTGACAATCTCAGAAGAAAGAGAGCAAGAGGAAAACGTTATTTTCAATTAAGGTTACTTTTGTAGACAAGTATTTTTGTGAAAAGAGCCTTTTATAGTTTTATCTTCCAAAAAGGATCAGAATTCAGAACGTATCTCTGTTAAAAATAAAAACACTTGGAAACGGTTTTGGAATGGCTGTATATGGTGACCTGACCAAAGCTGCGGAGTCATGTGAAAATGATCATCAGTGGCAGCACATACTGACATTCATTCATAGCTCATGAATTCTGCAGGTGTGATGAACACGTTATGATTCTGCCAGCTGTGCTTTGCTTCTGCTGTTTGGTGGTCTTCTCTTCACTGCAATTCCCCACTGCCTAAACAAATCAATAACCCAAGCTTCTGTCAAAACAAACGGCAGAATCCTGACTGCAAATGGAAATGTATGGCTGGAGGCTGGGATCTTAACAAAAAGCACATTCAAGGAATCGTGTAAGAATAGAAAAAAATGCTGCCTTCTAATTGTTAACCTTTTGATTACTAAGAGAACCCTTTTCAAAATGTCCTTCTGTTTTCTATAGTTGCAAATATAGCTTTTTGTAGATTTTTCAAAATGTAGTGAAATGTAGAGAACTAAACAACATTTTGGACAGTGCCATCTTTGCAAAAAATGACTTTTTAAAGATATTAGATTTAAAGATAAAGAGGTTCAGAATAGAAAAATTCATGCAATCCTGAAAAGCTCAAATAGTTAAGTTACTTTCAGGTTTCAATTTCATATGCCGTATGGTTTATGTCAAAATAATAATTAATCAATTCTTTTTGGTTAATGATAAAGTTAAATCAGCAGTGTACACAGGGTGAACCTTGGGAATAATTGAAGGACTGTAGGAAGTGCTGATATCAAGGATTGGCTCAGGAACCTTAGGCTTGGGGTGGTTTGAAAGCAGAACCAGAAAGCCTGGAGATCAGGACCAGAGATGGATGGATAGAGAAGGAGGGCTGTGGGCGGAGAGCAGAATATCATGGAGCCTGGGATTCTGGGCCCAGTGGGCAGAGGGGGAAAACCAGGGAGTCTGCTGATGGAAAATGGGCCAGGGAAAGGAAGATCGGTGGGGGTTGTGGGGTGGGGAGGGGGCGTGGCTGAAACCTGGAGGCCGGTGGAGTGCAGGAAGAGAATTGTAGGGGAGCCAGGAGGTGGGGGAATCTTTGGGAGCACGAAATGGGATGAAACTTTAATGTGAGGTCAAGAGGAGCTCTCTTGTTCCTCCTGGTTGCACTTTCAGTGAAGTAACTTCCCTTCTTTATTGCATGCATTCTACAGGATTGGCTACATCTGAATAAGGTGCTATACGGCTCAGGTCTAGGCTGTCAATAATGATGTGCTGATGAATCAATTAAAGGGATCAAATTTTCAAAAAGTTTCATCTGACTTTTTCCTCAGCAGCTGATATTTCTAATGACTGAAATGAGAGGCAGAATTTTTGCCCCATAAGGGGGCGGGCACATAGTTTCATGCCACCAGCCACACGCTGGTTTGCTGACACCATCCCAACCCCACCCGTGGGGAATTTCCCTGGTGGAGGGATTGCCAAGCTTCGAGTAATGAATTCAGGTGAATTAATGGCCAATTGAAGCCAAATCAGAGGCCAACTGGAATTTTCCAGTCGGCTTGTGGGCTCCCCACAGCCTCGGGAACAGCCAGCTGCCTGGAGGTGATCTCCTGGTGGTAGACCAAGGGGCGATGATCCAGGCAGACTTTGAAGCTTTCCCTCCAACTGGTCACAGTTGGGATGAAAGGCTGCCCTTTGGAGGGGCTGCCTGTCCACAATGTGAGCCAGCAGCCTTGATCATTTTCTAATTCAAAATTAAGTTGCTGAGAGAATGTAGAAAGGGTGTTTCCACATTGAGGCATCCGCTCTCTCCCTTACCTGCAACTGTAGCCTGCAGCTTCATCAATGCTGAAAGACCTGAGGATTGAGAGCATTTTAGAATTCAGCAAAGGAGGACCAAGAGATTGATTAAGAAGGGGAAAATGGAGTATGAGGGTAAGTATGAGGGGAACATAAAAACTGACTGTAAAAGTTTCTATAGGCATGTGAAGAGGAGAAGATTGATGAAGACAAAGGGAGGTCCCTTACAGTCTGAAACAGGGGAATTTATAATGGGGAACAAAGAAATGGCTGACTAACTAAATTCATACTTTGGTTCTGTCTTCACAAAGGAGGACACAAATAACAAGGCAGAAATGTAAGGGAACACAGGGTTTAGTGAGATGGAGGAACTGAAAGAAATCACTATTAGTAGGGAAAAGTGTTAGAGAAACTGATGGGATTGAAGGCCAATAAGTCCCCAGGGCCTGATAATCTACATCCCGGAGCACTTAAGGAAGTGGCGCTAGAAATAATGGATGCATTGGTGGTCATCTTCTGAGATTCAATAGACTTTGGAACAGTTCCTGCAGATTGGAGGATAGCTAATGTAACCCCATTATTTAAAAATGGACGTAGACAGAAAACAGGGAATTATAGATCAGTCAGCCTGAGGTTGGTAGTGGAGAAAATTCTAGAGTCCATTATAAAAGATTTAATAGCTGAGCACGTGGAAAACAGTGGCAGAATCAGACAGAATCAGCATGGATTTATGAAAGTGAAATCATGCTTGACAAATCTACTGGAATTTTTCGAGAATGTAACTAGTAGAGTTGATGAGGGAGAGCCAGTAGATGTGGTTTATTTGGACTCTCAGAAGGCTTTCGACAAAGTCCCACACAAGAGATTAGTGTGTAAAATTTAAGCACATGGGATTGGGGATAGTGTATTGAGATGGATAGAAAACTGGTTGGCAGACAGGAAACAAAAACTAGGAATAAACAGGTCTTTTTCCGAATGGCAGGCAATGACTAGTGGGATACCGCAGGGATCGGTGCTGGGACCCCAGCTATTCACAATATATAATAATGATTTAGATGAGGGAACTAAATGTAATATTTCCAAATTTGCAGATGACACAAGGCTGGGTGGGAGGGTGAGGGATGCAGTGACTAGTAGGGTACCGCAGGGATCGGTGCTGGGACGCCAGCTATTCACATTATATATTAATGATTTAGATGAGGGAGCTAAATTACTATCTCCAAATTTGCAGATGACGCAAAGCTGGGTGGGAGGGTGAGTTATGAGGAGGATGCAGAGATGCTTCAGGGTGATTTGGACAACCTGAGTGAGTGGGCAAATGCATGGCAGATGCAATATAATGTGGATAAATGTGAGGTTATCCACTTTGGTAGCAAAAACAGGAAGGCAGATTATTATCTGAATGACTATAAATTGAGAGGGGAATGTGCAATGAGACCTGGGTGTCCTCGTACACCAAACGTTGAAGGTAAGTATGCAGGTGCAGCAGGCGGTAAAGAAGGCAAATGTACATTGGCCTTCATAGCCAGACGATTCGGGTACAGAAGCAGGGATGTCTTGCTGCAATTATACAGGACCTTGGTGAGACCACACCTGGAATATTGTGTGCAGTTTTGGTCTCATTATCTGGGGAAAGATGTTCTTGCTATTGAAGGAGTGCAGCAAAGGTTTACCAGACTGATTCCTGGGATGGTGGGACTGACATATGAGGAGACATTAAGTCGTTTAGGATTATATTCGCTGGAGTTCAGAAGAATGAGGGGATATCTCATAGAAACCTATAAAATTCTAACAGGACCAGACAGGGTAGTTGCAAGAAGGATATTCCCGACGGTGGGGGAGTTCAGAACCAGGGGTCACAGTCTGAGGATGCCATTTAGGACTGAGATGAGGAGAAATTTCTTCACCCAGAGGGTGCTGAGCCTGTGGAATTCGCTATCACGGAAAGTAGTTGAGGCCAAAACATTGTATGTTTTCAAGAAGGAGTTAGATATAGCTCTTGGGGAGAAAGGGTTCAAAGGACGTGGGGAGAAAGCAGGAGCAGGTTATTGAGTTGGACGATCAGCCATGATCATAATGAATGGCGGAGCAGGCTCGAAGGGCCGAATGGCCTACTCCTGCTCCTATTTTCTATGTTTCTATGAAAGGCCTCCTATTGGCCCTCCAGCTTTGAAAGCCTGCCCACTGTCCTTCATTGGATGACACACATGCCCTCTGGCCACTAATTAGCCAATTCAGGGAAAATCACTGCCCGGTGACTGCTCCCCACACATTGCAGAGTTGGGCTTTGGGTTTTAAACAATGCAAAAAGTTTTAAAATGATATATTTCACCATGATATGGTTAAATTTACACAGTGAATTGTATGTTTCCCTTTTAACAACTTCATTAAAGTTCTTACTGGAAGGCCATAGCATCTCCCAAGACCATAGTCTTGGACATGATATTTTTGCTTAGAGCAAGGGTGTTTGTAACTGAAGGCAGATGCTGTATCTGTTTAATGTGCCTATTTCCCAGGATGTGTCAGTAGCATTTAAACTAGCTAATGACAGGGGCATTAACCAAACATCCTTTTATAGTTCTTACCAGAGTGCAGTGAAAAACTCTGGATGGGAGGTTCCAAGGGGTCTTGCTTCAGACAGACCCTCATGATCCACTTTGTTAGAAATAGTTGGGCCAAAGGTGATGACTTTCAGCATTGAGGTGAGTATTCTCCTGGCCCCAGTGAGATGAAGCAAAAATATGCAGGCCAGTACACCTAGTTAGATCAAACATACCAACCCAGATATTCCATTCAGTGGTCATGCCATGCCGTCCATCTAACCATGATTATAAGCACACCCTTATCTTTTTTGCCCTTCCAGCTGGGAAGGAGCAAGGAGTGAGGCATTGTTGTCGTATGGATCCAGGGGCAGGACTAGTGAGGAGAAGGAGTGATGAGTCCATGTCACCAGCTTAAGTATCCCCCCTTTAGTTGAGCATGCTAGTGTTACACTGAGTTAGTTATTTGTTAAAGATCTTAATTTTTTTTAACTATTTCTACTGTTTAAGACTCTTAATTGCTGTTGTGAGTTTGTGGTGGGGGGGTGGGGTGCGCAGGTGGGAATGTGATGGACGGGGTTGGAGGGGTGGGGTGGAAGTTTGGGGGGTAGGTTGGAGGGGTGAGCAGTGTTAGTAGGGGGTTGAGGGAGCTGAGTATTGTCAGGAGGGGGTGAGAGGGATGAGTATTATTAGGAGGAGGTTTGAGGAGGTGTGAGCGTTATTTGGGGTGTGAGGGTGAATGATGTTGGGAGGGGGCTGAGCAATGTCAGGGTTGTGGGGATGAGTATTGTCAGGCCTGGGAGTTGAGGGGTGGGTGACCATTGTCAGGGATGCGGGCAGTGAACATTGTCTGAGAGGCGGTGAGCATGTATGGGGGGATTGAGCATTGTCAGGAGGGGGGGTTGGGGAATGAGCATGTGCATTGTTGGGAGGGGGTTGAGGGAGAGGTGAGCATTGTCGAGGGTGCAGGGAGGGGATAAGCAGTGCTGGGGATGTGGGGATGTTGTTTTTTATACCTTCCTAATACAGCTCCCATTGTTAATCACTGGCCTACGTCTGAGATTAACAGCGGAGAAGGATTGGGTAAATTTCTATGGAAGTATAGGGCATCAAGTCTCCAACACCAAGTGGCCTGGGCAGCATAATTCTGCCCATCGGAAGTTTAAACCTCCTCGTTAAATACCACGCATGTACATGGGTTGGGATTTCTGCAGAGTCCTCACATGCAGCAGCAATGAAGGCCACCAACTTCCAGGGGGTTCAAGTGGCCACCACTTACAAAGGAGCCTGATTTTAATTGTACCTTTCTGGTGCAATGCCACACAAATCCCTCCAACTGTAATTTTCACTCAGGTTTGTGGATGGATAGCTAAGCCTCTACCCAAAGCTGGCATGGTGCTTCCTTCAATATATCAGGCTTTTCCTTCAGGCTAAAGAAAATCGGGAACTGGCCATGAGGAGAATGAGGCCCAAATCAGCAAATAAATTTTTGATTTACACAAGGAAATCTACATCCTCCTCTGCCTTGGTCTCCTTCTTTCCTTACTGTGAGATTTTCTAGACCCTCTTTCTCAACAACTATCATTGTGATGCTATGTAGCCAGGGCTGCTGATTTTCTGCACCAAGTTATAAGCTGACTATCAGTGACACATTCTGCAACACTGGATCAAAAGTAATATATAAGTAGTTAGAATGCTGTAGACCTGCATTGAATTTGGATTCAAAAAATCTGTTGAATCAATGAAAGAAATGAATCAAACTTATTAATTTAGACAAAAATGTATAGTACCACCAATAGATCTCATTGGCCTGGATTTTATGGATCCTGCTGGGTATGTTTTCAGTGGGAAGCATGAAATTATGACAGTGGCTAGTCCACCACCTTCCTGTCCACCCTGACCCGGTCCCCATAATATGGTAGATGTGTTTTTCAGCCCATTGCAGAGTTTTACTTGGAGCTGGTGTACTTGGTCACTGCCTTTGTCCCTTCTGACATGGTGTGCTTGGCCAGGTCCCCTGGCAGCAGCAGCCGCATGGCAGTCTGGATCTCCCGGGAGCTGATGGTGCTGCATTTGTTGTAATGGGCCAGGTGGGAAGCCTCACCTACGATGCACTCGAAAATATCAATCACGAGCAAGTTCATGATGCTTTTGGCCTTGGAGGAGATGCTGGTGTCAGGCTGAACACGCTGTATCACTTTGTAAATGTAGATGGAGTAACTCTCCTCCCTTGACCTTCGCCACTTCTTCCCTTTGCTGACGGTTTCTTTGAGGCTTTCTTGGCTCCTTTCTTGGGAGCTGGTTTCTTCTCATCAACCATTTTCATTTCAGACACAGAAATAGGGCAAACACTGAAATCGTTAACCGATTGCCTGCCATTAAAAAAAAATTACAGGCAATTGAGCTTGTTAACAAACCAAATGACCCGAACATAGCGCTGCCCATGCCATTATGTGGTTGGTATGGGAAGGCGCATGAGATTCAGAAGACTGTTTTTTAAATAACTGTGTGGAAAAGGTGGGAAGGAAGGGGTGTTGCATTTCTTGGAGGGCAGCCTGCGCCCATCGGGAACACCCTTCCAAGATGATGTTGCAAGATCCCACTTCTGAGACCATGTTGTATGTTGGTTGCAACTGGCTAAGGAATGGTTGCGGAGACATAGATATGCCTGAATAGCAACTGGTTTATTGCACGAATGTAACCATATACAGATATACAACATTACAGGTGTTACTCAGTCTCAGCTATGAGCTTTCTCCTTCTCGACTCTTGGTCATGTGTCTCTCTCTTCCATCATCATGTGGGTGGTACTGTTCCTCCAGGCCCAAACATTAATCCTTTCAGCCCCAAAACTACATCCACCCACCAAGTCTTTGCCCAAATATACTTTACATTTATATTTACATACTACCCCATCTTCCCCCTAAGTCTCTGACTTCATAGATTCAATCGATCTGGAGATTTCACAACTCTCCCTAATCATATTCTTGTCAGGCTCGGAAGATCGGTAGTCTCCCTTTGGACCTCTTTGGTTTGACTTGGTTAGTCTTCGGTAAGAGTTGCAGTATCTGGTCCTTGGTCTCTTACCTGAATCCAGACTTGATCCTCTTTTTTCTCTTCATACTGGTGTACTCCTCTCGATCCAATGTTTCTCTCTCATGATTGGATTTTGTGGGTTTATCCTTTTCTTTGCATTTGGTATGTTCAGCATCCTTGTCTCTTGAATTGAGTGTGGTTCCTTTTGACGGTTTTGTCTGCCTTTCTTTACTCCTGGAGTGAGAACTTCTTGTAGCCTCTTGTTCATGAAGGCTTGGGTAATCCTGGACTGCTGCCTCTGGAAAAGATTGTTTAGGCAAGACAGGAAGATGTGAGCAAGGCACTTGATCAACATCTTGTTGCCCCTCAATTTCTAGTAATCCTGGTGTAGCAGTAAGGTCAGTGTCTTCCAATGTGAAAGAGGTGGACCTTGGTTGATTCAGCTCTGTCCCTAGTTCCGGATGTTTTTGACTGTTTGTATCCTAGACTATCATTTTTGGTCCATAGATAAGTGTGGATGCACTTACAAAAGGGCCATCCCTGTCAGATGTTTGTGGTATTGTATCAGTGTAAACTATCATTGAGTTTCATCTTCCTCCTGCTCAGCAGGCTCACAAGTGATGAAGGACCATGGTCGCAGTCAAGTACTCCTTGGTCCACTTGCTTCAGCACTTCTTCAGTGAGAACAAGGTTACTCTCGGTCCCCTGGAAATTTTCATGGAAAAAGGCTGGACCATCAGCTTTTTTGAAGAGTGTCAAAAATTCAGTGCTGATGTCCCAATCCTGATCTTCAGTCCATTTGGATGGTTTGAGGAGCTCAGATTTGGTATCCTCGATGACTGTCCATTCAGTGACGTCTTCCTCTGTCTTGCTGAGGTTAAGGATGACACAGGCATTTGGGCTCAAAAGAGAAAATTCCTGATTGCGAATAACATATAGGCCAGAATTTTGACCTCGATGGATGGGCAGGCCCCACCGGCTCGGTGACGGGCGGGCAGCCGAACTCAGCCGCCGAAACGGGGCCGGCTGCCATTTTATGTGGGCTATGCGCTTCCTGTGCGGGGGGTGGAGGGATTCCCCATCTGTCAAAGTGTGCTTTATCGCACATACATGCAAAAGAGTGCACTGCTCCCTGAGACTAAGTTTCTGTCGCAGGGAGAGCGCTGAATGTTTAAAAAACTTTAAAAATAGAGAAAGAAAAACATTATTAACATGTCCCCCTCATGTGACACTGTCACATGAGATGGGACATGTTGATAAATATGAGTGAAACTTTAATAAACTTTTTAAAAACTGAGTGGATGAGGTTTTATCTTTTTTCAGAAGTCCGCTGGGGTTCCTGGCCTACCCGCCAGCCTTAAGGTTGGACAGGCAGGTCTTTCAATGAGCTTAATGGTCCTGTCAATGACCTCAATTGGCCATTGACAGGTCGGCAGGCGAAAAGCTGATCTCACTGTCCGCCCACCTTCCTAAAAATTTAAATGGATCGGGATGACATCGGGGGTTCCTCTTGGCGTCATCCCACGTAATTTTCCCCTCGGTGTGCAGGCCCCACCCCCAAATTGCTGATGGGAAAATTCTGGCCATAATGTTTCCAGCATCCATTTGGTCTTGTATTGGAACATTGCCTGCAACATGCTAATGACTTGTAGTTTGATCCCTCCTGGAACATATAACTGGATCTTTGTTGTCCGCAGCCATTGGTTTACTATTCATGGTTCTTTGTCAGACAAGACTGTTACATTTGCTCCTGTATCCAATTTGAAATTAGTGGTATGTCCATCAACACAACTATCTGCATATCAGAACGTGTATCTTGGATCTTTGATCTCACCTAGGAAACATTGTTGTTCCTCTTCTTGTTGAGCATCTTCAATTTCATTAATGGCCTTGTGTGCGAAGATTCTCTTGTTATCCTCTGTGTATCTAGAGGTTTTAGTTCTGCACATCTTTCCAAAATGTCCAAACCTTTAACAATGAAAGCATTCTGCAGTGTTTGCAGAACACTGTTTGTGGCTATAGGGCTTTTTGGCACCACAGCACTGGCATGGTTTTAATGGAGTCCTGAGCTTTTGTTCAATATGGTATCTTTTACTCTGGACTGTCTTTGATATTCTTTGGTTTAATAATTTGTACCTTCATGGGGGTTTTCTGAACTATGATTTGTCTTCCCCCTCTTAGTATGGCTCTATTTTGTTGACGCACATCTGACTGTCTAACGGTATTGCCTAGTCTCGTATCAGCTTAGTTTTAAAATCACCATATTCGCAACATTCAGTCAGTTGATACAAGTTGGTTGCTCAGTTGGCTGGATAGCTAGTTTGTGATGCAGTATGATACCAACAGTGTAGGTTCAATTCCTGTACTGGCTGAGGTCATCCATGAAGGCCCTGCCTTCTCAACCTCACTCCTTGCCTGAGATGTGGTGACCCTCAGGTTAAACTCACCATCAATTAGAGAGAGACAATGAGAGAGCAGCTTATGATCCTCTGGGGTTGTGGTGACTTTCACAAGTCATTGATACAAATATCTACTGCTTCTCCAGGTTTCTGGACCCTTTTGTTAAACTTGGTCTTTCTATTATTTTGTTACTCTGCAAATTAAAGTAGTGAAAGGCTTTTAAGACCTCTTCAAATGTGTCCGATAGTTTATTAATGTCTTGTCTTGCCACCACATCTTCAGCAATTGCTCCAATAGAGTAGAATAATGTATTGACTTGTTCAGCCTCATACTTATTGTTCAATCCAGATGCAGTTTTGAATCTTAAAAATCTCTTGTTCCAAAGTGCCCAATTCTGTATTTGAACCATGTGCTCAAATCAGTCTGACAAGGTGACTTTGAAATCCATAGCATTTCAGAGATGTCAGGGTCCTTCACCACTCCTACCATGCTGTGAGATCATGTTGTATGTTGGCTGTGACCGGCTAAGGAATAATTATAGAGACATAGATGTGCCGCTCTTTTCATCACGTAGGCAGTACTGTTTCTCCAGTCCCACACATTAATCCTTTCAGTCCTGATACTACAGATGGTATCCCTCCCTAGGTAAAAGCAAAATACTACAGATGCTGGAAATCTGAAATAAAAATGAAGCAAAAGCTCAGCAGGTCTGGCGGCATCTGTGGAGAGAGAAACAGAGTTAACATTTCGAGTCCATATGACCCTTCTTCAGAGCTAAAGGGAAGTAGAAATGTGATAGATTTTATACAGTAAAAAATTCATCATATTTCTACTTCTCTTTAGCTCTGAAGAAGAGTCATATGGACTCAAAACATTAACTCTGTTTCTCTCTCCACAGATGCTGCCAGACCTGCAGAGCTTTTCCAGCATTTTCTGTTTTTATTTCAGATTTCCAGCATCTGCAGTATTTTGCTTTTACCTTTTAGTGTGTGTTGCATCTTCCCGAACAAAAAATAATTCCACACAAAATTTTACAACCACTTCCTTCACGTTAACAGGGTGATATCTGTTGACATATGCCATTTGTTGTCTAATTCCACCAAGGAGACATCCGTTAAATGCCAGCTCTCACCTCATTCACTCAATTGTATTGCTGGGCATAAAATATGGCAAAGGGCTAGAATGCTTGTTCAGAACATCAGAGAGATTACAAGGAACAGAGCATGGAGAGAAATGGTAAGAGTGAAGGGACATTGCTGTTGCTAGATTCATGGATGCACACCTACCTATTCATGTGAAATAGCACCAAGCCTCCTTACTCTCTTTAATTTCAAGAAAAGTATACTCATTCATTGTTAGTTTATGCAGTCTTTTACTACAGATTTAAAATAGAGAAAGGTAGAGAATGATAAACAAATGTAAATGATGGCAAGGAGCAGGAGACAAGGAAATAAGATATTTCTTCCTCATGTGTTGTATACTAATTATGTTTAATTTTATGTAGGTGCTGGGCATTAATTGGGGTTTCACTTGAGCAGATATAAAGAGACACCTGCTGAAACTGAGGTGTGGCTGAGTTAGGAGGTGTATGCTTGTAATGTTTCATTCTGTAAATAAATGTGAGACTGAGTAAAGATTGGCTCCATTACTATCCTTCACCAACTGGTTTTCTGGAATATAACATAGTAAGGAATTTCCTCAGCTTTCACCACACTTTTGGCAAAGATACAGAGGTAGAGCAGCATCAGATCTGAGGAAATTCCCAGCCCATAATTTGACAAAGAGAGTTTTGAGGAGAAGATTGTGCAGGAGTCTCAGAAACAGTATCATACCTCATGTTTCTCTGCCATAAATGCCTTCATAGTTTCCCTGCACTACCCAGAAGCACCATTGCTTCTTACTTATGTTCATTGGTTGGTGGTGGTTGGGGGGGTGGGGGGGAGAGGGGAAGCTAGCATGATGATGGCTAGAGACAATCAGCATAAGACTCATTTCTCAGGACAACAGAATACGTCAAGCATCTGATCTTTCCCATCAGATTACCATTTCAGTGGTACAGAGGAGGCGAAATCAGACAGCCTAGGCACCCATTCCAGCCAATAGTGGCTCTCTCTCTGCTGTGAGAGGAGGGGCCTCTCACTCCCATGAGCCCTTTGTACCAAAGCAACATTCAGCCATTCCTCACAGTACTGGCCCTCAATTACACCTGAGATGCAAAGCGATAGGGGAAAGAAAAGTGAGTTGGTTACTGGAGAAAACATGATGTGAGAAAAGAGTGATTGACCTTTGATTTCTTTTCACTTCATTGTATTATAAAAAGCTAATGTTTTGCTCTCAATTTATGGGATATTCTGAACTTTCTCAATGAACTGAACACTTTGTAATCATTCACAGTTATCTATTTTTAGTCTATAAATTATTTAGCTATTTCTTTTTCATGTAATCACTGCATTATTGTTTTTCTTAGTCATATATATATAATGAAGAATAATGTCATCCACTGGTTTGGTCTGCAAACTATTGCTAATTATAATACCTCTGTCATTTATCTTTGTTCTCACCACATTTTGAAAGTAATAGCTACAAAGAACCAATTGATCATTTACAAACTCTTCTTCAGTAATGTTAACAATAGAAACACTACAAAGAGAAGACCCCCATCATCATTAAAGCAATTCAAAATAGCAATTCATCATCTCTATTTAGTTGAGCAGAGTTACTTTAATTATAGGCTCCATGACTGCATCCAAATACCATGATTAGCATAGTGTAATCAGTAACCACTCTTTTCTCAAATCATATAACTGCTCTATTTTTGGAATTGGTGACAAAGGATTGCATATCAAGAACCTTTATTGAAAACAGGCCTGTTTGACACAGGAATTGATCAGCCTGAATTTCTACTAATGTACCTTAAGCATTATATTCACTGCAAGTATATTCTCCTTGGTTCCAGAAGAAAACTTAAAATTTGGTAGGGAGCCTGGAATGTCTTGCTGTGTGAATTTTTCCTCTCAGGACACAGTCAAATCTTATTGATGAGACCCACATCTCAACTACTGCGTACGGTTTTTGTTCCCTTATTTAAGGAAGGATGTAAATGTGTTGGAGGCAGTTCAGAGGACATTTACTAGATTGATACCTGGAATGAGCGGACTGTCTTATGAGGATAGGTTAGACAGACTGGGCTTGTTTCCACTTGCAGCTTAGAAGATTGTGGTGTGACTTGATTGAAGTATGTGAGATCCTGACTGGTTTTGACAAGGTGGATGTGGAAAGGATATTTGCTCTTGTGGGTGAGTCCAGAACTAGGGGGCACTGTTTTAAAATTAGGAGTCACCCTTTTAGGACAGTGACGAGAAATTTTTTCCCTCAGAGGATTGTGCGACTTTGGAACATCCTGCCTCAAAAGTTATTGGAGTCAGGATCATTGAATGATTTTAAGGCAGAGATAGATAGAATCTTGTTAGGCGAGGGAATCAAAGGTTATGGGGGGTAGATGAGGAATTCGAAACACAAACAGATCAACCAAGACCTTATTGAATGGTGGAGCAGGCTCGAAGGGCCAAATGGCCTACTTCTGCTTCTATTTTGTATGTTCACATGTTCTCCATCATTCTTTACCAGTTCCAGATGAAATGCTCACATTGCCTTGTTCAGGTGAACAAGAAAATGACACAAAATTACTACTCTGCAGACAGTGGAACAGCCTTATCTCACAAACAGTTGAAATTCTCTGGCCTACAATTTTGTGACACACTATTTATGGGCCCGTGCTACAGAGGAACTATCCCTATGACTATATGGTAAGACCTGAGACACACCTGATTTTGGGCCTTGGGCCTCATTATTATCAAACTGGTGAGCTGTTGTCACCTAAGCCAAGGCAGCTCACCCATGAGGAGGAAGAGAAAATGCTAACAATGATGCCAACAGCCTCTTTCAGATTTGTGATTAAAGGAGATGAGGAAGGCTGGGCTGTGCAAGGTAATGTTTGGCCTTTACCAATATGATGGGTGGCTCATTTCTGGCTCATAATAAGCATTTGGAGACTTCGGAAGCTGTTTAGAATTCTTGCATATCTAGGCCAACATCTATAGTTCCACATGATTACATCCAATCTTACAATTAAATATTCTTCATTTGTTACCTGTACTGTTAAGGCACATGAGGAGAAAGAGAGTCTAAATTGAAGATTTAAGAACTGTGGAGAGCAGGTCAGGAAGGAAAGACAGAGAGGGAGAAAAATTATAGAGAGAGACTTGAGTTGCACCTATAGTCAATCAAAAGAGGGATTTTGATGGTAGGGGAGATGTGACAAGGGAGACGAATTTAGGGAGATAATTCATTGAGTGAATGCAATATGGCTGTAGGTCTTATTGCCAGAGGTGGAGCAGATTGAGGGAATAGTACACGGGGAACCAGACTTGAAGGAGCTGAAGATGTGAAAGGAATGTAGGAATGAAAAATGTTGCAAAGGTAGATTAAAGCAAAGCTGTGGAAGAATCTGCAGACAAGGACATTGGATTTTGAAGTTAATGCATTAAGCAATGGAGAGCCAGTTGAAGCAGTTGGGAATAGGGATGAGAGACAGACAGACAGTCATTCAGGTTGCATTCAGGTAAGAAGGGCATTGGAAAAAATCAACTGGATGTGATAAAGGCAAGAACGATGGTTTCAGCATCAGTAGGGACAAAGGTATGCAAAATTTCTGAGGTAAAAATAGATGCTTTTGGGTGATGTACTCAATGTGCTCAAATCAAGTATTGGGGATACACAGTGTCATATCGTTTTTGAGTATTTATTTCAAAAAATGGATAAAGACATTGAATTTCTGCTGGGAGCAAAGATAATGGCTTCAATCTTGCCAGTGTTGAGCTGAAGAAAGTTCTAGCTCATTCATGACTTGAGAAGCAGCTGTATAGCATTGTGACAGTGATGGAATCAAGGGTGGTGGTGGAGAGGTAAAACTGGGTGTTGTAGCATATATGGAAACTGACTTCATGCTTCATGAATAATGTCACTGAGTGGCAACACTTAGATGATAGGAGGGGCCAAGGTTGGAACCTTAAGAAACAGCAGAAAACCCATTGTAAGACAAACAATAGCTGGGTTGGGGCTTGGAGGAACCTTATGGGGGTCGTGTCACAGAGGAGAGGGTGGTAGAGGAGAATGGTGTTGTTAATCATTTCAAAAGCTAATGAGAGAAGACAAAACCTATCACGATAGTAGTTACTGAGTGCTGGGAACCCTGATTGGCCAGTCTCCATGCTGAAAGCAGCATGAAAACCAAGTGTATTTTTACTTAACCACTGATAAAACTGGTAGGCAGTGAAGTGAGTCACAACGATGTATTTCAGAACATTATAAATTAAGAGAATATTGTAGGTGGGTGGTATTTGGAAGGATTCAGGTGTTTAATGGGCTGAATATATCAGCATTCTCGTTGGAGAGTATGAAAGGAAAACAAGGGAGGGTGAGCTATTCGAGCAATCATAATAGTAATTAGAAGGCTTCTGAACTGAGGTGCCCAAGATTTTATGTATGAAGATCTTGCATTTGACCTGGCACCAAAGCATTTTAATCATATGTGGCCCATGCAGGGATCTGTACTGGGGTCTCAGCTTTTCACTATATTTATCAATGACTTAGATGAAGGAACAGAAAGCTGTAAATATCCAAATTAGTGATGATACCATGTTAGGTGGTGCATCATGCAGTGCAATGGAAACAAAAAGTTGCAAAAGATCATTGATAAATTAAGTGAGTGGAAAGAACTTTGTGGAAGTGTGAGGACATCCATTTTGAAACTAAGAAAGATCGATCAGAGCATTTTCTAAATGGTGAGAAACTAGGGACTGTGTAAGAACAGGGAAATTATTGGTTCCATGTACAAAAATCACTAAAGCTAGTGGACTGGTACAAAAAATAATTTAAAAGATTCATCGAATGTCAGCCTTCATCTGAATGTGGTTACAATACAAAGGGGTGGAAGTTATGCTCCCATTGTAACTCTTTCGAGTTAAAACCAATAAAACCAAATTAACAAAATTGGGATAAATCAGGCACAGCCCCTAATTCAGGTCAGCTGTAAAACCAAGAACAAAGTTTAAAGGAAACTTACAAACTTTAAATCAAAATGTGATTAAAGGGGTCAACAAAACCCCCCAGTCCCCGCAGTGCCCACCGGGCATGGAAGGCCTCGAGAGTGCCAGCAGACACCGCGTGCTCCCTCTCCAGGGACATCCGGCCGCGAACGTAGCCGCGGAAGAGGGATAAACAATCGGGCAGGACTCCCCCGTCGATCGCCCGCTGCCTGGACCTGTTAATGGCCAACTTGGCCAGGCCCAGGAGCATGCTCCCATTGTATAGAGCTCTGGTTAGACAACATCTGGAGTACCTCATTCAGTTACAGACATTGCACCTTAGGAAGGATATATTAGCCCTTGTGAGGGTGCAAAGCAGATTCATCGGAAAGATACCTTAGCTTAGAGGGTTAAATTATGAGGATGGTTTGCCTTTTTATTTGATTGCATCATTTGATTTTAGATAGTTAAGTGGTAATCTAATTGAAGTGTATTAAGATGATTATAAGAGAGAGTAGATAGTGAAAAAACAATTTCCTCTGGTGAGGGAGTCTAGAACAAAGGGGTGCAATTTTGGAGCTAGGTTGTTCAAGAGTGATTTCAGGAATCAATTCATCACACAAAGGGTAGTGGAAATCTGGAACTCCCTCCATCAAAATGCTGTTGAAAATATCAGAAATTAGATTAATAGATTTTGTTAGGCAACATTATTAAGGTATATGGAACAAAGGTGGTAAACAAAGTTAAGGTAGAGGTTAGCTTAGACAGGATTCAAAAATTGTGAACTGAATGGCAGAACAAGCTTAAAGGGTTGAATTGCCAATTCCTGTTCCTATGTTCCACTCACCAGCTATTTTGTGAGTATCTGGACCCTTACTCCAAAATGTTGGACGTTCCAGCTCAAAAATATGGGTTTAAATAGAGTGCTTTATGATTGCTTTGGATACTAGGATAGCCCCATCTCCATTGTACTATGTAAATTCAGGGAAAGAAAGTAAGAAAAACAGGTAAATCACAATCACGTGAAAAGAGACAATGGGCTTATTTTTTCCCAGTTCCACTGAGATAGTTTTGGAGACATGACCAGAGCAAAGAGGATCTCGTCTCAAGGCAGCTCCCCTATGCGATCCTGCCTCAGAACAATCTTGCTGAAGGCGAGGTCTGATTGGCACTGGCTACCTACCCAGCAGCGATAGGTAGTTAATTGGGCTCAATTAAGTCCCTACTTGGGGTCAGATTAGTGACACTGCCAAGACCTTTCTGATAGTAGAGGAGTCTCTCCCTGCTGAGGCCTGGTAGTCCATTTAGTTTTATCCTAATTGTTTTTTTAGCAGTTTGGTACAACTGAGCAGCTTGCTAGGCAATTTCAGAGGGTAGTTAAGAGATACAATTCCTTTGCGCCTGGAGTCAGATATTGGCCAGGCTGAGTGAGGAGCGCAGGTTTTCTTTCCTAAAACAGAATCCACTAGTTACGTAGACACCGGTACTGATACAGCTTTTTATTACAAATGTGTTCGATTAACTGAATTTAAATTCCCCGGCTGCCATCATGAAATTTAAACTCGTGTCTCTGGATCATTAGTCCAGGTCTCCAGACAACTAGTTCCACACTATGTTACCACACTTGTTGTACATTGTTATTTAATCACTTTTTCACTTACTGGGCTGGATTTTACTGGTATCATCGGGACCGTGACATTGGGGATCTAGCACGGGCTGTGGCAGCATGTTGGTTGCAACCTCTCTGAAGACAGCCAATTAAGAAGCTGCCTCTGGGAGTCCCGTCCAATTAAGGATGGTGGGTTGCCCAGGGAACCAGCAGGCCCAATAGGAGGACTCGCAGCCATGTCCAGTCCTGCTGGGTGAGGTGGATGCTGCTAATGGTAGGAAACGGAAGGGTGCCTCAAGTAGCGTTGCTAACCCTCCAGGATTAGCAGGTCGCTTTCCAGGACACTGCTGCGGGCAACTCTAGAGAAAAATCATTTGGACATTAAAAAAGATTTTTTTCATTTCCTTTGAACATTTCTCTTTACCAGATATAAAAATATTGAAAATGGGGGGGAAAAAAGTGTTTGGCTGACAGTCAAGCATCATCCAATTGAGTATTTTTGCTTTTCAATTGCAGTAGGAAGGCATTGTGTCACAGGGATGGATGTATTGGCCAACGAATGGCAGGAGCATGGGGGAAAATCATGTGATGAAACCTCCAGGGTCTGAATTTTTCAGTTGTCAGGCACGCTTGATCGGCGGGTCCAGGACCGGTCGGGAAAAGGGCCCCCAACTGCAATTGGCCCCCCTGACCATGATTTCATGCTGGCTGGCCAATTATCAGCTAGCCAGTGTGAAATGTGCGCTGAAAAGCTCAGGGCTACCGGGGTGGGGGCAGGAAGAGGGCGGGTGACAATGTCACCAGGAGAGAAGTGTGTAGGCCAGAAAGCTCCCTGAAGGTAGACAGCTGCCTCAGGGTGCTGCAGATCTGCAAATAATGAAATAAAGCTCTAAAAAGCTGCAAAAATAAAAATCCACACATCACAATCAAGCACCAGAAAGCATATCTCAAAAATGCTGTCCCCAGATATCTCTTTTTAATCTTACTTCCTAAAGAGATTTCATCCCACCCTTGGATGAGGTTTCATGAAAAATGTAGAGGCCGCCTGGCTGATTCGCCTGTCCACCAACCATAAGGTTGGATGGGCCATGAAAATTTGCATTGAATTGTGCCATTAATGGGCTTAATTATTGGCAGGCATACTTCCTACTTTTACATGTGCCTGCCGAGTGAAATATTGTGCGAGTGTGCGATGAGGTTGACTGATGCCATCGCGAGCGATTTTACACCCGATTGGGTCAGGCGTGCGCCCCAGGACTACATTTGGTCATAGCTGACAATCCTAGGCTCAAGGTGGAGGCATCCTCTGAAGAATTATAAAAGCGTAAAATATAAATGTTGCCAATTGTGGTTGGGCAATAAATGCTGACCTAGTCAGCAAATCCCACATCCCATGAATGAATTAAAAAAAAAGCATAGACTTCAAAAATTTAAGGAGGCAATTCATCTTACCCTCTCATAGGCAGTTAAGGATGGGCAATAAATGCTGGCCTTGCCGATGACACAACACCCACATCCCATTAATGAATAAAAGAAAATTGGGTCTACTTTTACAGCATTGTAAATGGAAGTTGTCCTTTCATTGCTTTCTCATATTGCTGTATACTAAAAAAAGGCAGAGAGCTCCTTACATACATACATAATGAACAGCGTGCATAAGATGTTATTTAATAACCTCCTGTGAGATTTTAATGACTGAAAACAGCTGACAAGATATTGAGCTCTCTTCAGTCATTAAGATGTGAAATTTCCACATTGTGTTTTCTCATGAATTTGAACCTCAATGGAGAATCAGCAGATTATCTGCACTGACACTTCAGTTCAGTAATCAGGATGGATCTGCTGTCTTTTGAGTAAGAGGTGCAATTCAGAGGCATAGAAAAGGCATATGGATTGCTATATGCGATATGGTGTTGGGCTAAATTTTAGCAGGCAAAGGAGTGTGATGGGGCCAGAAGAGAAGTGTAAGCTTTAAAAATCTAAGGCTGTGAATAGTTACATCAAATCTAAAACTCAATTGCACCTGTCCACTGCTGAGTTTAAAGGAGGCGGAAAGAAAGAGGGAAGCCAATCTGCTCCAAGGAGGTGGGTTGTCTATTTCAATATTTTAGAGGCTAGAAATCTCTGATTTAACCTACTTTTCAGGTTTTATAGTGGGCTGCTGGTTTTCCCAGGCCTCAGGAAACCCAGCAGCTGAAAGGAGGTGAGAACAGCTCCGGGATGGAGCTAATTGCCTTCATAGCACAGCTTTTGGGCCAAGAGAGGCAGGAGTGGTTTCCTGCCCACCCCCCCGCCACATACAAAGATCCTGAGATTGGACAGCAATCTGGTCTACCAACCAGCACCCACCCCGCAGGGTTGTGGAGCGAACCTACCTCCCCAGGGTCACAGTTCATCAATTAGGCTGACTTTTGGGCAGGGAGACCTGGCAATGCCACCAACATTTTCGACAACACCTTCCAAACCCATGAGCACTACTATCTAGAAGGACAAGGGCAGCAGGTACATGGGAACGCCACCACCTGGAAGTTCCCCTCCAAGTCACTCACCATCCTGACTTGGAAATATATCATCGTTCCTTCACTGTCACTGGGTCAAAATCCTGGAACTCACTTCCTAACAGCACTGTGGGTGTACCTACACCACAGGGACTACAGCAACTCAAGAAGGCAGCTCAGCACCACCTTCTCAAGGGGCATCTAGGGATGGGCAATAAATGCTGGCCCAGCCAGCGAAGCCCACATCCCATGAATGAATTATTTAAAAATCTGTGATTCTATGCATTGGCTTTATATACAGACTTGCATGGTGGTTTTATATTTATATGACTGTGCTATTTTATATATACTTTTTTAAAATTCTCTTTTGAAATGTGGGCGTTGCGGGCAAGGTCAGGATTTATTGCTCATTTCTAATTGCCTGTGAACTGAGTGACTTGCTGGCCCTTTCAGAGGCAGTTACAAGTCAACTACATTGTTGTGATTTTGGAGCAGATTTCCCTCCCTAAAGGACATGAATGAACCAGATGGGTTTTTACAACAATCAATGATAGTTTCATGGTCACCATTACTGAGACTGGCTTTCAATTCCAGATTTTAGGAGGTTTTTTCAATATGTATATGATTGTGCTATTATTTATAGAGTATATAACTCCCTGTGTATAAGTATATATATATATAACCCTGTGCTAGTTTCCTTTATGTATGGGCCTCTGTGCTGGTTTTATATCTATATGACTGAATGTGTTGGTTTTATATCTCTGTGGCTGTCTGTGCTGCTTTTATATTTACATGATTCTCTCTGCTGCTTTTATACTTTCGTGAATCTGTGCTGTCTTTATATCTATGTGACACTGTGCTGCTTTTATATCTAAGTGACTCCATACTGGTTTGATACCTATGTGACTCTCTGAGTTGGTTTTATACCTGTGTGACTCTCTGTGCTGGTTTTATATTTACGTGACTCTCTCTATTGCTTTTATACTTATGTGACTCTTGGTGCTGGTTTTATATTTAAGTGACACTCTGTGCTGCTTTTACATCTCTGTGACTCTCTGTGTTGCTTTTATCCTTAGATGACTTTCTGTGTTGCTCTTATACTTACGTAACTCCCTGTGCTGGTTTTATACTGACGTGACATAAACAGGCATGAATGATATAGTCAGGATTACAGAGACATGGCTGCAGGGTGACCAGGGGTAGGAACTGAACACCCAGGGGTATTCAGTATTTAGGAAGGACAGATAAAAAGGAAAAGGTGGTGGAGTTGCATTGCTGATTAAAGAGGAAATTAACTCAGTAGTGAGGAAAAATATTAGCTCCGATGATGTGGAATCTGTATGGGTAGAGCTGAGAAACACTAAGGGGCAAAACATGTTAATGAGAGTTGTATATAGACCCCCAAACTGTAGTAGTGATGTTGGGAATGGCATTAAACAGGAAATTAGAGACTCATGCAATAAAGGAACATCTGTAATTATGGGTAACTTTAATATACATATAGGTTGGACAAATCAAATTAATAACAATACCTTAGAGGAGGAATTCCTGGAGTGTATACGGGATGTTTATCTTGACCAATACGTTGAGGAACCAACTAGAGAACAGGCCATCCTAGACTGGGATTGTGTAATGAGAAAGAAATAATTGGCAATCTAGTTGTGCGAGGCCCCTTGGGGATGAGCGACCATAATATGATAGAATTCTTCATCAAGATGGAGACTGACATAGTTGATTCTGAGACTAGGGTCCTGAATCTTAATAAAGGAAACTACGATGGTATGAGGCGCATGTTGGCTGTGATGGATTGGGAAACATTACTTAAAGGGATGACGGTGGATAGGCAATGGCAAACATTCAAAGAGCGCATGGGTGAATTGCAACAATTGTTTATTGCTGTCTGGCGCAAAAGTAAAATAGGAAAGGTGGCCAAACCATGGCTTACAAGGGAAATTAGAGATAGTATTAGATCCAAGGAAGAGGCATACAAATTGGCCAGAAAAAGCAACAGAACTGAGGATTGGGAGCAGATTAGAATTCAGCAAAGGAGGACCAAGGGATTGATTAAGAAGGGGAAAATAGAGTACGAGAGTAAGCTTGCAGGGAACATAAAAACTGACTGTGTAAAAGTTTCTATAGGTATATGAAGAGAAAAAGATTGGTGAAGACAAATGTAGGTCCCTTACAGTCTGAAACAAGGGAATTTATAATGGGGAACAAGGAATTGGCTGACCAACTAAATACATTCTGATGAAGAGTCATACAGACTCGAAATGTTAACTGTATTCCTCTCGATAGATGCTGTCAGATCTGCTGAGTTTTTCTAGTTATTTTTATTTTTGTAACTAAATACATACTTTGGTTCTGTCTTCACAAAGGTGGACACAAATAACGTACCAGAAATGTTAGGGAACACAGGGTTTAATGAGAGGGAGGAACTGAAAGAAATCAGTATTAGTAGGGAAATGGTGTTAGAGAAATTGATGGGATTGAAGGCCGATAAATCCCCAGGGCCCGATAATCTACACCCCAGAGTACTTAAGGAAGGGGCACTAGAAATAGTGGATACATTGGTGGTCATCTTTTGAGATTCTATAGACTCTGGAACAGTTCCTACAGATTGGAGGGTAGCTAATGTAACCCCACTATTTAAAAAGGGAGGTAGAGAGAAAACAGGGAATTGTAGACCAGTTAGCCTGACATCAGTAGTGGGGAAAATTCTGGGGTCCATTATAAAAGATTTAATAGCTGAGCACATGGAAAACACTGGCAGAATCGGATAGAGTCAGCATGGATTTTATGAAAGGGAAATCATGCTTGACAAATCTACAGGAACTTTTCGAGGATGTAACAAGTAGAGTTGATGAGAGGGAGCCAGTGGATGTGGTTTATTTGGACTTTCAGAAGGCTTTCAACAAAGTCCCACACAAGAGATTAGTGTGTAAAATTAAAGCGCATGTGACTGGGGATAGGTGTTGAGATGGATAGAAAACTGGTTGCCAGACAGGAAACAAAGACTAGGAATAAATGGGTCTTTTCCGAATGGCAGGCAGTGACTAGTGGGGTACCACAGGGATCGATGCTGGGTCCCCAGTTATTCACAATATATATTAATGATTTAGATGAGGGAACTAAATGTAATAGCTGCAAATTTGCAGAAGACACAAAGCTGGGTGGGAGGATGAGCTGTGAGGAGGATGCAGGGATGCTTCAGGGTGATTTGGACAACCTAAGTGAGTGGGCAAGTGCATGGCAGATGCAATATAAAGTGGTTAAATGTGAGGTTATCCACTTTGGAAACAAAACCAGGAAGGCAGATTATTATCTGAATGGCTATAAATTGAGAGGGGGGAATGTGCAACGAGACCGGGTATCCTCGTACACCAGTCACTGAAGTTAAGCATGTGGGTGCAGCAGGCGGTAAAGAAGGAAAATGGTATGATGGCCTTCATAGCCAGAGAACAATCGAATCCCTGAGGAACTTCAAATTACTCAGAGAGATCGAAGAAGCCCTCAAGGATAGTGGAGGTCCAAGAGGTGCTGATGTAGGAATTGACGCGGATGAGATTGGTATCGCGATGGGATGGACGGATATCACCCAAACGTCCAGGCCCAAACCCACCAACAGATACGCGGCTTGGAGGGAGGTGGAATACCGGAAGTGGACCAAACTCCAATGCCAAGGAATCGGCATCGAGTATTACGGTAATGACTATGCCTCTAATTCCTGGACAAGGACCTGTTTCAATATTAAACAATCCAGGCTAATAAACAGTTTACTACTACGGTGCAATCTCTACCCTACGAGATGTACCTTAAACAGAGGCAGAGTTCACCACAACAAATCCTGCAGGAGATGTGAGGCCCCCTTCGAGTCACTGGCTCACATCTCCGGCAACTGCCCGTTTGTGAAAAATGCGAGGATCAAAAGACACAACAAAATACTGGACCGTTTACAGCATTTTGTCGCAAAATACGGCTGGACATCACACCTAGAACCAAGGCTCTTCGGAAAGGACGGGACCCTGTGGAAGCCCGATCTTGTTCTCGTCAAGGACGGAGTAGTTGCAGTGGTGGATGTAACAGTACGTTTCGAAGACAACAACAAGTCTCTGGAGAAAGCATGGGCTGAAAAAGAACGCAAATACCAACACCTTGAGGAGGAGATACTGAAACTGACTGGCGGCAAGTCAGTACGATACTTCGGATTCATTATGGGAGCTCGTGGCAAGTGGCTCGACCTGAACAACAGCCTCATGCGTTTCCTGAAGATCTATAAATACAAATCCTTCACCCAGCTTGCTTCAAGACTTACAATATCTCTGACATTGGAACTTTTACAGATCTTCAGAGACCAGTAGTCAGAGAATTGTCTCAGAGACCACCCGTAGAGATGTCACAAGACCCAAGACGGAGGACGGAGAGGCCGCACGAGATGGGTATTGTATATCTCCAGGGTGGGAGGCCTAACGCCTGATCCCCGGTGGGCGGGTAAGGTGGACTATTTGTAAATATGGGTTAAGTGAACCCAAGTTGTCTGGCATTTTGATTAGTTATTTTACCTTGTTTAACTATTTGGTAGTGTTACTTAATGTAAGTTACAATTATATTAACTAAATTATGGCTTTTTCCTTTGTTAATGTAAATAAGTAATTAATAAAGTAACACACATCAGATGATGTAATTCAGGGTAGGTCTTCGGACCACTAATCTTGTGACTGGCTTCCTGGTTTCATCGCTACCTAAGTGACAAACATCCACGCTTGCCAAATTTTAACGGGCTGAAAATCAAGACCAAGCGACCTAGAGCTCCGTTTCCACCTGATTCGCGGCCCTCGGCGGCGACTTTTTTACCGCCCTTGGCTGTGGTTTCCTGGAGTTAAGCCACAACGTGGACGAGCCACTTAAAAACTCGGATTGGGCGCTACAAAAATTGTGCGTATTAAATCAGCATGCGTTTCCTGAAGATCAATAAGTACAAATCCTTCGCCCAGCTTGCTTCAAGACTTACAATATCTCTGACATTGGAACTTTTACAGATCTTCGGAGACCACTAGTCAGAGAATTGTCTCACAGAGACCACCCGTAGAGATGTCACAAGACCCAAGACGGAGGACGGAGAGGCCGCACGAGATGGGTATTGTATATCTCCAGGGTGGGAGGCCTAATGCCTGATCCCCGGTGGGCGGGTAAGGTGGAGTATTTGTAAATAAGGGTTAAGTGAACCTAAGTTGTCTGGCATTTTGATTAGTTATTTTACTCTGTTTAACTATTTGGTAGTGTTACTTAATGTTGGTTACAATTATATTAACTAAATTATGGCTTTTTCCTTTGTTAATGTAAGTAAGTAATTAATAAAGTAACACACATCAGATGATGTAATTCAGGGTAGGTCTTCGGACCACTAACCTTGTGACCGGCTTCCTAGTTTCATCGCTACCTAAGTGACAAACATCCACGCTTGCCAAATTTTAACGGGCTGAAAATCAAGACCAAGCGACCTAGAGCATTGGAGAGACCAAACGTAAACTGGGCGACCGCTTTGCAGAACACCTGCGGTCTGTCCGCAAGAATGACCCAAACCTCCCTGTCGCTTGCCATTTTAACACTCCACCCTGCTCTCTTGCCCACATGTCTGTCCTTGGCTTGCTGCGTTGTTCCAGTGAAGCCCAACGCAAACTGGAGGAACAACACCTCATTTTCCAACTAGGGACTTTACAGCCTTCCGGACTGAATATTGAATTCAACAACTTTAGGTCGTGAGCTCCCTCCCCCATCCCCACCCCCTTTCTGTTTCCCCTTTCCATTTTTTTTTCTTCCAATAAATTATAAAGATTTTCCTTTTCCCACCTATTTCCATTATATATATATAAAAAAAAAACCCCACTAGAGCTATACCTTGAGTGCCCTACCATCCATTCTTAATTAGCACATTCGTTTAGATAATATCACCAACTTTAACTTTAACACCTATGTGTTCTATTGTACTATTGTCGTTGACATCTTTTGATGATCTGCTTCTATCACTGCTTGTTTGTCCCTACAACCACACCCCCCCCCGCCACCTCTCTGTCTCTCTATCTCTCCGCCCCCCCCCACACACATACCTTAAACCAGCTTATATTTCAACTCTTTCTTGGACTCGAACTCAAGTTCTGTCGAAGGGTCATGAGGACTCGAAACATCAACTCTTTTCTTCTCCGCCGATGCTGCCAGACCTGCTGAGTTTTTCCAGGTAATTCTGTTTTTGTTTTGGATTTCCAGCATCCGCAGTTTTTTTGTTTTTATCTTCATAGCCAGAGGATTCGAATACAGGGACAGGGATGTCTTGCTGCAATTATACAGGGCCTTGGTGAGACCACACTTGGAATATTATGTGCAGTTTTGGTCTCATTATCTGAGGAAAGATGTTCTTGCTATAGAGGGAGTGCAGCGAAGGTTTACCAGACTGATTTCTGGGATGGCAGGACTGACATATGAGGATATATTGAGTCGTTTAGGCTTATATTTGCTGGAGTTCAGGAGAATGAGGGGGGATCTCATAGAAACCTATAAAATTCTAACAGGACTAGACAGGGTAGATGCAGGAAAGATATTCCCAATGGTGGGGGAGTCCAGAACCAGGGGTCACAGTCTGAGGATACGGGGTAAACCACTTAGGATTGAGATGAAGAGAAATTTCTTCACCCAGAGAGTGGTGAGCCTGAAAGTAGGTTTTCAAGAAGGAGTTAGATATAGCTCTTGGGATGAAAGGGATCAAAGGATATGAGGAGAAGCCGGTAGCAGGCTATTGAGTTGGATGATCAGCCATGATCATAATGAATGGCAGAATAGGTTTGAAGGGCTGAATGGCCTACTCCTGCTCCTATTTTCTAAGTTTCTGTTTCTGTGCGACTGTGCTGATTTTACATCTTTGTGACTCTCTGTGCTGGTTTTAAATTTATGTGACTCTCTGTACTGTTTTATATCTATACAACTTTTTGTGCTGATTTTATATCTTTATGACACTCTGTGCTGGTTTTGTATCTGTATGACTTTGCTGGTTTACATCTAAAGGACTCTCTGTGCTGATTTTATATCTATGTGACTATCTGTGCTGATTTTATATCTTTATGACACTCTGTGCTGGTTTTATATCTATATGACTTTGCTGGTTTACATCTATAGGACTCTCTGTGCTGATTTTATATCTATGTGACTGCCTGTGCTGATTTTATATCTTTATGACACTCTGTGCTGGATTTATACCTATGTGAATTTGCTTGTTTTATATCTGTGATTCTGTGCTGGTTTTACATCTATGTGACTCTGTACTGGTTTTATATCTAAGTGACTGTGCTAGTTTTATGTCTATGTGACTCTGTTCTGGTTTTAGATCTATATGACTTTGCTGGTTTTATATCTATACGGCTCTCTGTGCTGGTTTTATACCTATGTGACTTTGCTGGTTTTATATCTATGTGACTCTCTGTATTGGGTTTATATCTGTGTGACTGTGCTGGTTTTATCTCTATATGACTTTCTGTACTGGTTTTATATCTATGTGACTCTGTGCTGATTTTATGTCTATGTGACTCTCTGTGCTGATTTTATGTCTATGTGACTCTCTGTGCTGATTTTATGTCTATGTGACTCTCTGTGCTGGTTTTATGTCTATGTCACTCTCTGTGCTGGTTTTATATCTATGTGACGTTCTGTGCTGATTTTATATCTTTATGACGTTCTGTGCTGGTTTTATATCTATATGACTTTGTTGGGTTTATATCTATATGACTCTCTGTACTGGTTTTATATCTATGTGACTTTGTGCTGGTTTTACATCTATGTGACTCTCTGTACTGGTTTTATATCTATATGCCTTTGCCTGTTTTATATCTATGTGACTCTCTGTACTGGGTTTATATCTATGTGACTCTATGCTGGTTTTATCTCTATGTGACTCCGTGTGCTGATTTTATATCTTTATGACATTCCGTGCTGGTTTTATATCAACATGACTCTGTACTGGGTTTATATCTATATGACTTTGCTGGTTTTATATTTATATGACTCTCTGTACTTGTTTTATATCTACTGGTTTTATATCTGTGATTCTCTGTGTTGGTTTTATATCTATATGACTCTGTACTAGTTTTATATCTATGTGACTTTGTTGGTTTTACATCTGTGAGGCTCAGCGCTGGTATTATATTTATGTGACTCTGTGTACTGGTTTTATATCTATGTGACTGTGCTGGTATTATATCTATATGACTCTCTGTGTTGATTTTCTAGCTTTCTGACACTCTGTGCTCGTTTTATATCTACATGACTTTGCTGATTTTATATCTATATGACTCTCTGTACTGGGTTTATATCTATGTAACAATGCTGGTTTTATGTCTGTGTGACTGTACTGGTTTTTTATCTATGTGACTCTGTGCTGGTTTTATATGTATGTGACTCTCTGTGCTGATTCTATATCTTTATGACACCCTGTGCTTGTTTTATATCTATATGATTCTCTGTGCTGGTTTTATATCTATGTGACTCTCTGTGCTGATTTTATATCTTTCTGAACTCTGTGCTGGTTTTATGTCTATATGACTGTGCTGGTTTTATATCTATATGTTTCTCTGTACTGGGTTTATATCTATGTGAATCTCTGTACTGGTTTATATCTATATGCCTTTACTGGTTTTATATGTATATGACTCTCTGTACTGTTTTATATCTATACAACTTTTTGTGCTGATTTTATATCTTTATGACACTCTGTGCTGGCTTTGTATCTGTATGACTTTGCTGCTTTACATCTAAAGGACTCTCTGTGCTGATTTTATATCTATGTGACTATCTGTGCTGATTTTATATCTTTATGACACTCTGTCCTGGTTTTATATCTATGTGACTCTCTGTCCTGGTTTTATATCTATGTGACTCTCTGTGCTGGTTTTATATCTATGTGACTGCCTGTGCTGATTTTATATCTTTATGACGTTCTGTGCTGGTTTTATATCTATATGACTTTGCTGGGTTTATATCTATAGGACTCTCTGTACTGGTTTTATATCTATGTGACTTTGTGCTGGTTTTACATCTATGTGACTCTCTGTACTGGTTTTATATCTATATGCCTTTGCCTGTTTTATATCTATGTGACTCTCTGTACTGGGTTTATATCTATGTGACTCTATGCTGGTTTTATCTCTATGTGACTCCGTGTGCTGATTTTATATCTTTATGACATTCCGTGCTGGTTTTATATCAACATGACTCTGTACTGGGTTTATATCTATATGACTTTGCTGGTTTTATATTTATATGACTCTCTGTACTTGTTTCATATCTACTGGTTTTATATCTGTGATTCTCTGTGTTGGTTTTATATCTATATGACTGTGCTAGTTTTATATCTATGTGACTTTGCTGGTTTTACATCTGTGAGGCTCAGCGCTGGTATTATATCTATGTGACTCTGTGTACTGGTTTTATATCTATGTGACTGTGCTGGTTTTATATCTATATCACTCTCTGTGCTGATTTTCTAGCTTTCTTACACTCTGTGCTCGTTTTATATCTATATGACTTTGCTGATTTTATATCTATATGACTCTCTGTACTGGGTTTATATCTATGTAACAATGCTGGTTTTATGTCTGTGTGACTGTACTGGTTTTATATCTATGTGACTCTGTGCTGGTTTTATATGTATGTGACTCTCTGTGCTGATTCTATATCCTTATGACACCCTGTGCTTGTTTTATATCTATATGATTCTCTGTACTGGTTTTATATCTATGTGGCTCTAAATGCTGATTTTATATCTTTCTGAACTCTGTGCTGGTTTTATGTCTATATGACTGTGCTGGTTTTATATCTATGTGACTGTGCTGGTTTTATATCTATGTGACTGTGCTGGTTTTATATCTATAGGTTTCTCTGTACTGGGTTTATATCTATGTGAATCTCTGTACTGGTTTATATCTATATGCCTTTACTGGTTTTATATGTATATGACTCTCTGTACTGGTTTTATATCTACTGGTTTTATATCTATGTGATTCTCAGTGCTGGTTTTATATCTATATGACTTTGCTGGTTTTATATCTATGAGGCTCTGTGCTGATTTTTTATCTACGTGACTCTCGGTACTGGTTTTATATGTATGTGACTGTGCTGGTTTTATATCTATGTGACTTTCTGTACTGGTTTTATATCTTTCTGACACTGTGCTGGTTTTATATTTATATGACTTTGCTGGGTTTATATCTATAGGACTCTCTGTACTGGTTTTATATCTATGTGACTTTGTGCTGGTTTTACATCTATGTGACTCTCTGTACTGGTTTTATATCTATATGCCTTTGCTTGTTTTATATCTATGTGACTCTCTGTACTGGGTTTATATCTATGTGACTCTATGCTGGTTTTATCTCTATGTGACTCCGTGTGCTGATTTTATATCTTTATGACATTCCGTGCTGGTTTTATATCAACATGACTCTGTACTAGGTTTATATCTATATGACTTTGCTGGTTTTATATTTATATGACTCTCTGTACTTGTTTTATATCTACTGGTTTTATATCTGTGATTCTCTGTGTTGGTTTTATATCTATATGACTCTGTGCTAGTTTTATATCTATGTGACTGCCTGTGCTAATTTTATATCTTTATGGCACTCTGTACTGGTTTTATATCTATATGACTTTGCTGGTTTTATATCTATATGACTCTCTGTGCTGGTTTTATATCGATGTGACTCTCTGCTGGTTTTATGTCTATATGCCTCTGCTGGTTTTATATGTATATGACTCTTTGTATTGGTTTTATATCTATAGGACTCTCTGCGCTAGTTTTATATCTATGTGACTTTGCTGGTTTTATATCTATGAGGCTCTGTGCTGGTTTTATATCTACGTGACTCTCTGTACTGCTTTTATATCTATGTGACTTTGCTGGTTTTATACCTATGTGACTCTCTGTACTGGTTTTATATCTTTCTGACACTCTGTGCTGGTTTTATATCTATATGACTTTGCTGGTTTTATATCTATATGACTCTCTGTACTGGGTTTATATCTATGTGACTTTGCTCGTTTTATATCTATGTGACTTTCTGTAATGGTTTTATATCTATGTGAATGTGGTGGTTTTATATCAAAATGACTATGTGCTAGTTTTATATCTATGTGACTTTGCTGGTTCTACAACTGTGAGGCTCTGCACTGGTTTTATATCTATGTGACTCTCTGTACTGGTGTTATATCTATGTGACTGTGCTGGTTTTATATCCATATAACTCTCTGCGCTGGTTTTATATCCATATGACTCTCTGCGCTGGTTTTATATCCATATGACTCTCTGTGCTGGTTTTATATCTATGTGACTCTCTGTGCTGGTTTTATATCTATGTGAATCTCGATGCTGGTTTTATATCTATGTGACTCTCTGTGCTGATTTTATATCTTTGTGAACTTTGTGCTGGTTTTATATCTATATTATTTTGCTGATTTTATATCTATATGATTCTCTGTACTGGGTTTATATCTATGTGACTGTGTTTCTGTGTTACTGTGCTGGTTTTATATCTATGTGACTCTCTGTGCTGGTTTTATATCCATATGACTCTGTGCTGATTTTATATCTTTGTGAACTTTGTGCTGGTTTTATATCGATATGATTTTGCTGATTTTATATCTATAACTCTCTGTGCTGGTTTTATATCCATATGACTCTCTGTGCTGTTTTATATCCATACAACTCTCTGTGCTGGTTTTATATGTATGTGACTCTCTATGCTGGTTTTATATCTATGTGACTCTCTGTGCTGTTTTTATATCTTTCTGAACTCTGTGCTGGTTTTATATCTATATGACTTTGCTGATTTTATATCTATATGACTCTCTGTACTGGGTTCATATCTATGTGACTTTGCTCGTTTTATATACAAATGAATCTGTACTGGTTTTATATCTATGTGAATGTGGTGGTTTTATATCTATATGACTCTGTGCTAGTTATATATATATGTGACTTTGCTGGTTTTACATCTGTGAGGCTTTGCGCTGGTTTTATATCTATGTGCCTCTCTGTACTGGATTTATATCTATGTGACTGTGCTCGTTTTATATCTATGTGACTTTCTGTAATGGTTTTATATCTATGTGAATGTGGTGGTTTTATATCAAATGACTATGTGCTAGTTTTATATCTATGTGACTTTGCTGGTTCTCCAACTGTGAGGCTCTGCACTGGTTTTATATCTATGTGACTCTCTGTACTGGTGTTATATCTATGTGACTGTGCTGGTTTTATATCCATATGACTCTCTGCGCTGGTTTTATATCCATATGACTCTCTGTGCTGGTTTTATATCTATGTGACTCTCGATGCTGGTTTTATATCTATGTGACTCTCTGTGCTGATTTTATATCTTTCTGAACTTTGTGCTGGTTTTATATCTATATGATTTTGCTGATTTTATATCTATATGATTCTCTGTACTGGGTTTATATCTATGTGACTGTGTTACTGTGTTACTATGCTGGTTTTATATCTATGTGACTCTCTGTGCTGGTTTTATATCCATATGACTCTCTATGCTGGTTTTATATCTATGTGACTCTGTGCTGGTTTTGTGTCTATATGACTCTGTGCAGATTTTATATCTACTGGTTTTATATCTATGTGATTCTCTGTGCTGGTTTTATATCTATATGACTTTGTTTGTTTTATATCCATGTGAATCTGTACTGGTTTTATAGCTATGTGAATGTGTTGGGTTTATATCTATATGACTCTGTGCTAATTTATATCTATGTGACTGTGCTGGTTTTATATCTATATGACTCTCTGTGCTGGTTTTATATCCACATGATTCTCTGTGCTGGCTTTATCTCTATGTGACTCTCTGTGCTGATTTTATATCTATGTGAATCTCAATGCTGGTTTTATATCTATGTGACTCTCTGTGCTGATTTTATATCTTTTTGAACCTTGTGCTGGTTTTATATCTATATGATTCTCTGTACTGGTTTTATATCTATGTGACTGTGTTACTGTGTTACTGTGCTGGTTTTATATCTATGTGACTCTCTGTGCTGGTTTTATATCTATGTGAATCTCGATGCTGGTTTTATATCTATGTGACTCTCTGTGCTGATTTTTCTCTTTGTGAACTTTGTGCTGGTTTTATATCTATATGATTTTGCTGATTTTATATCTATATGATTCTCTGTACTGGGTTTATATCTACGTGACTGTGTTACTGTGTTACTGTGCTGGTTTTATATCTATGTGACTCTCTGTGCTGGTTTTATATCCATATGACTCTCTGTGCTGGTTTTATATCCATACGACTCTCTGTGCTGGTTTTATATATATGTGACTCACTATGCTGGTTTTATATCTATGTGACTCTGCTGTTTTTATATCTTTCTGAACTCTGTGCTGGTTTTATATCTATATGACTTTGCTGGTTTTATATCTATATGACTCTGTACTGGTTTTATATTTATGTGACTGTGCTGGTTTTGTGTCTATATGAATCTCTGTGCAGGTTTTACATCTACTGGTTTTATATCTATGTGATTCTCTGTGCTGGTTTTATATCTATATGACTTTGTTTGTTTTATATCCATGTGAATCTGTACTGGTTTTATAGCTATGTGAATGTGGTGGGTTTATATCTATATGACTCTGTGCTAGTTTTATATCTATGTGACTTTGCTGGTTTTACATTTGTGAGCTCAGCGCTGGTTTTATATCTATGTGACTCTCTGTACTGGTTTTATATCTATGTGACTGTGCTGGTTTTATATCTATATGACTCACTGTGCTGGCTTTATCTCTATGTGACTCTCTGTGCTGATTTTATATCTTTCTGAACTCTGTGCTGGTTTTATATCTATATGACTTTGCTGATTTTATATCTATATGACTCTCTGTACTGGGTTTATATCTATGTGACTTTGCTCGTTTTATATCTATGTGACTCTCTGTACTGGTTTTATATCTATGTGAATGTGGTGGTTTTATATCAAAATGACTGTGCTAGTTTTATATCTATGTGACTTTGCTGGTTCTACAACTGTGAGGCTCTGCACTGGTTTTATATCTATGTGACTCTCTGTACTGATGTTATATCTATGTGACTGTGCTGGTTTTATATCCATATAACTCTCTGTGCTGGTTTTATATCCATATGACTCTCTGTGCTGATTTTATATCTTTGTGAACTTTGTGCTGGTTTTATATCGATATTTTGCTGATTTTATTTCTATAACTCTCTGTGCTGGTTTAATATCCATATGACTCTCTGTGCTGGTTTTATATCCATTCGACTCTCTGTGCTGGTTTTATATGTATGTGACTCTGTGCTGTTTTTATATCTTTCTGAACTCTGTGCTGGTTTTATATCTATATGACTTTGCTGATTTTATATCTATATGACTCTCTGTACTGGGTTCATATCTATGTGACTTTGCTCGTTTTATATACAAGTGAATCTGTACTGGTTTTATATCTATGTGAATGTGATGGTTTTATATCTATATGACTTTGCTTGTTTTATATCCATGTGAATCTGTACTGGTTTTATATCTATGTGAATGTGGTGGTTTTATATCTATATGACTCTGTGCTAGTTATATATATATGTGACTTTGCTAGTTTTACATCTGTGAGGCTTTGCGCTGGTTTTATATCTATGTGACTCTCTGTACTGGATTTATATCTATGTGACTGTGCTGGTTTTATATCCATGTGACTCTCTGTGCTGGTTTTATATCTATGTGATTCTCTATGCTGGTTTTTTATCTATATGACTTTAAGTACTGGGTTTATATCTGTGACTTTGCTGGTTTTATATCTATGAAGCTCTGTACTGGTTTTATATCTATGTGACTGTGCTGGTTTTATATCTATATGACTTTGCTGGGTTTATATTTATATGATTCTCAGTACTAGTTTTATACCTATATGACTCTCTGTGCTGGTTTTATTTCTATGTGACTCTCTGTGCTGATTCTATATCTATGTGACTTTGCTGGTTTTATATCTATGTGACTCTCTGTACTGGGTTTATATCTATGTGACTTTACTGGTTTTATACACTATATGACTCTCTGTGCTGGCTTTATATCTCTAAGACTTTGCTGGGTTTATATCTATAGGACTCTCTGTGCCGGTTTTATATCTATACGACTTTGCTGGTTTTATATCTATGTGACTCTGTGCTGGTTTTATATCTGTGTGACTGTGCTGGTTTTATCTCTATATGACTTTCTGTACTGGTTTTATATCTATGTGACTCTGTGCTGATTTTATGTCTATGTGACTCTCTGTGCTGATTTTATGTCTATGCGACTCTCTGTGCTGGTTTTATATCTATGTGACTGCCTGTGCTGATTTTATATCTTTATGACACTCTGTGCTGGTTTTATACCTATATGAATTTGCTTGTTTTATATCTATGTGATTCTGTGCTGGTTTTACATCTATGTGACTCTCTGTACTGGTTTATATCTATGTGACTCTCCAATCTGGTTTTAGATCTATATGACTTTGCTGGTTTTATATCTATACGGCTCTCTGTGCTGGTTTTATACCTATGTGACTTTGCTGGTTTTATATCTATGTGACTCTCTGTACTGGGTTGAAATCTATGTGACTGTATTGGTTTTATACCCTATACGACTCTCTGTGCTGGCTTTATATCTCTAAGACTTTGCTGGGTTTATATCTATAGGACTCTCTGTGCCGGTTTTATATCTATATGACTTTGCTGGATTTATATCTATGTGACTCTGTGCTGGTTTTATATCTGTGTGACTGTGCTGGTTTTATCTCTATATGACTTTCTGTACTGGTTTTATATCTATGTGATTCTCTGTGCTGGTTTTATATCTATATGACTTTGTTTGTTTTATATCCATGTGAATCTGTACTGGTTTTATAGCTATGTGAATGTGATGGGTTTATATCTATATGACTCTGTGCTAGTTTTATATCTATGTCACTTTGCTGGTTTAACATCTGTGAGCTCAGCGCTGGTTTTATATCTATGTGACTCTCTGTACTGGTTTTATATCTATGTGAATGTGCTAGTTTTATATCTATGTGACTGTGCTAGTTTTATATCTATATGACTCACTGTGCTGGTTTTATATCCATGTGACTCTCTGTGCTGGCTTTATATCCATATGACTCTCTGTGCTGGTTTTATATCCATATGACTCTCTGTGCTGGTTTTATATCCATATGACTCTCTGTGCTGGTTTTATATCTATGTGACTCTCGATGCTGGTTTTATATCTATGTGACTCTCTGTGCTGATTTTATATCTTTGTGAACTTTGTGCTGGTTTTATATCTATATGATTTTGCTGATTTTATATCTATATGATTCTCTGTACTGGGTTTATATCTATGTGACTGTGTTACTGTGTTACTATGCTGCTTTTATACCTATGTGACTCTCTGTGCTGGTTTTATAACCATATGACTCTCTGTGCTGGTTTCATATC
Source organism: Carcharodon carcharias (assembly GCF_017639515.1). Taxonomy (NCBI): domain Eukaryota; kingdom Metazoa; phylum Chordata; class Chondrichthyes; order Lamniformes; family Lamnidae; genus Carcharodon; species Carcharodon carcharias. The sequence goes on from NC_054478.1 coordinate 79,055,201, forward strand.
CATACGACTCTCTGTGCTGATTTAATATGTATGTGACTCTCGATGCTGGTTTTATATCTATGTGACTCTCTCTGCTGTTTTTATATCTTTCTGAACTCTGTGCTGGTTTTATATCTATATGACTTTGCTGATTTTAAATCTATATGACTTTCTGTACTGGGTTCATATCTATGTGACTTTGCTCGTTTTATTTCCAAGTGAATCTGTACTGGTTTTTTATCAATGTGAATGTGGTGGTTTTATATCTATATGACTCTGTGCTAGTTTTATATCTATGTGACTGTGCTGGTTTTACATCTATATGACTTTGCTGGGTTTATATCTATATGATTCTCTGTACTAGTTTTATACCTATATGACTCTCTGCGCTGGTTTTATTTCTATGTGACTCTCTGTGCTGATTCTATATCTTTATGACACCCTGTGCTGGTTTTATATCTATGTGACTCTCTGTGCTGCTTTTATATCTATGTGACTTTGCTGGTTTTATATCTATGTGACTCTCTGTACTGGGTTTATATCTATGTGACTTTACTGGTTTTATACACTATACGACTCTCTGTGCTGGCTTTATATCTCTAAGACTTTGCTGGGTTTATATCTATGTGACACTGTGCTGGTTTTATATCTATGTGACTTTGCTGGTTTTACATCTGTGAGGCTTTGCGCTGGTTTTATATCTATGTGACTCTCTGTACTGGTTTTATATCTATGTGACTGTGCTGGTTTTATATCCATGTGACTCTCTGTGCTTGTTTTATATCTATGTGATTCTCTATGCTGGTTTTTTATCTATGTGACTCTAAGTACTGGGTTTATATCTATATGACTTTGCTGGTTTTATACCTATGAGGCTCTGTACTGGTTTTATATCTATGTGACTCTCTGCGCTGGTTTTGTTTCTATGTGACTCTCTGTGCTGATTCTATATCTTTATGACACCCTGTGCTGGTTTTATATCTATGTGACTCTCTGTGCTGGTTTTATATCTATGTGACTGCCTGTGCTGATTTTATATCTTTCTGACACTCTGTGCTGGTTTTATATCTATATGACTGTACTGGTTTTATATCTGTGTGACTCTGTGTGCTGACTTTATATCTTTATGTCACACCATGCTGGTTTTATATCTATGTTACTCTTTATGCTGGTTTTATATCTATGTGACTCTCTGTGCTGGTTTTATATCTATGTGACTCTCTGTGCTGGTTTTATATCTATGTGACTGCCTGTGCTGATTTTATATCTTTCTGACACTCTGTGCTGGTTTTATATCTATATGATTCTCTGTGCTGGTTTTATATCTATGTGACTGTGCTGATTTTATATCTATGTGACTGTGCTGGTTTTATATCTATGTGACTGTGCTCGTTTATATCTATATGATTCTCTGTACTGGGTTTATATCTATGTGAATCTCTGTACTGGTTTATATCTATATGCCTTTACTGGTTTTATATGTATATGAATCTGTGCTGGTTTTATATCTATGTGACTTTGCTGGTTTTATATCTATGAGGATCAGTGCTGGTTTTATATCTACGTGACTCTCTGTACTGGTTTCATATCTATGTGACTGTGCTGGTTTTATATCTATGTGACACTCTGTGCTGGTGTTATATTTATATGACTTTGCTGGGCTTATATCTATATGGGTTTCTGTACTAGTTTTATACCTATATGACTCTCTGTGCTGGTTTTGTTTCTATGTGACTCTCTGTGCTGGTTTTATATCTATAGGTGTCTCTGTGCTGGTTTTATATCTATGTGACTGCCGGTGCTGATTTTATATCTTTATGACACCCTGTACTGGTTTTATATCTATTTGACTTTGCTGGTTTTATATCTATATGACTTTGCTGGTTTTATATTTATATGACTTTCTGTACTGGTTTTATATCTATGTGAATCTGTGCTGGTTTTATGTCTATATGCCTCAGCTCGTTTTATATGTATATGAATCTTTGTACTGGTTTTACATCTATAGGACTCCCTGTACTGGTTTTATATCTATGTGTCTGTGCTGGTTTTATACCTATGTGACTCTCTGTACTGGTTTTATATTTATGTGACTCTGTGCTGGTTTTGTGTCTATATGACTCTCTGTGCAGGTTTTACATCTACTGGATTTATATCTATGTGATTCTCTGTGCTGGTTTTATATCTATATGACTTTGTTTTATATCCATGTGAATCTGTACTGTTTTTATAGCTATGTGAAAGAGGTGGGTTTATATCTATATGACTCTGTGCTAGTTTTATATCTATGTGACTTTGCTGGTTTTACATCTGTGAGCTCAGCGCTGGTTTTATATCTATGTGACTCTCTGTACTGGTTTTATATCTATGTGACTGTGCTGGTTTTATATCTATGTGACTCTCTGTGCTGATTTTATATCTTTCTGAACTCTGTGCTGGTTTTATATCTATATGACTTTGCTGATTTTATATCTATATGACTCTGTATTCTGGGTTTATATCTATGTGACTTTGCTCATTTTATATCTATGTGACTTTCTGTACTGGTTTTATATCTAGGTGAATGTGGTGGTTTGATATCAAAATGACTCTGTGCTAGTTTTATATCTATGTGACTTTGCTGGTTCTACAACTGTGAGGCTCTGCATTGGTTTTTTATCTATGTGACTCTCTGTACTGGTGTTAAATCTATGTGACTGTGCTGGTTTTATATCCATGTGACTCTCTGTGCTGGCTTTATATCCATATGACTCTCTGTGCTGGTTTTATATCCATATGACTCTCTGTGCTGGTTTTATATCTATGTGACTCTCGATGCTGGTTTTATATCTATGTGACTCTCTGTGCTGATTTTATATCTTTGTGAACTTTGTGCTGGTTTTATATCTATATGATTTTGCTGATTTTATATCTATATGATTCTCTGTACTGGGTTTATATCTATGTGACTGTGTTACTGTGTTACTATGCTGCTTTTATACCTATGTGACTCTGTGTGCTGGTTTTATAACCATATGACTCTCTGTGCTGGTTTCATATCCATACGACTCTCTGTGCTGATTTAATATGTATGTGACTCTCTATGCTGGTTTTATATCTATGTGACTCTCTGTGCTGTTTTTATATCTTTCTGAACTCTGTGCTGGTTTTATATCTATATGACTTTGCTGATTTTAAATCTATATGACTTTCTGTACTGGGTTCATATCTATGTGACTTTGCTCATTTTATATACAAGTGAATCTGTACTGGTTTTTTATCTATGTGAATGTGGTGGTTTTATATCTATATGACTCTGTGCTAGTTTTATATCTATGTGACTGTGCTGGTTTTACATCTATATGACTTTGCTGGGTTTATATCTATATGATTCTCTGTACTAGTTTTATACCTATATGACTCTCTGCGCTGATTTTATTTCTATGTGACTGTGCTGATTCTATATCTTTATGACACCCTGTGCTGATTTTATATCTATGTGACTCTCTGTGCTGGTTTTATATCTATGTGACTGCCTGTGCTGATTTTATATCTTTCTGACACTCTGTGCTGGTTTTATATCGATATGACTGTACTGGTTTTATATCTGTGTGACTGTCGGTGCTGGTTTTAAATCCATAGGACTCTCTGTGCTGCTTTTATATCTATGTGACTCTTTATGCTGGTTTTATATCTATGTGACTCTCTGTGCTGATTTTATATCTTTCTGAACTCTGTGCTTGTTTTATGTCTATATGACTTTGCTGATTTGATATCTATATGATTCTCGGTACTGGGTTTATATCTATGTGACTGTGCTGGTTTTCTATCTATGTGACTCTGTGCTGGTTTTATATCTATGTGACACTCTGTACTGGTTTTATATCTATGTGACTGTACTGGTTTTATATCTATATGACTCTGTGCTGGTTTTACATCCATATGACTCTCTGTGCAGGTTTTATATCTATGTGACTCTCTGTGCTGGTTTTATATCCATATGACTCTCTGTGTTGGTTTTATATCCATATGACTCTCTGTGCTGGTTTTATATCTATGTGGCTGTTCTGGTTTTATATCTAAATAACCCTCTGTGCTGGTTTTATATCCATATGACTCTCTGTGCTGGTTTTATATCCATATGACTCTCTGTGCTGGTTTTATATCTGTGTGAGTCTATGCTGGTTTTATATCCATGTGACTCTCTGTGCTGATTTTATATCTTTCTGAACTATGTGCTGGTTTTATATCTATATGACTTTTCTGATTTTATATCTGTATGACTCTGTGCTAATTTTATATCTATGTGACTTTGCTGGTTTTACATCTGTAAGGCTCTGCGCTGGTTTTATATCTATGTGATTCTCTGTACTGGTTTTATATCTATGTTAGTGTGCTGGTTTTATATCCATATAACCCTCTGTGCTGGTTTTATATCCATGTGACTCTCTGTGCTGGTTTTATATCTATATGCCTTTGCTGGTTTTATATGTAGATTACTCACTGTACTGGTTTTATGTCTACTGGTTTTATATCTATGTGATTCTCTGTGCTGGTTTTATATCTATATGACTTTGCTGGTTATATACCCATGTGAATCTGTACTGGTTTTATATCTATGTGAATGTGGTGGTTTTATATCTATATGACTCTGTGCAATTTTTATCTCTATGTGATTTTGCTGGCTTATATCTATGAGGCTCTGCGATGGTTTTATATCTATGTGACTCTCTGTACTGGTTTTATATCTATATGGCTTTCTGTGCTGTTTTTATATCTATATGACTTTCTGTACTGGTTTTATAACTATGTGACTGTGCTGGTTTTATATCTATATGACTCTCTGTGTTGGTTTTATAACCATATGACTCTCTGTGCTGGTTTTATATCTATGTGACTCTCTGTGCTGATTTTATATCTTTCTGAACTCTGTGCTGGTTTTATATGTATATGAATTTGCTGATTTTATATCTATACGACTCTTTGCTAGTTTTATATCTATGTGACTTTGCTGGTTTTACATCTGTGAGGCTCTGCGCTGGTTTTATATTGTTGTGATTCTCTGTACTGGTTTTATATCTATGTGACTCTCTGTGCTGGTTTAATATCTATGTGACTGTCTGTGCTGGTTTTATATCCATACGACTCTCTGTGCTGGTTTTATATCTATGTGACTCTGTGTACTGATTTTATACCTTTATGACACTCTGTGCTGGTTTTATATCTATGTGACTGTGCTATTTTTATGTCTGTGTTACTGTGCTGGTTTTATATCATTCTGACACTCGGTACTGGTTTTCCATCTATGTGACTGTGCTGGTTTTATATTTATATGCCTTTGCTGGTTTTATATGTAAATTACTCTCTGTACTGGTTTTATGTCTACTGGTTTTATATCTATGTGACTCTGTGCTGGTTTTATAACTATGTGACTCTCTGTGCTGATTTTAAATCTGTTTGACTGTGCTGGTTTTATATCTATATGACTCTCTGTGCTGGTTTTACATCTATGTGACTCACTGTACTGGTTTTATATCTATGTGACTCTGCGCTGGTTTTATGTCTATATGACTTTCTGTGCAGGCTTCACATCGATGTGACTCTCCGTACTGGTTTTATATCTATATGCCTTTGCTGGTTTTATATGTAGGTTACTCTCTGTACTGGTTTTATGTCTACTGGTTTTATATCTATGTGATTCTCTGTGCTGGTTTTATTTCTATATGACTTTGCTGGTTTTATACCCATGTGAATCTGTACTGGTTTTTTATCTATGTGAATGTGGTGGTTCTATATCTATATGACTCTGTGCTAGTTTTATCTCTGTGATTTTGCTGGTTTATATCTATGAGGCTCTGTGCTGGTTTTATATCTATGTGACTCTCTGTACTGGTTTTATATCTATGTGACTGTACTGGTTTTATATATATATGACTCTCTGTGCTGGTTTTATATCCATATGACTCTCTGTGCTGGTTTTATATCTATGTGACTCTCTATGCTGGTTTTATATCCATATGACTCTCTGTGCTGGTTTTATATCCATATGACTCTCTGTGCTGGTTTTATATCTATATAACCCTCTGTGCTGGTTTTATATCCATCTGACTCTCTGTGCTGGTTTTATATCTATGTGAGTCTATGCTGGTTTTATATCTATGTGACTCTCTGTGCTGATTTTATATCTTTCTGAACTATGTGCTGGTTTTATATCTATATGACTTTGCTGATTTTATATCTATATGACTCTGTGCTACTTTTATATCTATGTGACTTTGCTGGTTTTACATCTGTAAGGCTCTGTGCTGGTTTTATATCTATGTGATTCTCTGTACTGGTTTATATCTATGTGAGTGTGCTGGTTTTATATCCATATAACCCTCTGTGCTGGTTTTATATCCATGTGACTCTCTGTGCTGGTTTTATATCTATATGCCTTTGCTGGTTTTATATGTAGATTACTCTGTACTGGTTTTATGTCTACTGGTTTTATATCTATGTGATTCTCTGTGCTGGTTTTATATCTATGACTTTGCTGGTTATATACTCATGTGAATCTGTATGGTTTTATATCTATGTGAATGTGGTGGTTTTATATCTATATGACTCTGTGCAATTTTTATCTCTGTGATTTTGCTGGTTTATATCTATGAGGCTCTGCAATGGTTTTATATCTATGTGACTCTCTGTACTGGTTTTATATCTTTGTGACTTTCTGTGCTGTTTTTATATCTATATGACTTTCTGTACTGGTTTTATAACTATGTGACTGTGCTGGTTTTATATCTATATGACTCTGTGCTGGTTTTATAACCATATGACCCTCTGTGCTGGTTTTATATCTATGTGACTCTCTGAGCTGATTTTATATCTTTTTGAACTCTGTACTGGTTTTATATTTATGTGACTGTGCTGTTTTTATATCTATGTGACTGTGCTGGTTTTATATCTATGTGACTGCTGGTTTTATATCTATGTGACTCTCTGCTGATTTTATATCATTCTGAACTCTGTGCTGGTTTTATATCTATGTGACTGTGCTGGTTTTATATCTATGTGACTGTGCTGGTTTTATATCTATGTGACTGTGCTGGTTTTATATCTATGTGACTGTGCTCGTTTTACATTTCTATGACTTTGCTGGGTTTATATCTATAGGTTTCTCTGTGCTGGTTTTACATCTATGTGACTCTGGGATGGTTTTATATCTATGTGACTCTGTGCTGGTTCTATATCTATATGGATCTCTCTGCTGGTTTTACATCTATGTGACTCTGGGATGGTTATATGTCCATGTGACTCTCTGTGCTGGTTTTATATCTATATGGCTCTCTGTACTGGTTTTATATCTATATGATTCTCTGTACTGGTTTTATGTCTATGTGACACTGCTGGCTTTATGCCTATATGACTGTGTTGGTTTTATATCTATTTAACTCTCTATACTGGCTTTATATCTATGTGACTCTCTACTGGTTTTATATCTATATGACTTTGCTGGAATTATAGCTATTCTGCTCTCTGTGCTGGTTTTACATCTATGTGACTCTGTGTACTGGTTTTATATTTATGTGACTCTGCTTGTTTTATATCTATGTGACCCTCTGTACTGGGTTTATCTCTATGTGACTCTGCTGATTTTATATCTTTATGATACTGTGCAGGTTTTATGTCTATGTGACTCTCTGTGCTGGTTGTATGTCCATGTGACTCTCTGTGCTGGTTTTATATTTATATGACTCTCTGTACTGGGTTTATATCTATATGACTGCCGGTTTTATATGTATATGACTCTGTACTGGTTTTATTATTATGTGACTCTCCTTATTTTATATCTACGTGACCCTCTGTACTGGGTTTATATCTATGTGACTCTCCTGATTTTATATCTTTATGACACTGTGCTGGTTTTATGTCTATGTGACTCTCTGTGCTGGTTTTATGTCTATGTGACTCGCTGTGCTCTTTTTATATCTATATGACTCTCTGTACTGGGTTTATATCTATGTGACTGCGCTTGTTTCATATCTGTGACTGTGTTGGTTTTATATCTATATGACTTTTCTGATTTTATATCTATGTGACTCTGTACTAGGTTTATATGTATGTGACTCTCTGTGCTGATTCTATATCTTTACGACACCCTGTACTGGTTTTATATCTATATGACTTTACTGATTTTATATCTATGTGACTCTCTGTGCTGATCTTATATCATTCTGACACTCTGTACTGGTTTTACATCTATATGACTGTCTGTACTGGGTTTATATCTGTGTGACTCTGTGCTGGTTTTACTTCTACATGACTCTGTGCTGGTTTATGTTTTTTTGACTGTCTGTGTTGGTTTTATATCTATTTAACTCTCTATACTGGCTTTATATCTATGTGACTCTCTGTCCTGGTTTTATATTTATGTGACTCTGTTGCTTTTATACATACGTGACTCTCTGTACTCGATTTATATCTGTGTGTCCCGCTGTGGTGTTTTATATTTACGTGATTCCTCTGCTGCTTTTAGCTCTGTGTGGTCCTCTGTGCTGGTTTTATATCTGTGACTCTCCGTGATGCATTTATATGTATATGATTCTTTGTATTCGTTTTATATCTATGTGACTCTCTGTGCTGGTTTTCTATCTCTGTAACTCTTTTTTCCCTGGGGCCTCCTTCTCGGTCTCTCTCATTGCGTCTCCCCACTTTATGCAGCTGGCCGGAAGTGATGGCTTCAGTTCCGGTTCCGGCTCCATCTTGTTTAGTTGTTACGGTTGAAGCGGTGACAGGGGACGTGTGGATTGTTCAGGTCAGTGATAGTGGTTAAGGGATTGATTCAGGAGAGCTCTCGGCTGTGCCATGTCAGGCATTGTGATTCTGGCAGTAGGCCCGCTGGCCTCACCTTTCATTTAGGGAGCGGGGCTGTCTTTTAGGTCGGGGTGTCGGCGTTGACACAGGCCGCAGCCGTCCAAGGGTCAAATCCTCCGGAGTATGGGAGGGTGAGGCGCCGGCTCTCTCTCCGCTGGTTTTTTAAAAAAATATCTCAGTGCCCAGCTTTGTTTCTTTGCCACTTTTTAAGACACTCTCTTTTAAAACGCTTCTTTGACCAAACTTTTGGTCATCTGACCTAATATTTCCTTATGTGGCTCTGTCATAATTTGTTTTATAATGCATCTGTGAAGTGCCTTGGGATGTTTTATTACTTTAAAAACGGTGTATAAATATAAGTTGTTGTTGCCACTGCCTTCAAGACCATGATCATTACCACACAATCTGACAGATTATGGATGGGCTACTTTGTTCTCCAGTTAACATTGAAGAGGTTGAAGCAATCCTTTTTTGTCCCTTTTTCCATTTCTCATTCCTGGCAACTTGTTTAGGATTAATCTGACAGCATGCAACATAAGTGCTCTGTCTAGTCCGAAGAACAATAACACTCCATTGTCTGATTAGAGAATTTTTCTTTAAAATTAGATTGTCTTGTGCTTATCATATTAATATAGTTCGCCATAAATTCAGTTTCAAATTCCACCAATGTAGTAAGTTTATGGGATATGAAAAAGGATTAGATACTTCCTCGCTGGATATTTTGAGAATGAGCTGACCTAGCATCTCCTTGCATTTAGTGCATCTCCTGTTTTAGGAAATGGCTAACAGACTTGCAAAGGATAAACTGTTGAATTTTTGTTCTCATCAATGCAGCTAAAATTTTCAAATGGAATAAAATGGAATGTTGTCAAATTTGTTTCCATTTACAGTTCCCAGTCAAATATAGCACTGCCAGCTGCACATTAACATTCTTGAACTTAACTCAACAATATATCCTAACTACAGTCATTGACTTTTCTGTTTTCTTCAACAGTTGTCCTTGTCGCCTCTTGGGGTGTGGTTGCCAATTTTACATCACTCTATCTCAAATTATAACAGTTTGATTTGTGGGATTATATCCACTGGGAACTAGAATGAGACTGTTCATGCTGATTTTATGTTAGGTCCTTGCAGTTGGTGGCTCGCCAATTGATCTGGGCTGAATTTGAATTCAGGTCTCTAGGGGAGGGGAAATAAGACCTTGTTGTACTTCTCTCTTTTAATAGTAGGAACACAAAAATATGCTCACTACTGGTGAGTGATATCTCTATGTCACCACATGTTCCTTCAATGCACAGATAAAACTAATCATTTTTTTTCCATGACCACATCTTGCATTGCAAGGGCTGCAGGCACAAGGGAGAAAAATAGCATCTAAGCCATGAAGCATAAAATTAAGACAGATTCAACATCAGAAGGCATACCCAGAGTATAAAAAGAGCATCAAAGTGACAATCACCGTTTTTGAATTTACAAGTTGTTTTTAGTTATGTTAACAGAAAAAGAAAACAACAGATGGAGTCAAGCTACTTAAATTGGGATCGGCTGAGGGCATGGTAACTGGTGTTACATGTTTTGCGAGAGTGCTAAATAATTACTTTTTTCTCCTCATTTTTACTGAGCAGAAGATAAGTAGTTAACCTATTTGATTTGGAAAGGAGCTATAAGGTAAATTGTGACACTATCCTTGTTACTACCAGTCTGGCTGCTGGGTATCTGTGCAAACTTAAGTTGACTAAATCTCAGAAGCCCAAAAAGGTGCATCTGAGCATTCTTTAAGAAATAAGGGAGAAAATTGCAGGAGTTATGGCATTAATCTTTCAGAAATCACTGAATATTGGAAAGGTTACTGGGGACTGACAAAAGACAGATGTTAGCCCAATGTTTTTTTTTTAAAAAGCAAAAGTGACAGGAAACTGCTGACCAATGAGTTTGATGTTCATTGTGTTTAATATTATAGGAGCCTTTATTAAAGAAACATTGGGTAGAAGTAAAATAAAAGACAATATGGGTTCATGAAGGGGAATTGCCAATCTAGTTTCCTTTGAGGGTGTGACAGAGAACATTGATAGGGTAAAGCAGTGGACATGGTGTATTTGGATTTCAGTAAGGTTGCTGATACAATTTGTCTTGAAACGCTTTCACTCAAAATAGAGTGCAAACTGTTAGAAATATTCTACTTTCAACATGTAGTTGGTTAACAGAGCCCAAGGACTAGTAGCACATGCGTTAACTGCCTGGCAGAATGTTAGTCAGGGGATTTCACATAAGTGGTCAGTTTTGGGTCTGCTTTGGTTCAATATCTTTATAATTGATTTGGAGCTCGGAGTCACAAGCACTGGCTAAATTTGAAGATGATACAAAGCTAATGAGTGTGGCAAACTCCAAAGCTAAACAAGATAAGCTACAGGAGGATTTGAATATATAGTATATGTACAGCACAGAAAAGGGCCATTCAACCAAGAAGCCCATTGCCAGTGTTTATGCTCTACACAAGCCTCCTCCCACCCTTCTAATCCCATCAACATACCCTTCTATTTATTTCTTCTGTTTCATCTTGAGTTTGGGGTCCAGATGGGGTTTCTTTAGAATTTATCTGTTTCCCTAAGAAAGCAACTCTAGTTTGTAATTCGTAAGGCCATTCCTATTTATTTACAGATCCATATACATCTCAGTAACTCTACATGAGGTTGAACTTCTTCCCTCCAGATCGCAGTTAGATAATCATGAGATTGTATCATAATTACATAAGCTACAATTATATCAGTATCGGGTGCTCCTGATATTAAAACTTTACATTCCCACAGCTCTTTATTATTTTTTATTCATTCATGGAATGTGGGCTTCGCTGGCTGAGTCAGCATTTATTGTCCATCCCAAGTTGCTCTTGAGAAGGTGGTGGTGGTGAGCTGCCTTCGTGAATCGCTGCAGCCCATGTGGTGTAGGTACATCCACAGTGCTGTTAGGAAGCAAGTTCCAGGATTTTGACCCAGTGACATTGAAGGAACAGCGATATATTTCCAAGTCAGGATAGTGAGTGACTTGGAGGAGAATGTTCAGGTGGTGGTGTTCCCATCTATCTGCTGCCCTTGTCCTTCTAGATGATAGTGGTCATGGGTTTGGAAGCTGCTGTCAAAGGAGCCTTGGTGAATTCCTGCAGTGCATCTTGTAGACAGTACACACTTGCCACTGTGCATCGGTGGTGGAGGAAGTGAATGTCTGTGGATGTGGTGCCAATCAAGCGGGTTGCTTTATCCTGGACGGTGTCAAACTTCTTGAGTGTTGTGGGAGTTGCACTCATCCAGGCAGGTGGGGAACATTCCATCACACTCTTGAGTTCTGCCTTGTAGATGGTGGACAGGCTTTGGGGAGTCATGAGGTGAGTTACTCGTTGCACAATTCTGAGTGTTCGACCTGCCCTTGTCACCACAGTATTTATATTTTTAGTCAAGTTCAGTTTCTGGTCAATGGTAACCCCCCCAGATGTTGATAGTGGGGGATTCAGTGATGGTAATGCCATTGAACACTAAGGAGCAATGGCTGGATTCTCTCTTGTTGGAGATGGTCATGGCCTGACCCTCTTGTGTGGTATGAATGTTACTTGCCACTTGTCAGCCTAAGCCTGGATATTGTCCAGGTCTTGCTGCATTTGGACATGAACTGCTTCAGTATCTGAGGAGCCACGAATGGTGCTGAACATTGAGCAATCATCAGTGAACAACCCCACGTCTGACCTTATGATGGAAGGAAGGTCATTGATGAAGCAGCTGAGATGGTTGGGCTGAGGTCATTATCAGGAGGAGCTCCTGCAGGGATGTCCTGGAGCTGAGATGACTGATGTCCAACAACCATTACCATCTTCCTTTGGGCTAGGTATGACTCCAACCAGCCAAGAGTTTTTCCCCTGATTCCCATTGACTCCAGTTATGCTAGGGCTCCTTGATGCCACACCCAGTCAAATGCAGCGTTGACATTAAGGGCACTCACTCTCACCTCACCTCGGGATTTTGTTTGAACCAATGATGTGATGAGGTCAGGAGCTGAGTGGCACTGGCGGAACCCAAACTGGGCGTCAGTGAGCAGGTAATTGCTAATCAAGTGTCGCTTGATAGTACTGTTGATGACCTCTTCATTACTTTACTGATGATGGAGAGTAGACTGATGGCGCGGTAATTGGCTGGGTTGGATTTGCCCTGCTTTTTGTGTACAGAACATATCTGGGCAATTTTCCACATAGCTGGATAGATGCCAGTAGCTGTACTGGAACAGCTTGGCTACGGGCGCGGCAAGTTCTGGAGCACAAGTCTTCAGTACTCTTGCCGGAATATTGTCAGGGCCCATAGCCTTAGCAGTATCCAGGGCCTTCAGCCATTCCTTGATAGTGCGCAGAGTGATCGAATTTGCTGAAGACTGGCATCTATGACGCTGTGCGTCTCTGGAGGAGGCTGAGATGGATCATCCACTCGGCACTTCTGGCTGAAGATTGTTGCAAATGCTTTAGCCTTGTCTTTTGATGTGCTGTGCTCCCCCATCATTGAGAGTGGGGTATTTGTGTGTACCTCATCCTCCAGTGAGCTGTTTAATTGTCCACCACCATTCATGACTGGATGTGGCCGGACTGTAGAGCTTAGAACTGATCCATTGGTTGTGGGATTGCTTTGCTCTATCACTTGCTGCTTATGCTGTTTAGCACGCAAGTAGTCCTATGTTATAGCTTTACAAGGTTGATACCTCATTTTTAGGTATGTCTGGTTCTGCTCCTGGCATGCCCTCCTGTACCCTTCATTGAACCAGGCTTGTTGGTATTGGTAGAGTGAGGCTACAGATTGTGTTTGAGTACAATGCTGCTGCTGCTGATGGCCCACAGCGCCTCGATGCCCAGTCTTGAGTTGCTAGATCTGTTCAAAATCTATCCCATTCAGCATGTTGGTAGTGCCACACAACACGATGGCGGGTATCCTCAATGTGAAGGTGGCACTTTGTCTCCACAATGACTGTGCGGTGGTCATTCCTGCCAATACTGTCATGGACAGATGCATCAGCGGCAGGCAGGTTGGTGAGGATGAGGTCAAGTATGTTTTTCCCTCTTGTTGGTTCCCTTACCATCTGCCACACACCCAGTCTAGCAGCTATGTCATTTAGGACTCGACCAGCTTGGTCCAAGCCGCTCTTGGGGATGGACATTGAAGCCCCCCCACCCAGAGCATGTTCTGTGGCCTTGCCATCCTCAGTGCTTCCTCTAAGTGGTGCTCAACATGGAGGAGCACTGATTCATCATCTGAGGGAAGGCGGAGCATGGTAATCAGCAGGGGGTTTCCTTGCCCATGTTTGACCTGATGCCATGAGACTTCATGGGATCCGGAATCGATGTTGAGGACTCCTGGGACAACTCCCTCCCGACTATATATGTGCTGCCACCTCTGCTGGGTCTGCCCTGCTGGTGGGACAGGACATAGCCAGGGATGGTGTTGGTGGTGTCTGGGACATTACCTGTAAAGTATGATATGATTATGTGGATGACTATGTCAGGCTGTTGCTTGACTAGCCTGTGAGACAGCTCTCCCAATTTTGGCACTAGGCTCCAGATGTTAGTAAGGAGGACTTTGCAGAGCCGACAGATTGCTGTTATCATTTCTGTTGCCTAGGTTGATGCTGGGTGGTTTGTCCAGTTTCATTCCTTTTATGTGACTTTGTAGTGGTTTATTACAACTGAATGTATTGCTGGGCATCAAAGGGCATTTAAGAGCCAACTATATTGCTGTGGGTCTGAAGTCACATGTAGGCCAGACCAGGTAAGGACGACAGATTTCCTTTCCTAAAGGACATTAGTGAACCAGATTGGTTTTTACAACAATTGGCAATGGCTTAATGGTCATCGTTAGACTTCTAATTACAAATATTTATTGAATTCAAATTCCACCACCTGTTGTGGCAGGATTCAAGCCTGGGTCCCCACTAGTCCAGCGGCAATACCACTATTCCATTGCCTCCCCCTGTATATACATCTCCCTACATCTTTCTCTTGTTTATCTATTTTCCTCTTGAGTACATCTTTGCTCAACTACTCCTTGCGGTAGCAAATTCTGCATTTTAATCACACTCTGGGTAAAGAAGTTTCTCTTAAACTCCCTATTGAATCAGTGACTATCTTAAATTTATGGCCCTTAGATCTGGTCTTGCCTGCAAGGAGAAACATCTCCATCTCTACCTTTTCAGAATCTTAAAGACCTCTATCAGGTTATCCCTCAGTCTTCTCTTTCCTAAAGATAAGAGCCCCAGCCTGTTTATTCTTTCTTGGTGTAACCTCTCAATTTTGCTATCATATATATTCTTGGGAATTAGCAGAAGAAATTCAGTGTACAGAAATGTAAAGTGCATCGTACAGAAGCAAAAATCATCCAGGAAAGGACTATTACTTAAATAGAAAGAAAATTATGTGCATGGGAAATAATCTTGATTTGATAAATTGAAGTTAACACTACAATGCTCAGTGTGTAAAGAAGTCAAATATGGAAAGGTCAGTATTGAGCTGAAATAGTGAAGCAATCCTGTCCCTTTATAAATTATTAGTCCAACTGCATTTGGAATACTGTATACAGTTCTGGCCATAGTGCAAAAAGATATTGAACTGATACACAAGAGACCAACTAGAATAATTAAGGGGGTGGAATGGTTGGATTATGAACAGCAGTTATATAAATAGGACATGTTCTTGTTGTAAAATAGAGGACTGAAAGTTAATATGAATGTTATTTTTAGGGACTCGAAAGGGACTATATTATCGACCATGACAAACTATTTAACTTAGTCCAGCATAGTAGAACTGGAGGACGTGGCCAGGGTAAATTCAAAACTCAGATGTAGAAACAATGTTTGTGACTAAGGGGTTAAACCATAGAATAGACTCTCTGGGAAGATGGTGAAAGCATTTAGTTACCATTTAGATTACTTAAAATGCAAGTTAGATTGTTTTCAGAAAATAACATTTTAGGATATGAATAATTTGAGATGTGACATAAAGGTCGCATGATCGAGAGGAGCAGGTGGATTTGGACCTATGGTTCCCAAAGCTTTCCATCACTGGAATTTTCCTTGCATCATCTTTGGGTATGTTTTAAACTTATTGATAAAGATTAATTACTACAATTTGTCAACATCATCGTCTTGTAACAGGCAACTTGCAACTACCAGTCTGGTCAAGCTTGGCCTAACTAGCCAAGTGGTTATGGTACTGGGTTTGTAACCCCCAGATCAAGAGTTCAAATCTCACAATGGTAAACTATGAAACAATGTAACTTCATCTGAAACAGATGGAAACAGGTTTACTCAAAAGAGTATCAAGAGTTCAAATCTCACAATTCGGCTTACGCCGATGACGTGCTCCTTATGTTTAGTGACCCGGCTGACCTGCGGAGGATGCGCGAGTGCCAGGAGGTCTACTCTGCTGCTTCTTCTGCCAGGATCAACTGGGGTAAGTGTTCTGGACTCCTGGTCGGTCAGTGGCAGATGGATCCCCTACCCGAGGAGCTCAGGCCTTTCACCTGGAGCAGGACCAGCCTCCTCTACCTGGGTGTCCATCTCTGCCCCGCTGAGGAATCCTGGCCGGCAAACTGGCAGGAACTGGAGACGAAAGTCACCGCTCGCCTGTGGCGCTGGACAGGACTGCTCCGAGTGCTATCTTACCGGGGTCGAGTTCTGGTCATAAACCAGCTGATCGCCGCCATGTTGTGGTATCGGCTGGTCACTTTGACCCCTCCCCCGGACTTTGTCACAAGAATCCAGAGATTGTTAGTCGACTTCTTCTGGGACAAAAGATTGCACTGGGTCGCTGCCGAGGTTCTGAGTCTCCCGCTTAGGGAGGGTGGTCAGGCGCTAGTGTGCCTACGCACACAGGTGGCGACTTTCCGCCTTCAGACCCTGCAGCGATACCTCTACATTGAGCCTCCTCCTAGATGGTGTGCCCTGATGACGTATTTCTTCCGTCAGGTGCACGGCCTGAATTATGACGTGCAGCTCCTGTTTATAGAACAGCTGGGCCTCGGTGGCTCCTTGCAGGCGTTGCCCGTCTTTTACCAGGACCTGATCAAAGTCTGGAAAGTGGTCGCCTCGCGACGCAGCTCTCCCCCGTCAGGAGTAGCGGCTATCGTCAGAGAGCCGCTGCTCAGGAATCCGCCCCTCCGTCCTTTTCAGTGGTTGGCGGAGAGGAGGGCTGTGGCCGCAGGGGTGACCAGGATCGGGGACGTGCTGGGTGGCGGAGGACTGGGCTGGATGCTCCCGCAGGAGTTGGCGCGACGCGCGTCTGTGAGTGTCCAGGTCGCGGCCGATGCCATCCAAGACCTGAGAACGGTCGTGCTCGGACCCGACGTTATTTTGGGTCTTGAGGTGGCCCAGGTGCGCGGTGGTCTTCCGTCTGAGCGTTCCCCTGTTCGGACGGAATTCCACATTGGCCCCAAGCCCCGAACCCTCCCTCGGGTGCTGGTGCCCCGCAATATGAGCCGCCTCGGGGACATGCCCTCTGTGCCTTTTGGCACAGCAAAGAGGGGCTTTTTGTATGGACTGCTGCTGCACACCTTCCATTTTCTCGCCCTTGTCCGTCGACCGGACACGCCCTGGCGTGCCTTGTTGCCGTCCGGCGGCGGAGGCCCTCGATGGGAGGCCCTCTACGGAGGTGTCCTCCCCCTTTCTATCGGGGACCTGGGTTGGAGGGTGTTGCATGCAGCAGTCCCTTATAATAAGAGGATGCATAGGTTCACGGACTCTCAGGACACATGCCCTTTTTGCGGTCTTGTGGAGTCCGTGGACCATGTATACATAGGGTGTTGTAGGCTGCACTCCCTTTTTAGTTATTTGAAAAACCTTTTATTGATGTTTTGTTTGCACTTCAGCCCCACGCTCCTGATCTATGGGCACCCGGTGCGGAAGGGGGTCGGGAAGGAGGAGGACCTCCTCGTGAACCTGCTCCTGGGCCTGGCCAAGTTGGCCATTAACAGGTCCAGGCAGCGGGCGATCGACGGGGGAGTCCCGCCCGATTGTTTGTCCCTCTTCCGCGGCTACGTTCGCTGCCGGATGTCCCTGGAGAAGGAGCACGCGGTGTCTGCTGGCACTCTCGAGGCCTTCCGTGCTCGGTGGGCACCGCGGGGACTGGGGTGTTTTGTTGACCCCTTTAATCACATTTTGATTTAAAGTTTGTAAGTTTCCTTTAAACTTTGTTCTTGGTTTTACAGCTGACCTGAATTAGGGGCTGTGCCTGATTTATCCCAATTTTGTTGATTTGGTTTTCATTTAAAAGATTATCAAGAGATCAAGAGTTCAAATCTCACAATGGTAAACTATGAAACAATGTAACTTCATCTGAAACAGTTGGAAATGTGTTTGTACTCGAAAGAGTTACCAGTCTGGTCAATAGGTGGATCTTGGTCTGTTATTGTCTAGCTGTTCCTATGTAGCTATTTGGCTTGCATTTATAAAAGATATGTAAATTATATTGACAGTTGAAACATTTTCCATTGGGTGGAAAATATTCAGTTACTTCCTTTCTTAGAAAATGAATTGGGTTTCTTAACTATCGTTGTTAAACATAAAGGATCCCATCTGGGATTTTATCATTATGTACAAGTTCTTCTGTACTATTAGCATGGGTTTATTCATACAACCTGCAGAAATGTTGACAATGAGCGGTGGCTAACACTGAGTAAAATCAAGCCACAGAACAGAAGCAAGATCTTCATGAGGTTTATTTTTCAGTAGTGATTTGAATTTAGGCAATTGCAAGTAGTGGGTGGCAGCTTATTCTTAAACTTTGAACATGAAAATGAAATACAACAAAGGTTAAGTTAAGGACACTGCATTTGATTGTTAGCCTGATGCTAAAGTAAAATTGTATGTTAGGTATTCACTGTTGTATGTTTTGAACAAAAAAATTGAAAGGATTGATTAGTTGAAGTTCAAGAAATATGATTTGTACCTGATTGTAGTTGATTAACCATATTGGCATTGCTTCTGGGTCAACTATGTTTTTCTTTTATAGACTGATGGATAAAAAAATTTATGAATCCTACAACATGTAAAACTTTTCAAAATGTTTGACTTCAAGCTATCTGTTAAAAATACTGTTACCATCTCCGTGGAGATCGTAAACATTTAGAGAAATTCGAATACCTAGTTAGCATCTAAAAGAAATTATGCCACAAAACTTGACATCTCTAAACAAAAACAAGCTTTACTGTATATAATATAAACAAAGCAAGCCCTATTAATTTAACACTAGTTTGTCAAGAGAGTATAAACCCAGTTTCCCATTTCTTCCCAATTCCACCCGAGAGCTCTCTTATACATTACAAGATCTTGAGTGTTCATTCACTTCTCCTTTTAGAACCAAACCAAGTGTGCTACAGCTCTCTGGAAATCACTTTGATTTCTCCTCAGTGTTCCAGCTAATCCCATGAAGTATGAGATTTCATGGGGATCCTTCTATTAGCTTTTGGCTACTCAGCCTCCAATTTTCCTTCAAAACCTCATGATTGTGGACATCTCAGCTCAAGCTGTGGCCTTGCTGCTTCCTTGTTTAGTGATTTTAAAAAATCAGAAAACCCCCTGGGTTTCTAATAGCCCTCTGCTCCTTGTGCTGACTTTGGACAGACACACTCTGTTTTCTCACAGTCTGGACCCAGGCCAACTGCCTTTCACTGAGGGTAGATTTCTTTCATTGGCTCCAAGTTGGTCAAATACTCAAGCCTCTTTTCCCCTCGTGAACTCTAACTCCAACTAACCGTGAGCTCGAATCTGCATTCTGCACAATGAACGATAAAGTTAGTATTTTCTTTGCTTAAGGGGCAGGCCTGGCCAACATTTATCATTCTGTTTGCTGGACTCTCTGAGCTGCAAGCTATACAAGATCAAAGCTGATATCCCCAGCTTTATAGGAAAGCCTGTCATTTGATCCCAAAAATGGCTTCCACCTATCCCCTTCTCCATGGCAACAGAAAGCACCTTAGCTAAGTTTCCATGTAGAAATGTTACTCAACTATCCCTGACCACACCAGCCGTTCATCTTAGAAATAAAGAGGCAGATTTCAGCACAACTATTTACAATCTTAAGATAAAAGCAAAACTCAAGATTTACAATCTTGATACAGGTAACATCTTTTTGGGTTTCAAGAGACACAGCCCTTTTGATTGTGGGCAAAGCAAAAGCTGTGATTGTCCTCAAAAGTAAAGATCCGTCATCTTCCCTTCTGTAACACAATTTGAGTTTTCCCCTTGATACTTACTATTTACCACCCACCTTTTACAGTCAGGTTGACTCCAGCACAGATCACATCATCCCTCTCATTTATCCTAAATTTAAAGATACATTCTCAAACTATAACCCTCTTAAAAATCAAAGATACAGTGTTAAAACCTAATAATCATTAACTTTACTGTTTCAACAGTAGTTGGAAATGTAGTAAACAATGAGGTGCATAGTAACAGAATTCAGGAGTAGTGAAATGAGTAGGCAAATGGTTGTTGAAATTTAACGCCGATAAGTGTGAAGTGATTCATTTTGGTAGAAAGAATGAGCAGGAATATAAATTAAATGACAGTTTTAAAAGGCGTGCAGGAATAAAGTAACCTAGGGGTATGGGTGTATGTTAACAAGTTGAAGGTGGGAGAGCAAGTCATGAAGGTTGTTAAAAAGGCTATGGGCTCTTTGACTTTATAAATCAAGGCATAAGAGTACAAAAGCAAGAAAGTTGTGTTAAACCTTAGTGTTTGGGCCCTAGATGGAGTATTCTGGGCATCATGTTTTAGGAAGAATGTCAAGACCTTAGGAGATGTATTAGAAGGTACCAAGGATGAAATATCCCAGTTATGTCGAGACGAGAGAAACTGGGTTGTTCTCTTTAGAGGAGAGAAAGTTAAGAGGTGATTTGATAGTTGATTTCAAAATCTTGAGCGGTTTCCAATGGCAGAAAATATGGTAACTCGAGGATACGGATTTAAGGTCATTATCGAAGTAACTAGAGGCTATATGAGGAAAAGACTTTTATACAGCAGGTCATGATCTTGAATACACTGCCTGCTGTTAAATAGACTCAATAACTTTCAAAAGGGAATTAGATAAGTATTTGAAGAGGTAACAAATTGCAGGGCTGTGGGCAAAGAGCAGGAGTGTGGGACTAATTGAATAGCTCTTTCAAAGAGAGAGCACAATCACATTGGGCCAAATGGCCACCATCTGCACTGTATTGTTCTGTATTGTCCATTTCTGAATTACAAAATATATTAATAATGACAAATGTTTCCAAAAGCATAAGTAAGGAATTTGGATCTTGCCCAATTGGTTACTTTTTCTGTGCCACTCTGCTCACAATTTTTTCACAATGTCAGTGCGGACTGATAATGAGACTCCAAGGTACCTGGAAATTCGTGAACCATGGGACAAGCAGTGTCTCCTTAAGCAATGAGGCTTAAGATTCAAGAAATGAACAAGCATGACTGAGGAGGGGGAATTACAGTGTACCCCCTATTTTTTGTTTGTACGTAGGCGGTTTGACGTTTTTAAAATCTCCAACAATTCACTACCTGAAGGAATGGGAGCCTACACTTTTTAACTATTCACTTTCTGAACCATAAATGTTGATTGATAGTCATTAACAATTATCATGGCATTAAGAAGGAACTTGTACTATTACACAGGGACTCTGCAGAACTTGGTATTACACAGGTCTGTCTTGGGGCCCCAGAATTTTCACTTAAGTTGGATTTGTCCATTGTGGTATTAAACCTCAAGTCAGAAAGGCTTCCAGCTCAGTAAAGCTCTGCTTATGCAACAGTAAAGGCATTTCAGCTTCCCCCATTTGGAAAAAGGGGAACCTACTACTGCTGCTACTGGTTGCCCAGTAATTCCTGGATAGTTATATATGTGTAAGCCTAAGTGCTAAGCACCAGCAGAAGATACAGTTATGGGTGGGCCTAATGAACACACATCTTCCCTAGCCTATGAGAAAATGCTGACTGATTTGGGAAACAAAAACATACACTTAACCTTTTCTTTATACCCAACCAGATGTGTTTCCCACCAAGTACACTGGGGCCCCATTATAGGGCCACCTCACCCATAACAATGTCTTGATATAGACCCCCTGTACAGTGTACTAGACTTAACTCCCTATGACGAGTGTAATGGGCAGTTAATATGTAAATACAATAACTTCATGAAACTAATGGAAAGATTGAGGACAACTGCCATTTTCACAAAGCTCATGGATAAGCAGTGCAAATTGTCCATCATTTTGTGGCAATTTGCAATTCATGGGATTTTTTTTTCTAGCCACAGATTGCTGGATGATTAGACGTTAAGGACTCTGTTTTTCACATGCATAATTCTTTTCAGCAAATTCCTACATAACATTTCTTAACTAGATTTATAATGAAATCTACCCATAGGGGCTGCATTTAAACTCAGTAGTGGAAGAACATTATATAGTGAAGAATGGGTTAAAATAAATAATTAAATTATTTAAAATTAAAGACAGTCATTGTATCAGACCTTTCTCGGCTAAAATTACAAGAAAACCTGGCTTTTTATTTGCAATTCATAATTAGCTGACAAAATGTGTGAATGATGTATGCCATTATGAATGTCTAGCAATGTGTGACAAGGAATAGAAACCCCAGAATTGTACATTGCTGCAGGTTGCTGCCAGTTTGTACCACTCCACTGATAGCTTCATGAAAGCAGCAGTTTGCCATTAATCTCCTTACGATTTTCATGAAGTTGCTGCATTTTCACATTATTGCCCATTAATCTCGCCACAGAAAGTTAACTCTGGTAATTAAGAGTTTAAGTATCCTTTTTAATAATGTGATAATTACTAAAGACTGCCAATCAACCTCTCTTGCCTGGAAAGTGAACAATTAAAAGTGTGGAGTCTCATTTGTTCAAATTTTGAATTGTTCAAGATTATACTGTCAAACTTCATATTTTACTTTTTCTTATTACTCTTACTCCTCAATTTCTCCCTTCTCTCTGCCTGATTTGACATGAAATTCACCCACTCGAGTTCATCCTCCCTGTCTGTCTTTCACCTGTTTTTTCTCAATTGGTTATGGAAGCACACTTCAACCCATTGTTCCCCCAATGCTCTTTAACCCTCGCCACCTTGCAGTCAGCTCACATTTCCAACAACTTAGTGAGCAAGAGATTTTAAAACTTAAACATGAAGAGCAATGTAACTAACACAACATCCCGTTGCAAGAAAATTTGGTCCTGTGAGTTTTGGTTTTAGGGTGCCTAGCAACTGCAAAGTATGGCATGCAAGGAATGTGTCATGCTGCTCAAATGTATTTATAACAAAAGTAACAAATCATAGCTAAAAAGATGGTAGGTACAAATAAGTGCCATCTTTAACGGAAAAGTTTTTTTGTTGGGCTTGAGCTGCAGGGGTTTACCAGTAGCTGGCAACTCCAAAGATGAACTTCCCTCTAACAGGAACAAATTTCTAATCAGCATTAGACTTTTGTGACCTAAAAGGAATGAGCTATACTAAACACAGTTCTCCTGCAAGCTGTCCTGAAAAATTAGGAAAGGGTTATCAAAAAATCACTCATTTAAATATTGTAGTGCCTTTAATGCAGAAATGCATTTGAGATGTTTTACAGAGAAAAATGAGAACCATCCTGTTATATTTCTGTTCCATACAATGCATTGTGCATTGCATAGTATAACATTCATGTCATAAAGCAAACTGTCCTTCAAGATGCTATTAGTAATACTACAATATTTATTCAACTAGTGTAAACAGTCTTTAATCATTTATCCTCTCATAACAGTCCATATATTTGAAAGCCACTGTTGAAAAGTACAGTTTTGCTCCCAAAATTATGACAAGGGAAAGGTTATTATCTGATGACATGTCAGTATCACTAAGATCTATTTCAATCTCTGTAACATTGCTTAACTGCTCCTCTCAGCTTATCTGCTGCTGAAACCCTCATTCATGCTTTTGTTACCTCTAAACTTGACTATTCCAACGCATCCCTGGCTGGCCTCCCATTACCATCTGTAAACTTGAAGTCAACCAAATCTCTGCTGCCTGTGTAATTTCTTGTACCAAGTCCCATTTACCTAGCACACCAATGCTTGCTGAACCACATTGGCTCTTGGTCAAACACAATCTTGATTTTAAAATTCTCATCCATGTTTTCAAATCTCCCCATTGGCTATGTAATCTCCTCCAGCTCAGACTGAGATACATGTGCTCATTTACTTCTGGCCTCTTGAGCATCCCAGGAAGGGACAGAGAGAAAAAAAAAACTAAGAATGCACCAAGAATCGAGACTAGATGTCACAAATGTGACAAAATTAAAGGCTCTGTATCTGAATGTGTGTAGCATTCATATTAAAGTAAATGAATTGATGGCGCACATGAAGTAAATAAATATGACCTGATAGCCATTACAGAGATGTGGCTCCAGGATGACAAGGATTGGGTCCTGAATATTGAGGGGCATATGACCTTCAAGAAGAATAGGAAGCTAGGTAATGGTAGAGGGGTAGCATTGTCAATCAAGAATGACATTTGTGCAATAATTAGAGATTACCTTGGTTCAGGAGATCAGGATGAAGAATCAGTTTGTGTGGAGATGAGGAATAGTCGGGGAAAGAGGTCACTAGTGAGAGTGGTCTACAGTCCCCTAACAACAACCACAATGTAGGACAAAGCATACAAGAAGAAATATTGGGTGCTTGTGATAAAAGGACAGCAATAATCATGGGTGACTTTAATCTACATATAAACTGGAAAAACTTGGTTGGTAGAAGTAGCCTAGATGAGGAGCTTATAGAATGCTTTTGAGATAGTTTCTTAGAGTAGCATGTTCTAGAACCAACCAGAGAGCAGGTTATATTAAACTTGGTATTGTGTAATGTGACAGGATTAATTAATGACCTCAGAGTAAAGGCACTCCTAGGTGGCAGCAACCACAATATGATTGAATTTTATATCCAGTTTGAAAAGGAGAAGAGTGGGTCTAAGACTAGTATTTTAAACTTAAATAAGGGCAACTATATGGGCATGAAAGCTGAGCTAGCTGAAGTTAACTGGGATACTAGGTGAGAGAATACATCAATAAAGAAGCAGTGGCAGACATTTAAGGGGATTTTTCAGAATAAATCTACTATAAAGAAAAATTCTAACGGGAGGACTCATCATCTGTGGTTAACTAAAGAAGTTAGGGAGAGCATCAAACTTAAGGAAAAAGCATTTAACTGTGCAAAGATGAGTGGCAAGTCAGCAGATTGTTCAGAATGTAAAGAACAGAAAATGACAAGGTTAATCAGGAGAAAGAAATTAGAATATGAGAGAAAGCTAGCTAGAAATGTAAAAATGGATAGCAAGAGTTTCTACAGGTATTTAAACAGGAAAAGAGTAGGTAAAGTGAGTGTTGGTCCTCTCCTGAGTAAGAATGGGGAGTTAATAGATAATAAGGGAATGGTGGATGAAATGAACAAATATTTTGCTTCTGTCTTCATTATAGAGGATATAAAAAAAATTCCAGTAATAGCTATATCAGGAGGTGGAGGGGAGAGAGGAACTTGGTAAAATTGCAATCACTAGGGAAGCGGTACTGAGCAAACTGATGGAGTTGTAGGCTGATAAGTCTCCGGGCCCAGATGGACTTCATCCTACGGTCTGAAAAGAGGTGGCTAACGAGGTAGTTAATTTTACAAAATTCCCTAGATTCTGGAAAGGTTCCATTAGACTGGAAATTAGCAGATATAACCCCTCTATTCAAGAAGGGAGAGAGGCAGAAAACAGGAAACAGTAGGCCAATTAGCTTGATGTCTGTCGTGGGGAAGCTGTTACAGTTGATCATTAAAGTGGCATTTGCTAGCACTTAGAAAAATACAAGGTAATTGGGGAGAGTCACAAGATTTTGTGAAAGGGAAATCATGTTTAAACAATTTATTAGAGCTCTTTGAAGGAGTAACATGTGCTGTGGCAAAGGGGAACCTGTGGATTTCCAGAAGGCATTTGATAAGGTGCCATATCTAAAGTTATTGTGAAAAATAAAAGCTCATGGTGTAGGGGGTAACATATTTGCCTGGATAGAGGATTGACTGGCTGGCAGGAAACAGAGTATGTATAAGTGTGTCTTTGTCTGATTGGCAGTGTGTGACTAGTGAGGTCCCACAGGGGTGTGTGTTGAGGCCTCAACTTTTTACAATTTACATCAATGAAGGGAGTGAAGGCATGGTAGCCAAATTTGCAGACAACACAAAGATAGGTAAGAAAGTATGTTGTGAAGACGATAAGGAGTTTGTCGATGGATATAGATAAGTTGAGTGAGTAGGCAAAAATCTGGCAGATGGAATATGATGTGGGAAAATGCGAAGTTGTTCACTTTGATAGGAAGAATAAGAACAGAGTATTACTTAAATGGAGAACAACTGTAGAATTCAGAGGTGCAGAGCGTCTAGGTGTTTTCATGCATGAGTCACAAGAAGTTATTTTGCAGGTTCAGCATGTAATCAGGAAGGCTAATGGAATGCTATCCTTTATTGCAAGATGAATCAAATATAAAAAGATATGCTTCAATTATACAGGACATTGGTGAGACAGTATCTCGAATACTGTGCAGTTTTGGTCTCCTTATTTAAGGAAGGATGTAAATGCGTTGGAGGTGGTTCAGTGGAGGCTTACTAGATTGATACCTGGAATGAGCAGGTTGTCTTATGAGGATAGGTTGGACTGACTGAGTTGGAAGAGTGAGGGTTCACTTGATTGAATTATATAAGATCCTGAATGGTCTTGATAAGGTGGATTTGGAGAGGATGTTTCTTCTTGTGGGTGAATCCATAACAAGGGAGGCACTCCTTTAAAATAATGGGTTGCCGTTTTAGGACAGATGAGGGAAATTTTTTCTGAGGGTTTGAAACTCTGCTTCAGAAAGCAATGGAAGCGAGGTCACTGAATATTTTTAAGGCAGAGGTAGATAGATTCTTGTTAGGCAAGGGAATCAAAGGTTATTGGGGAATGTAGATCAGAACACATCAGCTCTGATCTTATGGTGGAGCAGGCTCGAGGAGCTGAATAGCTTACTTCTCCTCTTTTGTATGTTCATGATCACGATTTTAACTGCTCCACCATTGGCGGTCACACATTCAGCTGCCTAGTGTGCAAGCTCTGGAATTATTAAAGCAGCATTGTTCCTTTAAGTATGTAAGCAGTTTTAAAACTAAAATACTAAATGATTACTTCCTGAAAGTCTTCTGTAGAGGTGACACATAAAAAGAGATTTGATAACTAAACTTAATGACTGCTAAGAATTTTGGTGGAAGATAATCCTGCTACTCATACCTCTTTCTGTGAAATGTGTCGTAATGGTGGACACAAGAAACACCTTGTCCATGTTTCTGGCAGGAATTGAAAGATCAAAAAAATTGGGATATGATCCAGCCTAACTTGGTCCTGTCTTAAATTTTATCCCTGCCCATCTGAGTAGATGACCAGAAAATTACCTGGCAGCTGAACTTTAGGAATGGCATTTATAAAACAGCATACAGAAACAAAAATCTGAAAAAAAAACCATTATGGCCCAGCATTTGCTGTAGTAACAATGGTGAGGCTGTCGGCACTTGCAGTAAAACGGACACAAGCTTCTGGCATCTGCACATGCACGATTAAATGCAGAAATCTCTAAGTTGCTGTCAGTGATACAGTGATACCCTGCTCCTCCACAGGGTATGTATTTGCAGTATTTGCCGATGGAGTCAACATAGAATCACTGATTTGGCATGAAATTAATTTAATTGCCAACTATTCTTGCTATAAAGACCATTTAAAAAAAAATCTTGCTCAGTCAAGAGTAACTGATGTACTAAGTCAGAATTACTGGTGAACTATCTCTTTGGCCCTGAAAAATTATTTTTACGAGCATGGAATCGCCTTCCTTCAGGAGAAAATTTAAATATTGCACATTTTTAAAAGAAATTCAATTTAAATTTCTACTTTTTGTTCCAAATTTATCCCAATCTTTATTTTACTTTCTGTACAATTATTTAAGTAATTTATATTTTTTACGTTTTGCTTCTTGCATTGTTATCTGTGAGAATTCTTCAGTCTGATTGGTTGATCATTCATGCTGAGCACATTTAAGGATACCAAAATATTCAGTTTGCCTAGAAGTATTGGGGCTCCAAGGATATCTGCTGACTTGAGCTGTATAATCTAAATATTCTACTTCAACAAGATTTTACCAGAGGATAGCAATCCTTCCCTTGCCAAAACCACAATCAAAATTTTTAAGTTCCAACATTTCTTTGAAAAAAAAAACTTAAAGCTAATTGCTCATGGTCTTTACTAATCATGTTAGACCAGAAGACTGATATGACTTCTGTATGTTGTCTTTGTCATTTATAACTGCAAGTCAAAATGAACATTACTGCTTGTAGGTTCCCTAATAGACTAGGTCATTAGAAACCATACATTATACCTACGAACTCTGAACTATTTCATTTTTGCCTATTTTATATTTGTGATAAGTTTTGGTTTAGAGTATATTATTTAGAAATGAAAAATTTAGAGGGATCTGAGTGTTCGAATGCATAGA
Organism: Carcharodon carcharias; assembly: GCF_017639515.1. Taxonomy (NCBI): domain Eukaryota; kingdom Metazoa; phylum Chordata; class Chondrichthyes; order Lamniformes; family Lamnidae; genus Carcharodon; species Carcharodon carcharias. Next base: position 79,083,617 of record NC_054478.1, read on the forward strand.
TTACTACAGATAGCGTCACAGGTTAATAAGGCCATTTTAAAAAAATAATAAACTCAAGTACGAGGATTTATTTCCGGAGGGATAGAATTGAAAATAGAGAAGTTATGATAAACTTGTATTGAACCTTGGTTCAAAGTTTTGTCCACCAGTCTGCAAAAACAAATTTACAATGATAATATCAAAAAGGTAAGGCTATAACTAACAGGAATGAGTAAAACAAGGCTGAGTCTCTTCTCTCTTGAGAAAGAGATGTATTAGGGATGAATTCATGGAGGTCTTTAAAATTATGAAAGATTTTGATGGAGTAGATACAGAGTGTCTTTCCACTTGCGGGGAGGAGCAAAACAAGAGAACATCAATATAAGATAGGCACAAACAAATCAAATTCAGAAGAGACTTCTTTACCCAGTGAACGATGAGAATGTGAAGCTTGCTAACGCAGGGACTAGTTGAGGCAAATAATATAGGTGTATTTAAGGGGAGGCTTAGAATGCTTCTGGGGGAGAATGGAATCAAAGAGGGTTATACAGATAGAGTTTGATGAGGAATGATAGAAGGAGGCTTGAGTGAAGCCTAAATGCCAGCATCGACTGAATGGGATATATCCGTGCTGTACATTCTATGTAATTCTGTTCAATTGAAGCTGCTGATAAAATAACGTTTCTACCCTCATACACTTCTAAGATCCTTGGTTTTGGAGGACTAAATTATGAGGAAACAATAGTGAAACTTTGGCTCTTAAGTTTAAAAAGACTACCTAGAAGGGACCGCACAGAGGTACATAGCATATCGGATTTTTTTCAACATTCTATGTCAAGTTAAGTGGTCACTGTGAGACAACATGGTGCTGATTCAAATTGACAAGACAAATTAACAACTGCTGGTGAGAATTCTACATGCAGAGTGATAGACATTTGAAATGAACTTCTAGGTGCTATAGTAGAGACAAAAAATTCAATCATTTAAGAAACAGTTGGATGGTGAGTGGTGACTAGATTTTTCTGAATGGATGAACGAAGGTGGGCTGAATGGCTTTCCTCATCAGTATTCATTTTATGAACTTGTGAATATGAATATGAAAAGAGGGAGTTTCTATTTAATAGTAAGTTTCATTGAAGTGATCTTAAATGTTATAACCTCCAACTAATAGAAAGGTAAAACATAAGCAAGAACACCATTCTATTAATGGCACTAAATTCACCTTGAAAAACCACTTTTTGTAAGCTACTGTATATTTTTAAGATTATTTTTAAGGTAATTTGCATTTCAGCTGTTCAGAGCATTTATATGGAATTTGATGATGAAAAGTTTGGAAATATTATAATTTCATTTTCACCTGATGAAAACTTATCTAAAAATTGACACATCTATGTACTGCTGAGAATCAAATTCTCAACAAATAAGATAGGGTTAAATGAAAGCTATGGAAGTTTCTGATAAGTATAACATTTAAAGATATATTATGAAAATTCATTCCTTTAGTTATTGTAAGAGTTGTAGAAGGGTTTGAAAATGGATGGTTTATTAATTAAAGACCCTTGTAACATTACATTTAGTGCCTTAAAAAAGTGTTGGAGAAGTTTAAGTATTAAGTCGGAACACCTTTACAAGTCTCATGGTCTTGCAGTTTTAAATGTCACAACTGTTTTGCCAGTAAATGCTATTGCTCTTTGCCCAAAAATTTGTTACAAATTGTTCTTATTGCCAAATCTGCTTGTGAATAATGTGGCTGGTAAGTGAATATTTCTGTTCAATCGATAGCCATTTTCAAGGCTGCTGTACGTACCTTTCCTCCTAATTGGTAACTTTAGGAAATTTCTGTGCTTGCTCTTTTTTTAGCTTCCTTATTTTGTGTTTAAATCTGTCATGTCTGTACTCTGAGAACTGTAGAAATAATGCTTTAAATTAATTGATGTTCATATGAAACATTTACGTTTGCAAGATTTTCCATTGTAATATACACCTGACTGTGAATTCCTGAAGAAATATAGACTGTTGCTTCAATGGTTTTCCAAGATTTAAATAATGCAATCTGCTCACAAAGCCATATCTTTTGAATGTTGAAGACCAAAAAGGGTTTAATTTATGAAATTATTATGCTGATCTCTCCTGATTGTTTGTAAACAGGGCTGCAATTATGTCGGACAAAGATAAAAGTGAGCTTAAAGCAGAATTGGAGCGCAAAAAGCAGCGCTTGGCCCAAATCAGAGAGGAGAAAAAAAGGAAAGAAGAGGAGAGAAAGAAAAAGGAAGTAAGTCATAAACTGTAAGCTGTACATTTGCATCCTCCATGGACATATTCTCCCTGTACATGTTCAACGTGCATTTTTTTTACTTTTATGGTATTTATAACTACCTTAATCCTGATGATAAAGAAAAAAACTGTGCTGTAACCAAATTAAATGTTGCTTTTAGGGAGGTTTTTAAAGTGGACAATACATAGTTGTTTCCTGTCTATAAGAATATCTAGTGAATTTGAAACAGGTTTTTGTTTAAGAAATAATGTTGTTACGATCTTGGTAGAGGCCAGTTACTTAAAGTAGAGAAAATTCTAAATCCCAGTTAGTTGCTAAATGAATAAAGCCTCATGATTCCATGGTTCAAAACAGAGCAATTTTAACTATAGAGTCAACAAAGCAAGCACTAAATACTATCTATCCTATACTCTAGCACCAAAATTAACATGAGTTTTAAGATAAATTATCAGGCAAATTGTGGTTGAACATAAACTTAAAATTGCACATTAAATGGCAGATATAACTAAGACATATCTTATGAATTGGCTCAGCAGTCTACTCAGATTTTGGTGATCACACTCTGTCACAAAATCCTTCAAAACTTTGCCTTCCTTACAAAGAATTTCAGCTCTTCCCCTCCTAGGAGATAGTCTGATGATCCCCAGCCAATAGCAGTGCGCAACCAACCTGAATTTCATGGGCATGGTCTTCATCATAAATGGCACATGTTTGCAGAACCTGCTCAACTCTGTTTGGATGGCATAGATCCACCAATGTTATCTCTAAGTTATAGAAACAGTTGCAGCAACTATACCTTTTCTTATTCTCAGCTTCTGGATCTGGCCTCTCGTCTTCAGCCACCTTCAGGTTGCTTGTGCTGCACCATTGGACTTATCAACTGCTTCTGCTCAGCTTAGACTGACCTGTGTCCACTTGTATCTTTGAATGGGTTAAATTTGCTGGAAATTTTGGTTTCCAAACCTCAGTTTGTTTTTGTTTTCTTAGAAACTGGGAGGGTCAGTTTCCTTTCTATTTACCCTTCCTGTTTCTCTTTTCAATTCAGTTTTTGTTTTAGTTAGGGCCTACCTCAAAAAATAAAATAAAATTTTAAAATGCAGATTCTTCACAATGTAAACAGAAGTGGATCAAATTCTACATTTGAAAAGATTGATTATTGAGAAATTGATAGACTTCAGGTGATGAGGTACATAATGATGCTATGATGCAGCTGGATTGTCAGATTAATATTTATTTTTTAACACTAGAATGAACCAGCTAAACAAACGTCACATAACGCAAGAAGTAATTCATTTGGAAGTCAATAGGACACGTTTGGATTGAGTACCAGTGCAAGTACCAGCTAGTTTATGTAATAAATGCAGATTGAAAGTATGCTGAGAATATGTTCTATCCACAAAGATTGGTTTCTTCAGGTGGAAAATATTAATCCAATATTCCAGAGTAGACATGGTTCTAAACTACTTATGCCTTTATGTTAAAGATGAGGATGTTTATGAAATCTCCAGCTCCTGTTAGCTGGCTGCTTGGCCGCCATGTTTATTGACTGGATTATGGTAGGAGCTGCAGAGCTTCCTTGTGATTTGCTGATTAGAGCACCATTTCAGCACTTTAAATAGCCTGCTGCTTTTGGCATTTTATATGTAAGTAATCTTATGTAATAACTTTACTAGATCTGTGCCTCATTCTGAGGTATTCCTGGTGCTACTCCTGGCACATGGTAAGTTGATGTGGATGAGGGCAAGTAAGTTATCTCCTTATATTGGTTCTGTCCCTAACTGATGCAGGTCCAGGCTGGCAGTTGGGTCCTTTAGCTGAACCATCTTGATGCTACTAAGCTACACTTGTTGGTGCACATTGAAATCATCCACTGAACTTTTCTCCTCTATTGAATGGGGTTAGAACAAATTACAGAAGTTTGAAGTAATTTGAAGTACTTCACCTGTTTATATTCGTATATACTTCTAATAAAGTCTACACTGCAAATAAGATTGATTATATTTACCCACTTGCTTTGGGTGCAGACCCTTGTCTTCCTCAGCACTTTAAAGAATATGGCTTTTATCTTCCTCCCAGAATGTTTGATTCATAAGTTACACCTTTGTAGCCTGTGAACACCAGCGTGTGCAAGTTAAGCACCTGCATAAGCTAGTATTTTACTGATCTGCAGTTTATAAGATGAATAATATTTGGATTTCTGAATCAAATATCTATATTTTTTATTAGCTGATCATAAAGCAATTGTGTCAATAGTCATAGAGAATACCTAAAGTATTTTAGCTTCTGCGCTGATGTAAATTTCAGTAAATAAATATTTAAATCACTTCAAAATAATACAATTGAGAGAAGATTATAAAGAGCAATTCAGTTGAATGTGGTGATGGCTTAAACTTGCAGGTTCAAATTTCAGCTGTGAAACTGGAGATGCATTCCTCAATGTAATTCCCTAATGCCCCTCTAGTACTTTTTAATATTACAATTAATCTCTTCTGGACAACGTAAGAGAAAATCAGGTAAGTTTCTGCTTTCTAAAGATTATTTGATCCCTGCTAGAGAGTGCTTTGTGTATGTAAAGAATGGTTTGGAGTTGGTTGTAATGTTCTCCACAATTAAAGAATTTATCAACTCTTGCTATCTAGGCTAACACATGAACAATGAATACTTTGGTGATGTATCAGAAAGCTGATGGCACCTGAAAAACTGCACATCAACAGCTTCAGGAGAAATGGGGAGAAAATTGGTTAAAAGAAAGATCACAAATTGGTTTGAAGTAAATAGCACACCAAATTTAGAATTATATTTTATAATCATAAATCATGGTCATATTTTGTAGAGGTATTGTGTTCATTATTATTTCTATTTTAGGCTGATCAAAGAAAAGAATTAGTACAGAATGAAGAATCTGATATTGAAAAGAAACGAAGAGAAGCTGAGGCCTTGCTACAGAGCATGGGCATTACATCGGAGCCCTCTGTTGGTATGTATGTGGATTTAGTTGATAAGGTATGTTTTATTTTTGTGTTCAGGAAGGAACATGTCTTTCTCTTTGTGACTATTCCACTAAGCCCTGTGCAGTTTTGTTTTATTTTGTTTCATGGATGTCAATTCAAAATGAGATTTGCAATTGAAACATGAAAATGAAGCCAAAAAATTGCTGCTTACTAATAATGTGCAATGGGAGTAGCATTTGATATATGTTTTTACCTGATGTCAGATTTGTTTGACACAACTGTCTAAACATGTCAAACTTAATCAGAGTGAAGGTTTAACAGATTCTAATTATTTTTGGCTTACTGAAATATTGAAAACTAAAGTTTGTTTCTAACCATTTTTTTCATCCATTTCTTAACATCAGTCAAATAAATTAGCAAATGTTAACATTACAAAATGCTATTCTTATCAGATAGTGGGCTATCAGCAGATGGCAGTAGAGCATCATTCTGTCACTCTGGACAAAGGATGTAATTATGAATAAAAATGTATTTTAATTAAATAAGTTCAACTGAAACATATGTTAAAATAAAACACAATGTTAAAACAAACCTGTGTCACATGTAATTTAACTTCCGCGGTAGTGATTTGCTATGAGTTAAACCACAAATAGAACACTTGTTCTATCTGGAGATGTTAATTGGGCCTGACAATGGTACTATTTCCATTCTAAACTCATTGTTACAAAGGTCTAGAACGATGTATAACAAATCTCCTCTAGTGTTGCTCATGATGAATTGAAAATATGCTTTTTTATAACACTTGGATTACCAATTGTGACAGTAAACTAGTACATTGGCAGGAAATACAGGCTATATGAAGGTCTGTAATATACTAACAAGTGGACCTCCTTGATGCTGCTCACTGTCAGAAGGTGTGGTTTTTCTTTTAATCATCGCTGGTGTCTTGATGTTGCTGTTTCTTTAACTCTTTACTTCCTGCTTATAAGATGTTCCTTAAAACTAAGTTTTTGCTGAGCTTTTGCTTACCTGTGTTTTTTACTCATTCATGGGATGTGGGTGTCACTGCCTAGGTCAGCATTTATTGCCCATCCCTAATTGCTCTTGTTCAGAGGACATTTAAGAGTCAACCGCATAGCTGTGGGTCTGGAGTCACATAAGTCTCCTTACATGGCTCTGTCAAATTTTGTTCGATAGTTGCTCCTGTTTAAATGTGAAATATTTTACTACATTAAAGGCGCTATATAAATAGCAAGTTATTGTTGTACTTTTTCTTTCCCTTCTATTTAACTCTTTTGACTTGTCTGTCCTTTTCTACTTTCCCAGAAGCAAAGAGGAAAAAAATGAATGAGGTGGTGGGTTGAGGTAGTGTAGTAGGGACAAGAATGGAGACAGCAAGATGCTACACTTTTTGGTGGAGAAAATACAGGCCAAGCTAACTGGCTGCCTTCCCACTCTTGTTTTCACCCTTGCTGTAATTCAGTCTACTATTCATTGATCTTCCCATTACTGTCTCATGCATATGAACATATGAAATAGGAACAGAGTAGGCCATTTAGTCCCTTGAGCCTGCTCTGCATTCAATAAGTTCATGGCTGATCTGTTTATGTTTGGAATTCTACATTCCTGTCTACCCTGATAACCTTTGATTCCTTTGCCTAACAACAATTTATCTACCTCTATCTTAAAAGTATTCAATGACCCCCGCCTCCACCGCCTTCTGAGGTAGACAGTTCCAAAGTCGCACAATCCTCAGAGAAAAAAAATTCTTCTTGTCTTTGTGCTAAAAGGGCAACCCCTAATTTTAAAACAGTGCCCCCTAGTTATGGACTCACCCACAAGGGGAAACATCCTTTCCACTCCCACCTTGTCAATACCATTCAGGATCTTATATACTTCAAAGAAGTTACCCCTCACTCTTCTCAACTTTGTGGAAACAAGCCCGGTCTGTCTAACCTTTCCTGATAAGCTAGCCCACTCATTCCAGGTATCAATCCAGTAAGCCTCCTCTGAGCCACCTCCAACACATTTACTTCCTTCCTTAAATAAGGAGCCCAAAACAGCGCACACTATTCAAGATGTGGTCTCACCAATACCCTGTATAACTGAAGCATAACATCCTTACTTTTATGATCAATTCCTCTCGTAATAAAGGATAACATTCCATTAGCCTTGCTGATTATGTGCTATACTTGCATATTAACTTTTTGTGACTCATGCACTAAAACACCTAGATCTCTTTGCACCTCAGTACTCTGTAGCCATTCTCTGTTTAAGTAATACTCTGCTTTTTTATTCTTCCTGCCAAAGTGAACAACTTCATATTTTTTCACATTATACTCCATCTGCCAGATTTTTGCCCACTCAACCTGTCTATATCCATTTGCAACTGCCTTACGTCCTCTTCATAACAAACTTTCCTACCTATCTTTGTATCATCTGCAAATTTAGCTACCATGACTTCACTCCCCTCATTTAAGTCATTGATATAAATTGCAAAAAGTTGAGGCCCCAGCACAGACCCCTGTGGGACTGCACTGATCACATCCTATCAATTAGAAAAAGACCCATTTATGCATATTCTGTTTTCTGCCAGCCAGCCAATCTCTATCTCTGCTGATATGTTACCCCCTACACCATGAGCTTTTATTTTCTGCAGTAATCTTTGATGAGATACCTTATCAAATGTCTTCTGGAAATCCAAGTACAGCACCTCTACAGGCTCCCCTTTATCCACAGTGCATGTTACTCCTTCAAAGAACTCCAATAAATTGATTAAACATGATTTCCCTTTTACAAAACCATGCTGACTCTTCCCAATTACCTTAAGTTTCTCCAAGTGCCCAGCTATATCCTCCATAATGATCAATTCATGCCTCATCTTCCTGTCACTCCTAGCCCCCATACCTCTTTCTCTTTAGACTACTTGCTCAATTCATGTACCCGCCCCATCTTTTCCTCACTTCCACATGCTTCCATTTCCACTTAACTTTGCTCCTTACCTATTCTAATTTTCTCTCCTTGTGGACAGGCCTTGAATCATGCTTATAGTTGTCCCCAAACTCAAGATCCCAATCTTTCTACTTAATTCCTCCTCCTTGTGTTCCTTTATCTTCTATCTCTGTTTACTCTCTTCACTGCCCTACTTCATTAATCTCACCAGAATCCTTCTCTATTCTCATATCTTTACTCTGCTGTTTCATTTACATAGTTCTCTCCTCTCATCCCCTGTATGCTCTGTTGCTGCACAGCCTTTTATTCCCTTTTTTTTCTCTCCACATTATGTAACCCATTCTCGTTTCACTTTCAGCTTACTTTACACTGGTTATCCCCACTGATGGCCTCCTCTGTCTCCTCCGTATGTACAGTCCTATGTCTCCTATCACATTCCCCCTTTCCCACTATTCTTCCCAACTCATACTATTCTTCCATAGTACTGTGAGCAAAGCCAGGCTGAGCTGGTAACCCGTAATTTTTTTAAAATGTTCATGGTGCTACAAATATAACTCTTTAAACTTTTAAAACAAATTGCCTATTCTTAGCTTAGTCCAGGAATTTGTGAAGAAAGAGAACAATAGGTGTTAAGGTTCATTCGGGGAGTTGAATGGGCTGAACTGAAATCAGGTAAGGGAGCAAAGGCAGTGAGCAGGACTGGGCCAGAGTTAGCACAAGCCAGGCAGGAGAGCCAAGATGAATGATAGAGGGACCAATGAGGGAACAGGGTGAGCACAGTGTCAGAGACTGGAATGCTGAGGCTGGTAAAACAATAACTTCCATTATGCAGCACCTTTAGCATAAGAAAGTGCCCCAGGGCATGTTACAGGAACATAATTGGACAAAAGTTAATACCAAGCAAAGAGGTAAGCTTAATGAGCAAAGAGGTAAGCTTTAAGAAATATTTTAAGAAGGAGAGCGAGGCGTAAGGTTTATGAAGGGAATTCCAGAACATAGAGTCCAAATAACTGAAATACCAATGGTTGGGCAAAGGGAATGGTGAATGCATACGAGGCCAGTGTTATAGGAATGCAGAATTCTTGGAAGGTTGTAAGGCTGGAATACACTACTGAAATAGGGAAGGGGAAGGCCCTGGAGAAATTCTAACAGAATTTTGAAGGTGTTGGTGGACTTGGGAACCAACATAGGCTAGTGAGTAACATGGGTGCAAGCTTGGACATGGGCAGCAGAGTTTTGGATGATCTCATCCGCTAGGAGATTGGAAGATAGGATGCCAGTCAGTGTAGTATTGGGATATTTGAATCTGGAGTTAACAAAAACATGGATGAGGGTTTCAGCAATAGATAAGATGAGGTATTGCGGAGATAGGTAATATTACGGAGATGGAGGTAGGTGGTCTTAAAAATTAAGAGGCTATGGAGCTCAGATCATGTAGGATGCCAAGATTGCAGAGTCTAAAGCAGTGGCCATGGAGGAAAATGGAATTGGTGGTGGGTGAAAGGAGATTGTGGCTGGGACCAAAGAGAGTGCCTTTGATTTTCCCCATGTTTAATTGTGGGAAATTCTGGCTTAAGGGAAGTAGCGGTGAGGGAAAGCTGAGTGTTGTCATTGTACATTTGCAATCTGACTTTGTGTCTGCAATGATGTGGCCACATAGCAGCATGTAGATAAGAATTAGAAAGGACCCAAGGATAGATTCATAAGTATGACCAGATAAGTAAGAATGGAATCAAACCAGCTAGGCAGCAGAGTAGAAGTATTGGAGGATGTGGTGTAATCAAAGGCTGCAGAGTGGTCAAGAAGAATTAATGAATGAGGGATAGTGCATAATATGCAGTGTCGCAGAGGATGTAACTTTGGTTAGGATTGTTTCAGTGCTGTGGCAACCTGATTTGTAGGAGTAATACTTAGCATGACCCCCCTCTTTGGAAAATGAATGCTTTTATGTTGCTAGACAGTGGACTTAGCTTTCAATTGCACAGAGCTAGCATGAGCAAAATCATTACAGATATATCCAAGATTATGCAAAAATTAATGATTTCAATCTCCAGGTGGCCAATTTAAAGGAAAACAATCTAGTTTTTATTTGAAGTAAGACAGTATGGTTCAATCTTGCTTGGTTATAAAATCCTTATTGGAGGTTCATATCCATTCAGGAATTGGCAGTAAAAATGTTCCCAGGCCTTTACCACCAGTGTTACTAATCAGAAGTTACAATACGTAATGAGCTGACTTTAATTTCTTTTACTTTTTTGTTCTGTTACGTTATGCTAGTTAAATTTTAAAAGTTAAGCAAAATATAGATGAAATTCATAAAATTAGGTTTTTGATCGAAATTTACATATAAGGTATTCATACTCTGTCCCACAAAGTGCAGCCTGTTAAGTGCTTAGGTTATTTTTCTGGCCTGGAAATAACACACATGATGTCACACAATGTCAGGAGTTTTATCAGTGTAACCTTGCTTACAATTAGTGTGGCAACATATACCTAGATATATAAATATATATATTTAAATATATCTATACCTAAATGTAAGAATGGACTGGTTGTGTCGAAAGCCTGTTTTTGTGCTGTATATCCCATGTGGTGAAATAGGTTTTAAAAAACTATTTTTGACATTTGGAAACCTGTCACCCGTATTTCCTGATGTAATTTTATGAATTATTTTTGCATGTGCCATCACAGTTTCTGTATTAATATGCAAATTGTTCTTGGTGTTGGCGATACAATTTTCTGAGTTGTTTTAATGAATCACATTTTACTTCTATTATTCAGCAATTTGTAAACAAAGCATCACATTTGTAGTACCTGTTGTGTTTCAATTCCCCCAATTGCTGAAGGCACATTAATTGAATAAAATAGACATTATCCCTTTTCTCTGACCTGTATAAGATTCTTGAAAAAAATCTTTATACACTTCATAAACAGGTGCATGTAATATATGAATAGTATTTATTTTCATAAATTGACAGATGGATATGTTATCGGGTCTGGATATTATTTTTCCTTATGTTAAGTAGAACAAAATCTTTTCAAATCAGTGGAAATGGTGTGTAATAGTTTTTGGTCTATGACGATCTGTATAAGTCAGCAAAAGGGATAGTGCATGTTGTGGGCCCATTGAAAACCAGCAGGAATCTGTTTTGCGTTCAGGGAAAGCATGACTAAAGTATACAGATGATACCCAAATCTACATCATCCACAGACTGACTGCATACACTGTAAAGTGCATGAAAACACTGCATGGAATTTAACTTTGGCTTTTCCTTTTTCTCTTTTAAATTTCATTTCATTCATGTATTTTTCTTTCATGCCATCACGTTTGTTTTATTCAATATTTCATGTTAAATTAATTTTGAAACATCACTACCAGTGCATCCACTACGGGTAGTAACAGCGGATACCTGTCTGTTTCACTATTTAGTCCCTCCTACATCTCCTCCCTCAAAATCGGTGAGTACACCAAGCGAGGCTGGAAGCCAGGATTCTGCTGATTGCACTCTTGGGGCAAGGTATGACCACTTATTATGTTTATGTTTTACTTTGTATTTTCTATAGTGCCTGTACAGTGTAATTTCAGCTGTATGCATGAATTTTATAATTTTACTGTCTCAAAAGCATCATGTAAGTGTTGCTGCTTGACTCTTTCTCATCAAATGCGTATACTTTTCATCCTTTTTTCAATTTTCAGAGGCTATCTGTATGATTTGCAGGTGGTTGTAAATGGCATTCTTCAACCAAGCCATCTGCAGTATGATGCTTAGCCTGGTGCCTACTTTCATTTTAATATTTGTTTTCCTACTCCATATATGGTTAAGTGCCCTGGATTTGCTTGACATCATCTTGCAATGATGAGGCTAATTGGGATCTTGAAGTTGGAACTAATTCTACTTTATTCCATGGTGCCATCTAGATAATTTCTATTATTTTATATTTTGCATATAAAATAAATTTTAATTGCATATGGCCATTAATATTCAGTTTGTATAATCGAGCACAATAGGATGAGCCTTTTGTTACCAGAATAAAATATTCCACATTGTCATTTGCATATTGCCTTCGACGTCCTTCCTTCCCCTGATAGTTTTAGATCACTATTTCTAAATTGCTCGAGTTGGAATGAAGAATACGACTGTTACATGGTGTTCATTGGTATGTTGCTTTGTAGGTAAAGGGAACTTTTCTATGAAGTGTGCATTCTTTTTCACTTAAGAATACTCAATGCACTAAATGGGTAGTTTATGGCTTGTGTGCTTTGCATGCTTTACATGCACACAAAATGTTGCTATAATGTAGATATGTCATCTCAAGTCTCTGCACCCTAAAGCCATGGAAATGGTGCCCTTTTACTAGTTATTTTTTCCCTGCTTAAAAGATTGTGCTTTCAGTTCTTCACTTTTCATCCTATTCAATAACAAGTGCATTTTTCAACTTTTCCACACAAGTAGTTAGATTAGATTGTCCTTATATTCTTCATAGTGTGCAGGTGATATTATGCTCCTAAACTGGTTAATCTGTTTTTAATGCTATGAATTAGATAGATACTGTATGCCAAACCTCTGGAGCGTTCATTAGCACTAATGTTGTAATACTTATTAAGTCATGCAGTAGGATTGTGACCATCCTTCCTAAGTCCATTGCACTTACTTCAACTCCTCAGTAGAATCCAAGCAGAAGTGGCCCACTCCATACCAGTTACATTACTGGTGTAGATCAATCATAATGATTGACAGAATGCTTTGCATGAAGGATCTGAATGTTGAGCAAATTTATTTATGCTCTGATTCAATACAAATTCTGTTTGTTGGTTTTGGGGGGAGGGGAAGTGGGTTGTAGACAACACCTCTCAAATTGCAGAACCACAAGAACCTGCTCAGGAACTTCACCATTGCTTGAGTTGGTAGACAACTAGAATGGAGGAAGATGGTGAGAAATTTGGTTCAGTTTAGAAGCATTCAACATGTTGGTCACTTAGCCTTATGAACACGCTGCTAAGGGAAGAAGTGGAATTCTTCCTTCAGATCTTGCATAGAGTCATCAACTTTTAGAGCATTGCTCATGCTAATTTCACTGTGAACTGAGTCTGAGATTATAGGATCTATAAGCAGTTGCTGTAGTTAAGGATCACTGAAGCAGACTGGGAGGAGTTTGTAGCAGGTCAAGATCACTGTGAATTAGACCGGGAGGAGTGTGCAGCAGGGCGGGATCACCGCACAGCAGGTGGGAGGAAAACAAGAAAATGGCAGAAGCGTTGAACAGGTATTTTGTGTCTGCCTTCACTGTAGAAGACTCAGGAAATTTCCCAAACATACTTGAAAGGGGGGAGGAGCTTAAAACAATCAAGATTACCAGGGAAAAGGTACTGGGAAAACTATTAGATCTGAAGGCTGGCAAGTCCCAATGACCTGTTGGCCTGCATCTCAGGGCCTTTAAAGAAGTGGCTGTAGAGATAGTAGAGACATTGGTTATAATCTTTCACAATTCCTTGGATTCTAAAAAGGTTTCAGCAAATGTGACACCTTTATTCAATGAAGGAGGGAGACAGAAAGCAGGAAACTATAGGCCTGTTAACCTAACCTCTGTCATAGGGAAATTGGTAGAATCTATTGTTAACAGGTATTTTGCATTAGTCTTCATTATAGAGGATACAAGTAACATCCCAGAAGCAGCTATAAATCAGGAAATAGAAGGGAGGGAGGAACCCAGGAAAATTATAATCACCAGAGAAGCGGTACTGAGTAAATTTTTGGAGCTGCAGGCTGACAAGTGCCTGGGCCCTGATTGACTTCATCCTCGAGTCTTAAAGGAAGTTGCAAGTGAGATAGTTGATGCATTGGTTTTAATTTTCTGAAACTCCCTAGTTTCAGGGAAGGTCCCGTTAGATTGGAAGATAGCAAATGTAACCATTATTCAAAAAGGGAGGGAGACAGAAAGAAGGAAACCACAGGCCAGTTAGAGAAGCTATTATTAAAGAAGGTATAGCAGGGTACTTGGATAAGCTCAAGGTAATCAGACAGAATCAACATGGTTTTGTGAAAGGGAAATCATGTTTAACCAACTTATTGGAGTTCTTTGAGGAAGTAATATGTACTGTGGGTAAAGGGGAACTGGTAGATGTATTGTCCTTAGATTTCCAGAAGGCATTTGATAAAGTGCCACATCAAAGGTTATTCTGGAAAATAAAAGCTCATGGTGTAGAGGGTAACATATTTGTATGGGTAGAAGAATGGCTAGCTAACAGGAAGCAGAGAGTAGGCATAAATGGAGCTTTTTCAGGTTGGCAAGATGTAACGAGTGGTGTGCTACAAGGATCAGTACTGGGACCTCAACTGCTTACAATTTACATAAATGATTTGGATGACGGGATTAATGGGATGGTTGCCAAATTTGCGGATGATGCAAAGGTAGGAAAGTAAGTTGTGAAGAGGACATAAGGAAGCTACAAAGGGACATAGATAGGTTAAGTGAGTGGGCAAAAATCTGGCAAATGAAGTACAATGTGGGAAAATGTGAAATTGTTCATTTTGGCAGGAAGAATAAAAGGCAAGCATATTATCTAAATGGTAAGAGATTGCAGAGCTCTGAGATGCGGAGGGATCTGAGTGTCTTCGTGCATGAATCGTAAAAGGCTAGTATGCAGGTACAGCAAGTAATTAGGAAAGCTAATAGAATGTTCTCATTTATTGTAGAGGAATTGAATACATAAGTAGAGAGGTTATGCCTCAGTTATACAGAGCACTAGTGAGACCACATCTGGAGTATTGTGTACAGTATTGGTTACCTTAGTTAAGGAAGGATGTAATTACATTGGAAGCAGTTCAGAAAAGGTTTACCAGACTAATACCTGGAATGAAAACAAAGATAAAAACAAAAAAACTGCAGATGCTGGAAATCCAAAACAAAAACAGAATTACCTGGAAAAACTCAGCAGGTCTGGCAGCATCGTCGGAGAAGAAAAGAATTGATGTTTCGAGTCCTCATGACCCTTTGACCGAACTGAGTGAATCCAAGAAAGGGGTGAAATATAAGCTGGTTTAAGGTGTTTGTGGGTTGGGGGTGGGGGGGGTGAGTGGAAGGGGTTGGTGTGGTTGTAGGGACAAACAAGCAGTGATAGAAGCAGATCATCAAAAGATGTCACAGACAACAGAACAAAAGAACACATAGGTGTTAAAGTTGGTGATATTATCTAAACGAATGTGCTAATTAAGAATGGATGGTAGGGCACTCAAGGTATAGCTCTAGTTGGGGTGGGGGGAGCCTAAAAGATTTAAAAATATTTAAAAATAATGGAAATAGGTGGGAAAGGAAAATCTATATAATTTATTGGAAAAAACAAAAGGAAGGGGGAAGAAACAGAAAGGGGGTGGGGATGGAGGAGGGAGCTCAAGACCTAAGGTTGTTGAATTCAATATTCACTCCGGAAGGCTGTAAAGTGCCTAGTCGGAAGATGAGGTGTTGTTCCTCCAGTTTGCGTTGGGCTTCACTGGAACAATGCAGCAAGCCAAGGACAGACATGTGGGCAAGAGAGCAGGGTGGAGTGTTAAAATGACAAGCGACAGGGAGGTTTGAGTCATTCTTGCGGACAGACTGCAGGTGTTCTGCAAAGCGGTCGCCCAGTTTACATTTGGTCTCTCCAATGTAGAGGAGACCACATTGGGAGCAACGAATGCAGTAGACTAAGTTGGGGAAATGCAAGTGAAATGCTGCTTCACTTGAAAGGAGTGTTTGGGCCCTTGGACGGTGAGGAGAGAGGGGGACCCTATCATGTTTCTGGGAGGGAGGAGAAGGCGTGAGGGCGGATGTGCGGGAGATGGGCTGGACACCGTTGACACGATCGTTGACAGGGCCCTCAACCGTGTCTGGCCCATCTCCCGCACATCTGCCCTCACGCCTTCTCCTCCCTCCCAGAAACATGATAGGGTCCCCCTTGTCCTCACTTATCACCCCACCAGCCTCCGCATTCAAAGGATCATCCTCCGCCATTTCCGCCAACTCCAGCATGATGCCACCACCAAACACATCTTCCCTTCACCCCCCCTATCGACATTCCTTAGGGATCGTTCCCTCCGGGACACCCTGATCCACTCCTCCATCACCCCCTACTCCTCAACCCCCTCCTATGGCACCACCCCATGCCCACGCAAAAGATGTAACACCTGCCCCTTCACTTCCTCTCTCCTCACCGTCCAAGGGCCCAAACACTCCTTTCAAGTGAAGCAGCATTTCACTTGCATTTCCCCCAACTTAGTCTACTGCATTCGTTGCTCCCAATGTGGTCTCCTCTACATTGGAGAGACCAAATGTAAACTGGGCGACCGCTTTGCAGAACACCTGCGGTCTGTCTGCAAGAATGACTCAAACCTCCCTGTCGCTTGTCATTTTAACACTCCACCCTGCTCTCTTGCCCACATGTCTGTCCTTGGCTTGCTGCATTGTTCCAGTGAAGCCCAACGCAAACTGGAGGAACAGCACCTCATCTTCCGACTAGGCACTTTACAGCCATCCGGAGTGAATATTGAATTCAACAACTTTAGGTTTTGAGCTCCCTCCTCCATCCCCACCCCCTTTCTATTTCTTCCCCCTTCCTTTTGTTTTTTCCAATAAATTATATAGATTTTTCTTTTCCCACCTATTTCCATTATTTTTAAATATTTTTAAATCTTTTACGCTCCCCCACCCCCACTAGAGCTATACCTTGAGTGCCCTACCATCCATTCTTAATTAGCACATTCGTTTAGATAATATCACCAACTTTAACACCTATGTGTTCTTTTGTTCTGTTGTCTGTGACATCTTTTGATGATCTGCTTCTGTCACTGCTTGTTTGTCCCTACAACCACACCAACCCCCCCCACCTTAAACACCAGCTTAAAGTTCACCCCTTTCTTGGATTCACTCAGTTCGGTCGAAGGGTCATGAGAACTCGAAACGTCAACTCTTTTCTTCTCCGCCGATGCTGCCGGACCTGCTGAATTTTTCCAGGTAATTTTTTTTTTGTTTTGTAGTACCTGGAATGGATGGATTTTCTTATGAGGATAGGTTGGACGGGCTAGGCTTGTATCCGCTGGAGTTTAGAAGAGTAAGAGGCAACTTGATTGAAACATATAAGACCCTGAAGGGTCTTGTCAGGGTGGATGTGGAGAGGATGTTTCCTCTTGTGGGAGATTTTAAAACTAGGGGTCACTGTTTGAAAATAAGGGGTTGCCCATTTAAAACAGAGATGAGGCAAAATTTTTTCTGAGGGTCGTGAGCCTTTGGAACCCTCTTCTGAAAAAGCGATGGAAGCAGAACCTTTGAATATTTTTAAATCGGAGGTGGATAGATTCTTTGTAAGCAAAGAAGTGATAAGTTATCGGGTAGGCAAGATGCAGATTTGAGGTTACTATCAGATCAGCCATGATCTTGTTAAGTGGTGGAGCAGGCTTGATGGGTCGAATGACCTACTTCTTGTTTATATCTTCTTAAGGAGGTGATAGCAAAATACTTAGAAAATCATAACGGGACCAGGCAGAGTCAACTAGAACATGAAATGGAAATTGTGTTTACCTAATTTATTTGAGTTCTTTGAGACAGGAACAGGCAAGGTGGCTAAAGGGGAACCTGCAGATAAGATGTACTTGGACTTCCAAAAAGGCATTTGTTAAGGTGCCAAAGGTTACAACACAAAATAAGAGCTCATGGTGTAGATGATGTATTAGCATGGATGACGGATTGGTTAGCTAACAGAAAGCAGAGTGTAGGGATAAATGGGTCTTTTTCAGATCGGCAAGCTGTAGCTAGTGGATTGCCACAGGGTTTGGTGTTGGAGCCTTAACTATATATAATCTATATCACTGACTTGGAGGAAAGGATCAAATCTATGCTAACTAAATTTGCTGCTTACACCAAGATAGTTAGGACTGTAAGTTATCAAGATGAACTTGAGAGCCTACAAAGGGATATAGATAGTTTACTTGAGTGGGCAAAAAGTTTGCAGATGGAGTATAATGTGAGAAAATGTGAAATTGTCCGCTTTGCAGCTATACACTATTTAAATGGAGAGAGATTGCAGAACTTGGTGTTAGGGAGAGATCTGGGTGTCCTGGTACAAGAATCACAAAAAGTGGTATTGCAAGTGATTAAGAAGGCGAATGAAATGTTGGCATTTATTGCAGGTAGATGGAATATAAAAGAGAAGTTTTACTGCAATTGTACGGGGCTTGGTGAGATCACACCTGGAGCACTGTGTACAGTTTTGGACTCCTTATTTGAAAAGGGGCATAATTATGTTAGATTGCAGTTTGGAGAAGGTTTAGTTGACTCATTCCTGGGATGAAGGGCTTATGAAGAAATGTTGAACAGGCTGGGCCTATATTCCTTGAAGTTTAGAAGAATGAGAGTTGATCTTATTGAAACGTTCAACATCCTGAGGGGACTTGATAGAGTAGATACCTGGCGGATGCTTCCTCTTGTGGGAGAGATTAGAATTAAGGGACACAACTTAAAAATAAGAGGTCTCCCTTTTAAGATAGAAATGAGAAATATTTTCTTTCAGAGAATCATTAGTCCGTGGAATTATCTTCCCCAGAAAGAAAGAATGAGAGGTGATCTCATTGAAACTTAAAAAATTCTTATAGGACATGACAAGATAGATGAGAATAGGATGTTTCCCCTGGCTAGTGAGCCTAGAACCAGGGAACACAGTTTCACAATAAGGGGCAGGCCATTTAAGACTGAGATGAGGGGGAATTTCTTCATTGAGGGGGTGAATTTTTGGAATTCCAGAGGGCTGTGGAAGTTCAATTACAAAGCATTTCAAGACAGAAATTGATAGATTTCTGGATACTAATGACATCAAGGAGTATGGGGATAGTGGGGAAAAATGGCGTAGAGGTAGATGATCAGCCAATATCTGCTTGAATGGCGGAGCAGGCTCGACAGGCTGAATGGCTTTCTCCTGTTCCAATGTTCCAGTGGAAAGATGGTGCAGGAGAGTGGGTTTTAGATTCTTGGGACATTGGGATCAGTTCTGAGGGAGGTGGCACCTGTACTGCCTGGATGGATTGCACCTAAAGAGAGGCAGGATCAATTTCCTTGTGGGGTGATTTGCTAGTGTTGTTGGGGAGGGTTTAAAGTAACTTGGCAGGGGTATGAGAGTCATTAGGTAATACCAGAGAGGGATACCAAGGTGAAAAGGAGAGACGGATGGTACTATAGTAGGAAATAGTAAGGTACAAAAATAATCATGATGAGTTCAATTTGGATGACTGAAATTCCAGGTTTGGTGAAATCATCGACTAATCCCACCAGCAGAATAGCAAATCCCATAGAATGATGCCTGTGATTAGCCAAAATTCTGCACTGGTAACTCCAGATTAGCCAAACTTGTCTTAGCTTGTCATATGACTGCGCCAGCAAACCACAGCAGAGTTAGATCACTTAAGCGCAAAATCATGGAACGCTGGCTGCCATTTGACATCGAGCTCTCCCTGTGAAAGGATGTGCAAAGCCTGCGAATATGGCCAGACCTGTGAGGAAGTTAAAAGTGTTGTCGACTGGGGAGAAGGTGAAGTTGATACAGCAAGTGGCATCATCTTCTGTACAGTAAGCAGTGAGGGTGCGATGGTTATGGCAGATGATTGGCTCCAAAATGGTCTCGCCCACATCTTGAATGAGTATGTTCCGTAAGACATTTTAACGAGGATGAAACTAGACTTTTACCGTCTTTTGCCAGAGCGCTCTTTGATGTTCAAAGGTGATGCATGTAATGTTGGAAACGTGGAGCAAGGAATGTGTCACTGCTATGGTCTGTGCCAACATGGAAGGCACCAAAAGTCTGCTGCTTGTGGTGGGAAAGTCCAAGAAGCCATGTTGCTTCATGAACGTCAAGAGGCTACCTATGCAGTATGAGGCGAAGAAAACCGCCTGCAGCATTTTTTGATGCATGGATCAGGAAAGTGGACAAAATGTATCAGTGAAAGAAAAGGAATATTGTCATCATTGCAGACTAGCACCCTGACATCGTTGGCCTCAAGAGCGTTAAGCTGATGTTCTTGTCTCCTAGCACCATGGCCAAGCTCCAGCACTGGATCAAGGGGTGATTAGGAACTGGAAAACTCATAACTGGCAGCTGATCTCTCAGGTTATTGAGGCCATCGATAAGGAGCAGGAGTATAATCCAACTGTTCTACATGCCATGCTTATGATGGAGGTGTGGAAGATAGTGAAAGAAGCTAGAATTGCCAACTGCTCCCACCGTGCTGGATTCAAACAAGTTACGACTGCACAAGACGTCAAGAATGAGGAGGAGCATGGTGAGGCCAACCAACCTGATGGCCAGACACTTTTTGCTTGCCTGCGGGAGGTTGGCATAGAAATTCAGCAAAGAAATTCACCGTGGAAACTTGCGAGCAGGTGAATGATGCCATAAGCAGTACAAGGGAATTGACAGATGATGCCATCATAGAAGTACGTTCTTCAATTGAGGAGCATGAGGCGTTTAACTTGAATTTTTTGATGAGGTAACAAAGAGGGTTGATTAGGGTAATGATGTGGTGTACGAGTATTTGATAAAGCTCCACACGTGCACTAAGAAAAAAATTGCCAACCCTGATATTTTCCAATACAAAGCTCCTTTTACAAGTTCAGATCATTGTAAGGTTAAAACAAATTGAACAAAGACTTTTTCATACATTTACTGCTTTACTGTGTTTCTGTTTGGCATTTGAGTCTATTATTTTTGACCGACTTCCTTGGTAGGCATATCAGGTTACCCAGAGATGTATTCGTGCGGGTTTGGGGCCTCATCGGCTAACACGAAGCTCCGCTTAACTTGAATTTGTGGGCAGATCCCTTGGAATTTGGCTCATTGGGATTTTAATGCATTAGGTGGGTTCATTGTAAGAGGGAAAGTAATAAAAAGTAAGTTAAGGTTACAATGCATGTATGTGAATACATAGAGTATGGTAACTTTAATGGGGTAAGAATGGATTTGGCCCAGATAAATTGGAAGCAAAGCTTAGCGAGCAAAATGATAACTGAACAATGGGCTGCCTTTAAAGAAGAGAGAGTTCAAGAATAGTCAGGGTAAGTTCCCATGAAGGGGAAACATAGAGCAAACAAATCTTGAGCACTCTTGATGGCAAAAGAAATAGAGATTAAGATGAAGCAGAAAAAATGTGCGTACGACAGACGCTGGGTGAATAATGCAATTGAGAACCAGGCTGAATATAGCAGGTTCAGAGGGGAATTGAAAAAGCAAATAAGAGAAGCAAAGAGAGTGAGCAGAGAATAGCAGCTAATATAAAACTTCTTTAGGCTTATAAATAATAAAAGGGTGGGAATTGGAGGGTTAGGGTCAGGCACCAGAAAAGGAATTTATGCATGAAGGCAGGGGGCATGGCTAGTAAATGAATACTTTGCATCTGTCTTTGCAAAGAAAGATGATGTTTCCCAGAAAGAGGAGGTAGTTCAGACATGTGAAGAGTTTAAAATTGATAAGGAGGAGGTATTGGATAGGCTGCCTACTTAAAAGTTGGGAAGGCAACACTATTGGATGCTGTGCATCCAAGGATGCTGAGGGAATTGAGTGTGGGAATCGCAGAGGCACTGACCATAACTTTCCAATCTTTCTTAGACTCCGGGGTAATACCAGAGGACTGGAGAATTACAAATGTTACACCCATGTTCAAAAAAGGGAGTTAAACCTAGCAACTACTGGCCAGTCATTTAACCTTGGTGGTGGGGAAGCTTCTAGAAACAATAATTCGGGACAAAATTAATTACCACTTGGGCAAATGTGGATTAATTAAGGAAAGCCAGCATGAATATGTTAAAGCAAACCGTGTTTAACCAACTTTTTTTTAAATGAGGTAACAGAGGGGTTGATTAGGGTGATGCTGTTGATGTAGTGTACATTGACTTCCAAAAGGTATTTTAATTTATGATATAAGTTATTCTATAATGTGCTGCACAACAAACTTGTGAGCAACGTTATGGCTCATGTAATAAAAGGCAAAATAGCAACATGGATACAAAGTTAGTTGAGTGACAGTGGTGAATGGTTGTTTTACGGACTGGAGAAAGGTTTATAGTGGAGATAATAATGGAGTTAATTATAGCAGACGAGTGACAGATGAAATTTAATGCAGAGAAGTGATCCATTTTTGTAAGAAAAATGCAGAGACACAAAATAAAGGACACAACTCTAAAGAGAATACTGGAGCAGAGGGACCTGGGTGTATATGCGCCTAAATCATTGAAAGTGGCAGAACACATTGAGATAGTGGTTAATAAAGCTTACAGCATCCTCAGTTTTATCAATAAAGGCATAGAGGATGAAAGCAAGCAAGTTATGTTAAACCTGTAAAAACTGGTTTGGCCTCAAATGGAGTATTGTGCCCAGCCCTGGGCACCACACATTAAGAGGGTCAAGAAGGTTTTAGAGAGGGTTTAGAAAAATGTTCATGAGAATGGTTCCAGGGATGAGGAATTTACTTTACATTACGTTTTACAAATTACATTTACATGAATGGAATTTTAAAAATATTTTTGGGAATATTGTGTTACTCTATGAAGAAGGCTGTATCTGTGTGTGTGAGATTTAATTAAGCTGAGGAAGGTTACTAGAAGACAGATTGCCTGGGGGATTTAAAACATGAAAGGATAGAGGCATTAGATTTGCACATTTGTAATAAGATAGGAGGAGTTGAGGTACAAGTGAATAGGTTGATCTAACATTTGCATTTTTAGGTAAGTTGTGAGCTCGTTTGAATATCAAAGAGAAGTCAGAAGTGTCAAGAGAAATGTTTGCATCTTGCAGGACTTCCATGGGTAAATAGAAGAGGGTATATTACATTTTATTGACCCAAAAGCAGAGACAAAATAGAAACATGAAAGATTTTATATTCGGAAGGATTTGAGTTTCAAAAGGTGTGAGCCCAATGGAACTTGAAATGAAAAGAGGGAGAAAGATATTTTAGAGTTGCTATGGAAAGCTTGAGAGGGCTGTTAGCTTTAGTTGCGGGCTATTAGCTATGTGAGGAAGATCTCCTGTAAACAGCTCTGGTCTGGGAGGAGATGCAATTTGAATCAGCCATCCAGTAAAGCCAGAAAAGCCTTTGGCTACAAAAAGCAGCCTTGTTCTGAAGTTTTGGATTTCCACAACAGAGTGGGAGAGATTTTAAGAGGTCATGTGGAATGCCACTATTAAAGCTGCAGCAGTTTGCTTTGGGTAATGTTACTGGACTTTTATAGCTAAACATCTATAAGGGAATGTTGCCTGGACGGTGTTTACTTGTGGGTCTGACCAAGCAGAGTGTCTTTTTGGGGGAATATTTTGTAAGATTAATTGCAACTGTAATCTTGTGTGCTTAAGTTTTCTTTTATTCTTGTTAATAAAACTTTTACTTTTAATTTTTTTAAATCCTAAAAGTGTTCCTGGGCTTCTTGCTGCCGAGATCAGTACATTTTCTTCTGGTTTTCAGAATACAAAAAAGGGTATGGCCCATAAGCCAAGTTTCCCTCTAAGATTTGGTTTGTGCAGCATTTAACATCTGCTGTAGTCATTATGATAGAAAGATTGGAGAAGTTGGGACTGTTCTCCTTGAAGTCGTCAAAATCAGGAGGGGTCTGGACAGAATAGATAGAGATAAACTGTTTCCATTGGTGGAAGGCTCAGATTTAAAGTAATTGGCAAAAGAAACGATGGCAGCATGAGGTAAAACTTTTTCGTGCAGCAAGTGGTTAGGATTTGGGAAGCACTGCCTGAGGGTGTAGAAGGTAGGGTTTTTTGAGGCTTTCAAAAGGGAATTGGATCTTGTCTGAAAAGGAAAAAATTGCGGGGCTACGGGAAAAAGGCAAGACAATTTGAAGTAGATAAATTGCTCCTTCAGAGCACCAGCACAGGAACATTGAGCCAAATGGCCGTCTGTGCTATAACCGTTCTATGATTCTATGAATTCTAGACACAGATTTGGCAGTCATTCTCCATGTTCTTTCTTAGCAGGGAAAACCAACCAGGTGGGAATACAATCACAGTTATTATTATATCAGACCATAGTTCTTTCCATAACTGATCACTTCCCTCACTGAAGATCAGATGTAGGCTAATAAAAAGGATGCTGATAAAGGGCCATTGAACTGAAATGTGAACTGTTTCTCTCCATAGATGATGCCTGATTGAGTATTTCCAGCATTTCCTGCATTTATATCAGATGCAGGCTGTTGCAGTATAGCACCATGTAGCAGTTCATGTTTTTGACAGAGGGCTGAGGTGCGTGGCTTCCATTATTTTGCCCCCTCAAAATTACATGGCTGCTTTCATACTTGATAATAGTAGTTGATATGAACCTGTGAAAATGGGGTTCCAACTTCAGGGTATAGTGCAGACATAACAGTCAACAATTTACATCAACTATTTGGAACATAGGTAGTAAGTTTTCTTGAGATTTTTCAGAACTTAGTACAGGCTGAATGCCTGCCTGTGGACTTTAAATGCTACAGCACTCCACTATGTTAATTGAAGAGAGCTTATACTCCCTTTATCAGATTTAACTAATCCAGTGGGACTTGAGCAGAGAGAATTTAACATTTGGATGGGGTGACAATATAATGCAGATTATCTCAGTTGTCTCATGAGTCACCCTAGAAAGTAAAAGATATATCTCAAATTCAAGAAATATTCGTGTTTTTGGGGTCTCGACATGGAATGTTCACTTCCTTTAAAACTTCCAACTCCTGCTCTCCTTAATGGTGATAAAAAAGTATCTAGAGTTCAGAAAAAGAAGCCTAGGGTACAGGTTAAGGGTTATTATTTTCATGCCAAGAATAGATTTTTCAGATTCTGGTCAACAGAAGAGAAAAATAAAATGCCCAATAGGAGTCAATCCATAAATATTTTAAGTAGCCAAGCTGTGCTAAAACCATTGGGAGTGGTACTCACTGTTTCAGCCAGTAAGTATTGTGCAATTATTCAGTTTACTTTAATGGAAAAACCTTGTTCCTCAGGTCTAGTACATACTTTAACTTTAAAAATGGAGGAGTGAACCATGACAAGGGTGCAAAAACAGAGACATTTTTGTTAAAGCCTGAGGCTGTAGTTAACCTATAATTATACCAGTGTCACATCTTTGCAACTGTTTTTTTTAAATCCCAGTAGAGATACTCCTTACCTGTGGGGTTTTGTGTTAACTCAGTTCCTGAACAAATGTTACAATTTCCTGTATACTTGTTACATGTTTTTCAAATGGAAGCAATCTGTTAGTGCCCTACAAGACAAGATTACACATTTGAGCTGGAACTGAACATACATTAATTTAGTTGTACATGTTAAAGGACAATTTTTTAGCTCAAGTATAAAGCATGCAAAAACAAGAGTACAGGTATGGATCAGTAGTTTCAGCAATTGTTAATGAAGAACTACAAAAAAATGAGATTAAGTCTCTGAAACAAAGCCACGTATTTATTCAAATCAATGAATTAAAGAGTGCAAATATATAAAATTAAATATATTTAACAAACTAGGAATTCGGAACCCATATTACATCCAGGCAGAATAAAAGCATTTGATTGAAAATTATGCATTAGCTGACTATATACATAGATTTTAATAGAGGAGATATTTGTGGGTCTGCACCCAGATGTGCTGGGTCATATGAGCATAACGAATATTGGAAA
Source organism: Carcharodon carcharias (assembly GCF_017639515.1). Taxonomy (NCBI): domain Eukaryota; kingdom Metazoa; phylum Chordata; class Chondrichthyes; order Lamniformes; family Lamnidae; genus Carcharodon; species Carcharodon carcharias. The sequence continues at coordinate 79,109,435 of NC_054478.1, forward strand.
AACAGAACGGTTGGAGCAATGCCTGTAAAAGAACCTGTCAATTTTATTCCCCCAGTAATGTGTGTTTTGAACCACCTAATCTTCTGATATTCACTGTATTCAGACAGTCCAATGTGCCTTTCAAATGGCTTTCATTCAAGTGCTCACCAGCAGCATCTACATTGTTTATTAATGTGATTAACCTTTAAGTATTGCTGAAAAAGAGAAATTTTGTCAAAGCATTTCATCTGCACTCAGCAGGACAATTTGCATGAATATAATGTAAGGGAAAACAAATTTATATAGTATGAGGAGAGTGCTGATTGGTTGGCAAGTGTACTTGGATAGCATGGAGAATACATCAGTTGATGGTGACTGACCGTTAACTGCCGAGCATTGTTTGAAATTTAAACCAGGCAGCTTGTCTCTGGTCAAGTCATTGCCCTGAGGAATCAACCAGTGAATGACTGTCACTTTTTTGCTTAGCTGAAACAGGTGTATTGTGTATACGTATTCTTTCTGTCTTCAAAGCAGAGCACCATGTGTATTAATATATGTAGCTTCCAGTACATGCAAATACACCACACTGTGAACCTGACTGATAATCTTAAATTGCCAGCGAAATTCTTAGCACACTGAGGATTATTTAGCAAATGTTGTCCAATCGCGGAATCACATCTCATGCTAGACACTGTTTTGAGTTCTGCAAGCGCAGGCTGGTTGGGTACAGTCTGTACCTTGTCCATTGCGAACAATGGAAGGGATGTGCTGCTTGATATGATCCACAAGTCTTTGGGACATATGGCCTACATACCGAGCATCACACGAGCACTGAAATTCATATACCACATTACTCATTTGTGTGATAGGCAGAATATCTTTTTGGCTTGACGGCAGCATTCTTTTAGTATCGAATACTGCTTGTGTTGCTTCTGCATAATAGCAGAGTGAAGCAGCAGTTGCTCAAATTTTTCAGATACCTTGCTGTTCCAGGATAATCTGAGGTAGACAGGGCATTTTTCAGCTAGGCAAAATAAGTGATAGCCAACTGCTGGTTCATTCCTCAGGGCAATACCATGACTAATCAGAGTCAAGCTGTATGGTTTAAATTTAAAACAATGCTTCACAGTTAACTGTCAGTCACCATCAACTGGTGCATTCTCCATGGCAAATGCCTCTACCAATCAGAGTCCAATTGCGAACTAATCAGCACTCTCTTCTCATACAGTACAAACTTGTTTTCCCTTGCGTTTTATTCTTGCGAATTGACCTGATGAGATCCCATCCACATGATTTAACAGCACCTCTGAAGGTGCAGGACTCCCTCTACTGCACTGGTGTGTCAACTTTTTGATTTTGATGATCAAGTCTTAGAGTGGGACTTGAACCTGCAACTGACTCGGGTGAGAGTGCCAGCAACTGAGCCACAGCTGACACTGGAGGATTTGACAACAACTCCCAAAGTAATAAAAAAAAAACAAAAACAGAATTACCTGGAAAAACTCAGCAGGTCTGGCAGCATCGGCGGAGAAGAAAAGAGTTGACGTTTCGAGTCCTCATGACCCTTCGACAGAACTTGAGTTCGAGTCCAAGAAAGAGTTGAAATATAAGCTGGTTTAAGGTGTGTGGGGGGGGGTGCAGAGAGAGAGCTCTCTCTCTCTCCGCCCCCCCACACACCTTAAACCAGCTTATATTTCAACTCTTTCTTGGACTCGAACTCAAGTTCTGTCGAAGGGTCATGAGGACTCGAAACGTCAACTCTTTTCTTCTCCGCCGATGCTGCCAGACCTGCTGAGTTTTTCCAGGTAATTCTGTTTTTGTTTTGGATTTCCAGCATCCGCAGTTTTTTTGTTTTTACTCCCAAAGTAATGTTAATGCCATCTAATGCTATTGATGTGAATAAGACATATGTTTTGTGTCTTGTTATTCATCATGAGAGTAACATAATATTTAATGATAGGATTCTTTAAACTGTATTGACTTGACGATGCATATGGGAGGGGTTAAACCAGCTTTTGCTCACTGGCATGGCAAAATAAAAGCCATTGAATTACATGCACAATTTCTAATTATTGCCATTGAATTCCATAATTCATTTATAGATTTGAAATTAAAACACAATGATGCTTTAACAACCATTAAATGTCTAACTGTGAGCTAAATAGTTTCTGAGCAAACTTAAAGGGTCACTGCAGGATAGGGCCCTGTAGTGACCTAATTCCAGATAGCTGGTTCAATGCATTCAACTATTTATTTTGAGACTCAAGTTGACGCAAAGATGAACTTATTTGCAGCTTGTAAACAGCTCTTACTGTATTATGAAAACTAGAGGAAGGTCCATGTGAATGCTGAATAGTTTATTGTGGGAGCAGATAGTTGTTGTCTTGCTTCTGCTAGTCACTTTGTCAGACGCTGAACAAACTATTGTAGGAAATCTCATCCATTGCATCAATTTTAATATTTCAGTGTTACTGCTTTTTAATCCATGCTAGTACATTGCCACTACCACTGTTCTATAGTACAATTCATATAATAAAATGTAGTCAAAATGTGTCAAAGAAGGAAATATCCAGAAACTTGAGAAATAATGGATGATGGATTGCAGATGGTAACTGGAGGAATGAATGGAATGGTTTTGAGGACCATATTGAAGAAGGTTTGAAATAGGATGTAAGTGTTTAGGGAGAACGTTGGTGTATGCTGCTGTGGAGGCTCAAAGCTCCAAGACGGAAGCAACAGCTGGGCAACACTTCAGACTGCCACACTGGAGTAATTTGCATTGGAGCTTGCAAAGGCAGTTTCAGCGACAAAGTGGGTGAGGTAGGAGAAGACACAAGCGATGTTGCGATGGGAAGAGGTGGTTGCCTAGATGTGTGGCTTGAAACTTAATTTAATTAATCAGGGAATTTGCATAATTGTGCTCAACATGATAAAACTGTAGGATGGAGCTAGGAGCTGTAGTGCAGTGTTTTTGGTGGGAACAGCCTTTGGCAATGCTGATCTTGTGTTGAAAGGAAGTCGTGCAAGTGCAGGATTCAGCATCAACCAAGAATCAATACTTGTTCATGTATATTCTGTGTTGAGAGACAATTCTGCATTGGTTGGAAGTATTTTGAGGATTAATTAGAAAAGGCCTGAATTTGTTCTGGAACCTGTGGCGTATACTTGTACAGAAGACTAGAAAATGTAATCCAATCATGGGTTGAAAACAGTGGACTTATCTTATAGGAGTCATTGTGTTGCATATACAGTACCTTTGCTTAGCCAGACCCTGTTGTATTTGCCTGTTCTGAGCTCTTCAGTGTTCAGATTTCTAACTCCTGGTCACTTCCTTCCTCTCTGAGTTGGCCTTCTACCTCTTAACTGTATGCAGAGGTGACAGTTTAAGATCAAATTTACCAAATCCTGGGGAACCAGAGACTCTTGGGGGTAGGGGTGTTATTGTTTCCCCAATCTTTTGGCTGGAAAGTGACTTGTACTTTAAATGCAAGTGTATATATATTTTGTTGTGTGGCTTGTAAAAGTTGTAGCCTCCTGATGGAACTTTCTCCCCTTAACTACTGGAACTCTTAAACATCCTCCTGCAAAGGTGCCTTATTTATTTTAAGATTAAAGCAGCTTTTATTTGATGTTATACCTCTGCACCATTCTGACACATTGAAATATGGGATGGGTGAGTTTAAGGGCTGTCTGGCTACATAACTTCAAGTTACATATTTTGTTTGGTAATTGGAGGAACATTAAGCTTTCTTCAAATCATTGTACTAAATTGGAAATAGATTGGGATAGAGTAATTCTGTAATTAGAAAACATGTTGGAATTTAGAGAAGTTATTTGGCACCTTGTTCTTTTTTGGGTGTAGTCAATGTTTGTCTTTCTATAATATATCTTCCACTGTGTTTAACACTTGTCTTCCTTAGATTCCTTTGCCAGGCACCCCAACCCATACAACTTCTCCTCTAATTTTAATAGGACTTAGGTTACTTGGTAAGCTGATAATTCATTTTCCAGTTCTGAAATAAAATTTCTTTTGAGACCTGGTAATAAAGTATATGTAGTGTGTGTCATTCTTTTCATATGTCAGAGAACAGATCTTTTCTTTAAAATTAAAACACAAACTTAGCTGTCTGGACACATGAGCCTCTTCTTCTCCCCTTTCATTCAACTGGTCACTATCACATTTGCCTCTTACCTATTCTTAGTTTGGTCTGTCTTTGGACTTTGTGATACCTTTTCTTTCTATCCTTTCTCATTAATTGTTTCTTTAGCTGTATGTCATTTTTCATACTAGTCTGCTTATGTTCTTTCTTTAGAGGTAAGTGCTACTACCTGCTAATTATTTTTTCTCAATATATTTTTGCTAATTATAGTAAGCTTGAATTATTGCCATTACAGTTATCTTATGTACTACATGTATTTGCCTGATGTATTTTCCTTGTGGTTTTAGTTTATTTTAGCTTAGCATTCTTTCCTGTGTAAGCATTAAGTAATACAATTTTAATTATTATTTGTCTGTGCACATCATGTAAAATAGTACATATAATAGTGCTCAATTGGTTAAGTTCATTTATCGAAAAAGAAATGTCTGGAATAAATGTGCATTAATACTAACATCACTGATTTAAACTTTTTTTAATAATGCTGCATGGTTGACTTGTCAATCAATTAGGACCTTTCATTGGGATACTGATCCTTCAGTTCTGCAGCTTCAAGCTGATCTTGGGTATTGCCTCCTCATTCCTTCTACTTGTACTTTTTATCAGTCATTAATATAATAATTCTGACTTATATTAATTTATGCAGAACTTGAGGATAAAAGTTGCTTTAAATATTTATCCCTTGATATTTTTCATATGCATTTCCTCTTGCTTTGTATATACTTAACTATTTTATGACATCAGTAATAATTTTGAATGATTCTTCCGCTTCCAATCATTTATTGACAGACGAGGAGCAATGAAACTCGAGATGGCAAAAATCACACAGGTAGACTTCCCTCCACGAGAGATTGTTACATATACAAAGGAAACACAAACCCCAGTGATTGCACAGAAAACTGAAGGTAAGATGACTTAAAAAACACACACGTTACTGGAAAAGTATGGAAAATAATTAAGCATCTTTTTTCTCTACTAAAATACCATTGATCAATAATGTTTTGACAGATATAGGGAACTTCCAAAGTAATATTTTTCAATTAGCAAATTCTCTCACTGTTTAATGGATGGTGTTTACTGTATGAACAGATATTAAAAGTAAACCATTTAAGAATGCAGAATTTATGTTCTAAAACGTTATACATAGCAAATACACTTGAAGAAGTTGTTGTGCCTTAATGTAGTATAGCATGAAGCCTGAAATACATGTGCGATATGAAAATAACATTACAGGAGGAGATCGTATTTCATCAGCATTAATTGGAATCTTGTGTTTACACCCTTGAAATGAATTGGAGCATTTGCTATTAATCGTATGTATACAAATGTGGAGCTTATGGTAGCTCTTTAACTTTATATTCATCCAGTTTTTTTTTGTTGGTGGCAGTTGTAATGGCATGAAATCATAGAAAATTCTCCTGTAATTATACCATGTGATTAGAAATTAAGCATTGGGGATTGTTTCAACATATTACGGGAAAAGTCACATATCAAGTGCGTTGAAAATTAACATTTGTTCATAGCCCATCTAAAAGAAATTCACGTCACACAGCTCGACTTTCTAAAGTTTTTTTGCATTTAAATGTTTCATTTTTAAATTTAAATTAAAGGATGTTATTTTTCCGTTATCCTCGAAATACTTCTATCTAAGTGAATACAAAGATGCCAGCTTTGAGGTCTTGCTGTGGGTCATCGATAACTTTTTTTTAAGTCATGGATTGCCACCATTTGTGGAGCCCAATCAGTAGAGCTAAAGCTAGGAATGACATTGACTCATTCACTGAGATTTTTTTTTTATTCGTTTGTGGGATGTGGGCATTGCTGGCTAGGCCAGCATTTATTGCCCATTCCTAATTGCCCTGGTCAAAGGACATTTTAAGCATCAACCACATTGCTGTGGGTCTCCTGTTGGCCAGACCAGGTAAGGGCAGCAGATCTTCCTTCCTATAGGACATTAGTGAACCAGGTGGGTTTCTATGACAATCGGCAATGGCTTAGTGGTCATCAGATTTTTAATTCAGCAGATATCTAGTACTTCTAGATTGTTAGAAGTTGCAATGCTAATAAGATCTTGTGATTTGGCTTAAGGGCCGAAAATGTTTTTTTTTAAAAGCCAACTTATGGTCCACATGCGTGAGTAATCAGTTTGCCTCTGGACATTACCATCCACATTCAAGGACACGTCTTAGGTCATATAGTACAGAGAATTGGTGGTCATTTTATTCATTGCTTAGTAGACATCAGGAATTTAGCATTACCAGATGTTTTGCTTTCCACTTCTGGGACAGGCAAAAAAGCAAAATACTGTGGATGTTGGAAATCTGAAATTAAAACAGAAAATTCTAAAAATACTCAGCTGTTCAGGCAGCATCTGTGGTGAAAGAAACAGTTAACATTTCATGTGAGTAATCTTACATCAGAACTAGGAAAATTTAGAAGTGTAATAGAGGTGAAATGGAGGGAGGGTGCTACATTGTTGGCTTGTATCAGTGCCATTTCCCACACTTCTCTTGTCCCTTTCCTTCCCTTCCCTCGCAGAGCCACAATAGGGTTCCCTTTGTCCTTATCTCCCAACCCACCAGCCTCTGTACTCAATGGATCATCCTACACTGCTTCCACCATCTGCAGCATGATGTCACCATCATGCTCTACATGGGATACCAAACATTGCCCCTTTCAATATTCCAAAGAGACTGTTCCCTCTGCTTCAACCCTGGTCCACTCCTTAATCACTCCCAACATCCCATCCCCTTCCCATAACTCCTTTCCATGCAAGCACAGGAGGTGCAGCACCTGCCTTTTTACTTCCTCTCTCCTCAACCTCCGAAGGAAGTATGGATGAGGTAGTTGTGTGAGCCAGAGAGCTTCCAATGAACATTTGTTAATAGACTATATCCAAAAATGGAGACAAAAGCTGAGGAAGAGAAGAGTCGGAGATGGACCATGTGAGGTGAGAGAAGAGTGGAAATCAGAAGCAAAGTTTTCTAAGTCAGGGCGAGAAGAAGAAATGGCACTGGTACAGTCATCAATGTAGTGCCTTCCTCTGTTTCAATTGCCTAAAATCCATTATGCTCTAAATTTTCCCAATCCTGATGAAAGATTATTGACCTTCCAGGTAAAACAAATGAGTTTTATATGTACTGCTTTCAATTCAGCATTCCTGTATTTGACACTCACAATGTGGTTTACTCTACATGGAATACCAAATGCAGAGTTGGTGACCACTTTGCGGAACACCTCTGTTCAGTCCGCAAGCATGACCCTGAAATTCCAGTTGCCTGTCATTTTAATTCTGCACCTTAGTCTCACCCCGGCCCCTCTGTCCTCAGTCCACACAGTGTTTCAGTGATGTTCAACGCAAACGAGAGGAACAGGACCTCCTCTTGCTACTGGGCGCTTTACAGCCATCTCTACTCAACGTTGAGTTCAACAATGTCAGATTGTTATCACTGCCCCCATTTTGTTTCCTATTCCTTGCACATTTTGTCCTCATTCTTATTTTCCACTGCTTTTGCTTATGGATGGCAGCTGTTCATCATTCTGCTGGTCATACCTCCTCCAGACTCATCTTTTTCTTGACTGGTCACATAACCTCTCCCTTTGACCCTGAACCACCCACTCTTTTCTGTCTCAATCTTTCCTGCCTGGTGTTTAGAAGAATGAGAGGTGATCTCATTGAAATCTACAAAATTCTGAGGGGGCTTGATAGGGTAGATGCTGAGAGATTGTTTCTGCTAATTGGAGAGTGTAAATCATGGAGTCACAGTCTCTGGGTAAGGGGTTAATTTTTTAGGACTGAGATGAGGAGAAATCGCTTCACTTGAAGGGTTGTGAATCTTTGGAATTCTCTAGCCCAGAGAGTTGTGGATGCTCCATCATTGAATATGTTTAAGGCTGGGATGGACAGATTTTTGGTGCCACAGGGAATTAAGGAATATGGAGAGTGGCCAGCAAAATGGAGTTGAAGCCTAAGATCAGCCATGATCGTATTGAATGGTGGAGTAGGCTTAATGGGCCATATGGTTTACTTCTATTCTTATTTCTTGCGTTCTTGTATCTTCCACCCTATCACAGAGCTTCCTTTTGGTTATGCTTCCACCCATCCTCTTTAACTGCTTAAAACCTATTACATTTGTAACTTTTCCCAATTCTGATGAAAGGCTGTTGTCTTGAAATACAAACTTTGTTTCTCTGTCCACAGATGCTGCCTGATCTGCTGAGTATTTCCAGCATCTTCAGTTTTTATGAAGTGCCTGTGATATTTGATCAAGATGGTGATCCCAAATTTGTCTATTTTTCCATTATGTAGTGGCAAATAGAATGCTTTGACATGAATAGTCAGACACATGCAGGCTTCATGCACCATCTGCTATTTTACAAAGCTAGCACCTAGTGTACCCTCATTTTTCCATCATCAATAATGCAATATGGCCCTGGTTATGCCAGGAGAAAGCTCACCACTGGCTGGAGTTATACCTAGCACAAATGAAGATGACTGGATTGTTATGAAGCCATTTATCTCAGCCCAGGATATCGTTGCTGGAATTTCTCAGGGTTGTGTCCTTGGTCTAGCTGCCTTCAGCTGCTTCATCAATGACCTTCCTTTCAACATAAGGCCAGAAGTAGGGATGTTAACTGATAATTGCACCGTGTTCAGTTTCTATTTCAATTCCTGATAACTAAGCAGCCTGTGCCCGCATGCAACAAGGCTTGGGCTGATGAGTGACAGTAACATTTGCATCACACAAGTGCTAGGCAACAGCCATCTCCCAAGGGAGAGAGCCCAGCCACCTTCCTTTGATATTCAATGGCATTACCATCACTGAATCCCCAGCCATCAGCATCCTGTGGGTCACCATTGAACAGAAACGTATCCAGCCACCAAATGTTGTGCCTACTGTGCACTTCAGAGGCGTAACTCTTAACTCCCCGCTACATCCTACCACTTACAAGGCACCATTCAGTACTGTGATGGAATACTGCCCAGTTGCCAGGATGAATGCAACTCCAACAACACTCAAGAAGATTGACACTATCTAGAAGAAAACAGTCCACTTGATCAACACCCCATCCCTTGACTACTGGCGCAAAACAGCTGCAGTACATGCCATCCACAAGATGCATTGCAACAACTCACCAAGGCTCCTTTGACAGCACCTTCTAAACCTGTGACCTCTACCACCAAGCATGACAAAGGCAGCAGGTGCATTGAAACACCATCACCTCCCGATTTCCTTCCAAGTCACATACCATCCTAACTTGGAAATATATTGCCATTCTGTCATCATTGCAGGGTTAAAATCCTAAAACTCCCTGCCTGACAACTCTGTGGGAGCACTTTCATCACATGAAGTACAGCAGTTCAAGTAGGCAGTTCACCTCCACCTTCGTAATTAGGGATGGGAAATAAATGCTGGCCTTGCTACTGATGCCAAACCCTGTGAATGTATTAAAAAAACACCAGCACTAGAACACCAGCAGGATTGTGAGGCTATTTGGTGTGTTACCGTAGTCTTTATGAATGTTTGCAAATATGCATACTGTCTCTTAAAAGCAGTTTTGCAGTGTCTCCCATATTTTATATTTTGGGACTTAAATAACTTAGCATGGTTCTTGGCTATTATGATGCACTGATTAAAGGAGGGGACATACTTTCATTATAATGTCCTGTTCTTTATTCTTCTTTTACTCTCTCTCTGCTTAGACTACATACACCCAAATGTATACCATGTCCTACAACTTGAAAACTTCAACTGTGTTGATTAATTTTAATAACTGCTGTTATAATAACTATTTTCTGCACTAAACTGAATTTTTTGTCTTTGCCAAGCATACATTTTTGTATCCTTAAAGCAGCCTGTTCTTAATGATTATCTAATCAAGAACTGCCCCTTGCTTATATCCCAAGATCAAAAACAAAAATGCTTGGCCAATTTGATATGTCAGTCACTTCTTCCCCATAATTTGAACGCTTCCTTTCCAATGAAACATTTCAAAAAGCCTTCAACTCCCATAGTTTTGAATGTAGTTGACTGTCAGTGCTGATAGTCTGGGTCAAGGGTTGACCCCCACTACGCACAGAGGCCATCCTTTTTGCTTTCACAGGAAGGGCTCCTGTAAAGACTGAGCATTTAGTCAAGTTGTAAACTAGGTGAAGGGAAAACACTTATTTTAGCTCCTGTTGTCAAAAGGCTTTCTCAGGAACCAAACCATTTTAGGTGCTTATCAATTAGGAACTGTTTCCAAGGCCAATAACTTTTTCTTTTAACTTCATTTAGCACTTGTTTATTGACCCTAACCTGACCTAGCTTTCAGTATCAGTATCTTAATGAAGTCTTTGTAAGAACCTGAAAACACTAATGCTGTCTAACGGTTTTGCTCCAACTTCTTCCTACACCCCCAAATCCAAAGGATGTGCTATCCATAGAAACTAGGCTGGAATGATTAAGAACAATTGTGTTGCTTTTTAGCTGCTTAACTGAGGCAGTTTGTCCTCATGTTTGAAACTTCGTGCAGTACTGCAATAATTTGGAGAACAACACTAAGCTGAAAAGTGGATGCCCAAAATTCAGCTTTTCGCATTGAAATGCCTTTTTAATAATGAAGTAAAATAAAACTAGAAAAAGACCTAAGCACTTTTAGGATTTTAGTGGTGAATAAAGTTATTATTAAAGTGAAGAGTAGCTTAGAAAATGTAAGATATTTTAAAGGAGAGGATAAATGCTAGTCAGGTTACTTTGAATGTGAAGTTTTTGACCTGGCTTGGAAAGAAAAAGTTAAAAAATGTTAACAATGTTGAAAAAAGGATTTCAAGTGTTAGTTTGATTTTCCCCTACTTTGTAGAAATTTTCTATTTGGGTCTCATTATTGAGCAGGAGTTTGATCTGTATGGATCAGTTTTCTTTCTGATTCTGAGTGCTAATTGGGAGTTACCTGAGTTGGATATTTTCAGCCGAAACATAGGGAAATTGGGTTTAAATTCTGATTAACTCTATTCAATTGTAAACTGTTCTAATTTTTTTCTCGCATGGAAGCATTTGCAATTGAATTTTGTTTCTTTTCCCCTCATCCTTATTACATGGATTTGAATAGAAATTACAATATGGAAACAGACTTTTTGGCCAGAACAACCTGTGTTGAAATTTATCCTCCACATGAGCAGTAGTCCTAACCCAATGTTGCCCAACAGAATTTGCTGAGTAAAAACAGGTGTGGCCAAGGTGACTATGTTTAAGGTCATGCATAAACTTTAGAAAATGCATTGCATGCAATATAGGTACAGGTAAATGTAAGTAATGTCTGTTTATTTAACAAACATATACTGTCGTTTTGTGTGAAACTTTGTAATTTTTCTCTATCAAAAATTGGAATTCTGGCATAAATTACACACCACATCATAGTGAAGTCTCTAAGGGCAGGATTTTCCCGTTAGCGAGCGGGGGGGGTGCAGGGCTCGCTCACCGACGCGTAAAATGACATGCGGTGACGTTGGGTGGCACTCCTGACGTCACCCTGCCCCATTTAAATTTTCCGGTAGGCGAGGGCGCAGCAAAATCAGCTGTGCACCCGCCGACCTGTCAGTGGCCAATTGAGGCCGTTAACAGAGCCATTTAACTAATTAGTGGACCTGCCTGTCCAACCTTAAGGTTGGTGGGAAGGCCAGGAGCCCCGGTGGGAATTAGAAAAAGCATGAAACCTCATCCACGGGTGGGATGAGGTTTCACGTAGGTTTTAAAAATTTTAATAAAGTTTTTGTAAAAATTATGAACATGTCCCAACTCATGTGTCACATGAAGGAACATGTTAGGAAAATTCTATTTTTCTATTTTTAGCTTTTTTACATTTAGAGAAGATCTCCCTGAGGCTGCACTTAGCCTCAGGGAGATGAGTGCGCTGTTTCGTGTGCATGCGCGAAAGAGCGCACTCTCGATTTTGGGAATCCACCCCGTCCCCGCCCGCACAGGGAGCACATAGCCCGTGTACGGGCATCATGCTGGATGGGATTTATTTGGCCCGCCCATGTAAAATGGCGTCGTGCCCTCAATTGGGGTGCCAATCGGAAGCGCGCCTGTATGCGCCCGCCCTTCAGCTTCGCTCCCAACAGGAGGAAAATACTGCCCTAGGTTTTTGTCCAGCAGTTGTGAGTAGTACTTCTTACTTCATTGGACTGATCATTAAGAATGTTGGCGCACAAGCATGGAATATGCTAGACATGCCCCTGTTCTCCATGCAGGATGCAGTTAAATATTGCATATCCATTGTCTTGATTGCCCTGTTGTTGCTGCTTGTCATTTGTTGGACATGTTTCCTTCTGATCTGGATTAATTGAGCTGACCACGATGAAAGCTTCTATTCTCCATACTATGTTGCTGGTGTTTTCATGGTCCTGAAGTCTGGCATTTTCAATTGTGCTGCAACCTGTTATAGCAGATAACTAATGAGCAGTAACTGAGGAAATAAAGCATATTCAATGATCATGAAACACCTGTGCATTTTACTGTTGCCATTTTAGGTCTAAATGCACAAAGTTAGGTACACATGCATACACCATGTGAATGAGTTTCAGATCAATGTATTTTCCTCACTTCTATTTGCTGATCATAAATTCAATTAACAACATCTGGATTCCAACTTAGCTACATGTGGCTAGTGGCTAACATTGAACAATACTGTCCTAATCTCAGATGACCACCCTGTTCCCATATCTCTTTATTTTCTCCTTTCCTTCAATAACCAATTTTTAAATGTTGTCATGGCCTCTGCTTCGATCACTAAATCTGGTAATGCGTTCCACAATTTCTTTACCTGCTGTGTGATATAATTTCTAGGGCCTTCACTTTTTTTATCCCAATTCCCACAGGATCCTTGGATGTCAATTACTGTCCAATTGTCTTCCTTTCGTTTAGCTATTTTCTTTTTTATTACAAGATCTCTAATCTTGCCATTTGGAACAATATTCCCTATCTACTGTATGCAAACTCCCCATGATTTTTAAAACCTCTCAACCTTCTTTTTAAAGAGAACAGTCCCAGCAATTTAACCACATAACTGAAGTCTCTCACCCCAGAGAACTATTCTCTCAAACCTTTTATGCACTGCAATGCTTCTGTAAAGCCTTCACATCCTTCCTAAAATGTGGTGCCCAGAAATGGACACAAAACTCCAATTGAAACCAAACTAGTGTTTTATACAGATATATCATAACTTTCTTGCTTTTGTACTCTATGCCCTATTTATGAAGCCCATAACCCCATATGCTGCTTTAACTGTGCTCTCAACCTGGTTTGCCACCTTCAATAATTCGTGCACATATTCCCTCAGGCCCCTCTGCTCTTGCACCCCGTTTAGAATTGTATCCATTATTTTATATTGCCTTTCTTCGTTCTTGATATCAAAATGTATTATTTCACACTTCTCTACATTAAATTTCACCTGCCACGTGTCCACCCATTCCACCTGTCATGTCATCTTGATGTCTATCACGATCATTTTCACTGTTTGCAAGTTTTCTGTCATCTGCAAATTTTGAAATTGTGCCCTGTACACTCAAGTCTAGGTTATTAACATGAATTAAGAAAAATAGTGGTCCTACTACCAACCCTTGGGGAACCCTGCTATGCACCTCCTCCAGTCCAAAAAAACAACTCTGCTCTGTTTCTCGTCACTCAGCCAACTTTGTATCCATGCTGCCACTTTGTGATACTCCTGATATATGACACTTTATCAAATGCCTTTTGGAAGTCACTGTTACCGCATCAACTGCCTTCCCCCACCAACACTCTGTTACCTCATTAAAAAAATGGAATGAAATTAGTTCAGCACGATTTGCATTTAACAAATCTGCTTTTAATTAACCCACATTTGTCCAAATGCCTGTTAATTATGTCCTGAATTATCATTTCTAAAAAACTTTCCAATCACTGAGGTTAAACTGATTAGCCTGTAGTTGCTGGATTTATCCTTACACCCTTTTTTTGAACAATGGTGTAACATTTGCAGCCCTCCACGCTCTGGCACCACCCCTGTATTGAATGAGGATTTCAAGAATATGCCATTGCATCCCCAATTCCCATCCTTAATTCCTTCAGTATTTTCTGTGCATCTGATTCCATCCTGGTGACTTATTGAAAGTCCTGCCTGCTTCAAGACGCTTCTTACCAGCACATGCTACAGAAATATTTCACCATGCTTTTGCAAGTTAGTAAGTGTCTCTCTCCTTTGTAGATACCTGAGAAGGTAGATAACAGGAATGCAAGGTAATTGAAATTGCACTTTACTGGAACCTGTGAAACTGCACCCAGCAGGAATCAATACTTTAACAAAGGGCTTGCATATATATAGGGCCTTAATACTGCAAAGGACTTCACATGCAGTATATTACTTTAATTTACATAATAATGATTGCACTTAAATGTAGAAACTGTTTCATAGAATGGTCCAGTACAAAAAGGAGGCCTTTTGGCCCATTGGAAAGTAATCCAGTTAGTCCCACTCCTCTTTGCCCACACCCCTTCGTTTTTTTCTCCTCCTATTTATCAAATTCCCCTTTTGGGAGCTACTAATGAACAAGTTTCCATCGTCCTATCGACAGTCCGTTTCAGATCCTCAGTACTTGTTTCGAAAAACTGTTTTCCGCATGCTGCCCTGGTTCTTCTGCTAAGCACTTGTATCTGTGATCTCTGGTGATGACCCTTCAGCCATTGGAAACTGTTTCTCTTTCATTCACTCTAGGTAAACCCTTCATGACTTTAAATACCACTAGTACATCTCTTAGTCTTCTCTAATCGAAGGAGAACAATCCCAGTTTCTCCAGTTCCTGCACATTAATGAAGATCCACTTCCCTGGTATCATTGTGATAAAACTCCTTGTACCCTCTCCAAACCCTTCATGTTCTTCCTTAAGCATAATGCCCAGATTTGGACACAGTACACCAGCTGGGGTTGAATTAGTGTTTTATGAGCATTTAGCATAACTTCCTGGCTTTTTTTTTCTGTGCCTCTATTTAAAAAGTCCTGATGCTTTATTAACTTTGGTATTGTATCCTCGCACCTTAAAGATTTGTGCACAAACAACCCCAGGCCTCTGTTCTTGCATCCCTTCAAGTTATCTTCCCTGTTTCCTACCTCTTCCCATCCCCCCATCATCAGATCAAAGAGATTAATGGAATGGTAGCTTTTTTTAAAAAAAGTGTTAGAATATAAGGGCAGGGAGGAGGAAGTTTTGCTATAAGAAACTTGGCAGACCACATTTGCAGCACTGTATGCAGTTCTTGACACTGCATCCTAACAAGGATAAACTTTTATGGAGTGTAGTGAAGATTCACCAGAATGCTACCAGGGCTACAAGGAATAGATTGTGGTGAGAGGTAACATAATCTAGGATTGTATTCCCTGGTTTGCAGAAGGTCAAGGGAATTATTTGATTGAGGTTTGTTAGGATTTTGAAAGGAATCAGTCAGGTAGATGGAGATAAACTTTTTTCTGCTGACGGGAGGAGTCTAGGGGACATAACCTTAAAACCAGTTTACAGCATGGTCAATAACAGTGAGATTAACAGCCAATTGATTTACTTTTTGGTAATGTTGGTTGAAAGAGATGCGTTGCGCAGGACACTTTGACAAATAGCTCAGTGGGACCTTTATTGTTCAATTGAACCACATAAACAGGCAGATGCACCCCCAATTCAACGTCTAATTTAATGCCCCCTTGTCCTAGACCCCTCAGGGTGATGCCTGAGATAATGAAACATTCCTTTAGTATTATGCTGAAGTGTCAGCCTCAATTTTGAGCTGCAGCCTTGGAGAGGGGCTTAAACCTACAACCTTTTAGCTGAGGTTATAGTACTACAAACTGAGCTATGCTGGACTCTAGGAGAGAAAGGGATATGTTCCGAAGGAAAAGTTTTTTCACATTATGTATTTTCATATAGCTTAAAAGGCACAATTAAATTGTAATGTATTTCTTGGTTCAAATCATTTAATGCTTCAAAATATGTATGTTTGATTGTGCCTTTGTAGGTAGGAAATAAAACATGAGTCAAATTCCTTGTATGCCTGGAAGGATACAAATACACCCAAGTTAACAAAACACAGCTATTTCACAGATGATTTAACTTTGATTAACCTGCTCCATAGAAACACATCATCTAGACAACTGTAACTTCACTCATATCGTTATTGCTAGGTGCAACCTAATTTGCAGCAACACTTTTCTTTCCACCTCAACGAAATACATCACAATTTTGATGTTAAGTCGGAGTAAAAACTCAGTGGTTCATTAACCTTGTGTTCAGTGTTCATTGACAATAGTTGGTCACTTTTGCAGTAACTGCTACTTTAGTGCAGAGTCCTTATTGTATAGTCTGCTGGAGTGAAATCTATTGATGAAAGCCAGACTGCAGTGAGCATGAAGCACATAGCATCTTATTTTAAAAAAAATGACAATATGGTACACAGCTGCTTTGATGTCTACTCTCTTGTATCTAAATTTGTTAGACATGTTATTATTTGATGAAAGGGAAATAATTTTCCTTAACTGATACAAAATAACAGTCCCATGTGTATCCCTCACAAAATTTTGGAATTGTTGAACTGATAAGGTAGAACTATTGTTATTGAAAGCTCAGTATAACCATATTTTGAGTGTTTGTTTCTCTGCAATGATGAATGTTTCAAGTTGAACCCTAATATCCCAAATAGTCGAAAGTTGGCTGCATGATTGCTTGAGATTAGAAACTAGCAAATGGAATTTGTTAGGGCAATGGAAGGACTGCTCTGTCATTCTTTTTATAGGTATTGAACCAAAAGGGTTTTTTATAAAGTGAATTTTATTTTTAAAGTGAACTGTATTTTATAAAGTGAAATAGAATTATTTCAATATAAAGTATAAAATAAACATTTAATATTTTGAATTATTACTTGTGGTTACAAAAATAATATAAACCACTAGTGGGAAGCCATTTTAAAAATGAATAATGCTGATAATGTTAAAGAGCTGACGAGATTGGTTCTTATTATCTCCAAAAAGTGGACAAACATTCCAATGTTAAACTGTTTAAGTGTCCATGTTCAAGCTCCACTTTGAGTGCAGAGTGGAGCAGTACAACTTAATTGTGCTGTAAAAGGCACTAGGATCAAATTGGTAGCTGTAGTGAAAAAACAATGTCTGGGGGGCTGGGTGGGGTGGGTGGTTGATAGCATACAAGCTTGCCAGACCAAACAAAAATACTTCATTAGGTCTATTTGCAAATGGGAGTTTCACAATAAGATTCAAATATAAATATTGCTTCCATTAATTTACCAACTCAAATAAAGCAAATTAAATGAAAATAGCCTTGTCAGGAAAAAAAAACACACTAAGGCACAAAAACCAAGCATTCGGTATGTGTCACTGGCTTGTTAATGACTTTGCTAAAATTCATGGCAATATCCTGGTGAACATTTAGAAATGCAAGACCAGCTAATGGGTTTTCTCTGGGTGAATTACAGAGCTAATTAGCTTAGGAAGAGCAGCTTGTGTTTGTGTTCCAACAAGTGATCTAAATTTTGTCCTTTTGAAAGGAGGAGTGGTCAGATTTTTAAAAAATTATAGAAGTTTCAAGAGGTGTTTTTACCCACATCCCACCACCACCTATGCCAACAGCCATTAGTATCCTGAAGATTACATTGCTGTTTTCTTTAGGGTTAGACTGTCTAGTTTGTGTTTTTTTAAATGTAGCTTGGTTATTGTCCTCATATTATAGTGGTGGTTCTTTACTGCCAGATGAACATAGTAGGAAGAGGAACAAGGACAGAAGAGGCCTAAACATATTCTTTGTAAAAATGTTTGTTACTTTCCTTGTAAAACCAGGAGGAGACCCACAAGAAAGGTTTAGGCCTCCCATTTCCAGCTCTTTCCACTCCCCTTCCAAAACATTGTAACCACCCTGTCCTTGTTAATTACCTGAGTTTCAGGCATAGAGCTGATTTGGGATGAGGGTCATGTAGGTGAGGCTAGGGAGATGAAATTGCCTGAGCCTGTTACTACTGACGTCAGTCATACTTGTTGCTTTCCTTGGTCCCCACCTGCTTGATTCCTGCTGTGGGTTAAAATTAAATCTAATGTGTTGAAGTGTATGCTATGCTGCACTATTAGTATTTCTGTTTCTCATATCAGTCAGCTTCTTGTCTAAGAGGTGTTGCTAATTTATTGTTGATTTCGGTTTTATTATGGTAACCTATATTTTTGAGCCACTGTGAGCTGGGTTGAGTGTACCAAACTTATTTCATATCTGACCGTTACAGCAATATCCCTCTGTGACGTGATGATTTGAATACAGATTTTAGAACCAAAAAAGCAGTGTATAAATTCACTCTGTCAACTATGTCCCATGTTTTGATTATCTAAACATAACCAGTTATTTACAGTCATATGTCTGTGGGTATTTTAAGTTATGGAGCATAAGCTATTTTATCATTAACTTAATTCATTGCAAAAGAGAGAATCTTCTTCAAAAGCAAGTTGAGATTATCCACTGAGCAGTCAATTTTGTATTCTGAATTAAGTTTCCATTAAAACTTAATATCCAAATTTGAATGACAATTAAGATGTCAATCATTAATCAAAAATCATCAATTATAAAGATCCTGGTAGTCATCTGATCCACAAAATAGGCTTAAGTGCTTTATTTATATTGTGGTTTATTGGCAGCTTGGGTTGATATTCAAGCAACAATTGTCTGTGGGAAAGTTGAGCATTCTTCTATTTCACTGCTGTGTCATCCTTTTAAGTCTCTTATTCAAATTCTGTAGCTTTATCTGACATTCATTTCCTGGAAAGATCAGTTTTGTTTCCCTTAATCTCAAATATATTACCATATTATTGGAAACAAAAGATACATCTTCCACTGATGTATACAGAACTTTTGAAATGTTGTTCAATTCTACAAAGGTATAAGTATATTGTCATTAAATTGTAGGAGCAAGAAAGACTTAAACTAGTCAATCAGTTTCTGCGTACTTGTGGTATTTTTCAATAAGCAAATGCAGTTGTATTCCATTATTTGGTTTAACATGACTTACTTCTTGTTACTTAAAATGCAGTCATTACAGTATCGAGCTTTGGTCTTGAGAAAATGTTCATTTCAAATTTGTTTAGTGTAAAGGTTTTAGATTTGATGATTGTATGTAAAACTGTCAACAAAGTGACATGGGGGGCAAGCACACCTGCAGAGATTATTTCAATTTTGGGTGTCGCGTTTTTGGTTTTGTGCTTGAACAACGTTGGACCCCTACTATGTCAGACTGCTTTCAGATTAATAGATTGTCCAGTGTATAAGTGATTTCTGTGAAAGGATGTGCATCTTCTGTGTCTCTGTGTGATTATTTTTGAAAAAAAGCTTTCATTTTTTTTTAAGTAGCACAAAAGCTATAATTGGCATGCTTTGTAAGGAAGTGTCAGTGTGTGAGAGATCGGAATCACTGTGAATTCTTTTTAAGCATTTCTTCCCCTCTGCACCACCGCCTCCACAGTGGGGTCATGCAGATCACTAGCTTCTCCTGAAATGGCCATTTTCTCTGGCAGGTGCATTATACCCTGTGTTTTCAGATTGTTTTTCCATTCTGAATGGATGGCAGGTTGATTGCTCTGGCTGCATTCTTAGAGAAAGGGCTGACAAATGCAGCAGAGCTTGCTCAAAAGACAGTGATTACTGTTTTCCTTTGCAGCTGATTGAAGCCCTTGAAAGGAAAGATTTTAACTTCCCCCATTTTGTTGAAAGTATGAGCATATCTGCAGGATATTGAAATTGTTCATGTTATTAACCTATTTCTGTAAACTTGTCAGAGTGGTAGGCAGATTCAATTTCCATCTACCGTTAAATTTGCACATATGATTATCATTTCGATAAAGCACAAGTTAACATCATAGTGTGCATTTCACTGTTATTTTTCTAAGCTCTATTACTGCAGGCTTAATTATATTTTATTGTCTGCCTAAATGTATTTGTTGTGAAGGATATGAAAATGTGGCGATTAGTGTGGCTTGGCAGCTGTTATGGCCTACAAGATGTATTTTATTCAGTTTTCAGCCTGAATGCTTGCCTTTAACTCCCCTGGTGGGCCAGTAATTACACAGTCTTGCTGTCAGAGATGTGATTGGGAGCAGTCAGGCAGAAAACTTTGTGCCATCCCAGTGCCACCTTGTAGTGGAGAACACAATCCCAGCAGTACCATCTGTTCTTTGTTGTCTAGTCATCTGGCCTGGCTGCTGAGACCTGATCTAGGCAGCTGGTTCCCATCCTCAGACCAGCCTATCTCATGTGGTAGAACAGCTGACACAACTAAACTTGTACTTGGGTTTCTTGAAGTAAAGGGAAGTTTCCTGCTGTCCTGTTTCTTTAGACAGATGACCTGACAAAAGCTGTAACCTTTTACAGCATAGCCTCAGGATTAGAATGAAAGAGCAAAGCAGAATTAACTAGATTTTTAATACATATGTCTAGAATATGCAGATTTTCAAATTTAAGCACATATATGGAATGAGGAAGGGAAAGTAAAACATCTGAAACTAATGTTGTTGCTGCCCCAGATATATTCTGACCCCATGGGTATAAGCTACTTTTTCTTGGTCAGTCCACTATTAAGTGCTCTTCAAAGATGCACTACAACCCCACGTGTGTACTTCACTGTACTGGCCAATCCCATAATCTCTGCCACCAAGAAGGACAAAAGCAAGATTATGGGAGCACTTTTTGCTCAATTGCACACCGTCACAGTTGAATATATAACTGCTTCATTTTGTCTGGATCAAATTCCTGAAATTCCCTTTCAAATACAATTGTGAAAGCACCATCAACGCAAGAACTGCAGCAGTTTGAGGAAAAGAAGCACTGCCACCTTTTTAGCGCAGTTAGGGGCGGGCACTGAACAAGGCTTTATTGTCACCCACTTTGAAAGGGCAGATAAAAAAAATTGATTTCTGAAGGAATCCTTTCTTTGCTTCCTTGCTTCAATTTACTATTGCTAACCCCTCAACCAACCCAGACTGACTGCCATGCTTTACATGGCGGCCCCAGGAAGCAGCACCAGTAGGACAAATTTCACCCCCTTTTGGATGATTGGATGTTTTACTTTAGTTCGTTGTGTGCAGTTTGCTTTGTTTTGCAGAAGTGAGCCATGCAAATTTGAGAAGGAAAGGAAAATAATTTTCAATTATGGGTAGTTGGCATAAATTTTGTTTTGTTTTATTTTACTGTTTATTTTTATAACCCATAATAATGTCGTAAATTAAAAATAATTTATTTCTCAACCTTGTTTCGTCTTCTAACAAAATTGGAATTTGTATTACCACCCTGTGCCATTCTCTGTTGTGATTGGACAGCCTAATTGTTTTCAGTACAACAGCACTTGGGCACAGCTATAGTCATAATCTCTGAACTGGCCTAACAGGGAGGGAGACCCTACTTGAAGACTTCAATGCTAATGATAAAATTTTTTGAAACAACAGCTGAACACATGGAACACTCTTGAAACCCTTGGAACACTCTTGTTTTCTTCTTTACAAAGGGTTAAGAGCTCTCCTTAGCCTTTTCTCCCCTTTGTGTTCTACAGTACCCAGAATTATATGACCTGCTCTCAGACCAGTCACAGTTTCAGAACTGGGTCATATAATCTAATCATATGACGATGGCAAATAACCATAAGTGTCAGCTTGGCTCAATGGCAGTAGTCTTGCCTCTGAGTCAGAAGGTTTTGGATTCAAATTTCATTGCAGGACTTGAACATGTAATCTAGTTTAATATCTTAGTGCAATATTAAGGAAATGCTATATGTCTATCAGATAAAATAATAAGGTCCGATCTGCCTGTCCATTGAGGTGTAAAAGATTGCAAGCCACTATTGAAAGAAACATTTTGGGAGTCTTGAGAACCCGAAAGGTGCTACATAATTGGAAATTTCTTTCTTCTGTTAGTCAGTGGTGCTCAAAATATACTTATGCTAACGCAGCTCCAGATTGTAAATCCTATGTGTCAGTTAATTAGAACTTCATAATTACGAACAGCTATGAATTCAAACTTTATTCTTTTGGATATTATGATTATGAATTTGTAATGGAAGTATGGTCTTTAGTTGTACAGGGTATTCTTACCAAGTGGCTTCCTTGTTTTGATTGTACACCTTTTGATTAGTTTGTGGCCCAACATTTTAATTTGTACAGAAATTGGATATAACTTTATATATTCCTGAAAAATGGAAGTTAGCGGTTCCAGATGTTGTTTTCCATTAGCTGTAAATAGAAGTGACTTTTTTGTATATTTATCATTATCATTTTTCACAATGCCCTTTGAAGAGCAGTATTAGGCTGAACTATTTATTTCCAATGAAGTTCAGTGAGAAATCAGATTATTACATGGTTAATATCTTCAGTATTTTTTCTAATTGATTTGGTCGTTTGGTAATACAGAATTTGAATATTGCTGAAAAAAAGAAATTTTTGGTGGAAGCTTTTCATCTTGTACTCATCAGGACAATTTGCAAGAAAATACCAATGTCAGGGGAAACAACGTATTTAGACTATAAGAAGAGAGTGCAGATTGGTTGGCAAGTGAACTCTAGTAGATGTGTTGCCATGGAGAATGCATCAGTGGATGGTGACTGACAGTTAACTGGCAAGCATTGTTTGAAATTTAAACCAGGCAGCTTCACCCTCATTGGTCAAGACATTGCCCTGGGGAATAAACCAGTGAGTGGCTGACACTTAATTTGTTCAGTTGAAACAGGCGCAATGTGTGTACATGTTCTTTCTGTCTGCAAAGAATAGGGCCCTGTGTATTAATATATGTAGCTTCCAGTACACACACATGCACCACACAGAGTCTGACAATCTTAAATTGGTTGTCAGTGTAATTCTTAGCAAACTGAGGATTATTTAGCGAATGTTGTCCAATTGTGGAATCACATCTAATGTTGGACACTGTTTTGAGTTTTGCAAGCACAGGCTGGTTGGGTACGGTCTGTACCTTGCCCATTGCAATCAGTGGAAGGGAAATGCTATGATAAAAACAAAAAACTGCAGATGCTGGAAATCCAAAACAAAAACAGAATTACCTGGAAAAACTCAGCAGGTCTGGCAGCATCGGCGAAAACTGATGAGTTCTGTTGAAAGGTCATGAGGACTCGAAACGTCAACTCTGTTCTTCTCTGCCGACGCTGCCAGACCTGCTGAGTTTTTCCAGGTAATTCTGTTTTTGTGTTGAAGGGAAATGCTGTTTGATACGATCCACCAGTCCCGGTTAGTGGCGAATACCATTCGTATTGCTACTGCATAGTAGCAGCGTGAAACAGCTAGCTTCTCCTATTGCTCAATTTGTTGAGATACAGACTGTACCCAACCAGCCCATGCTTGCAAAATGCAGAACACAGTATCCAACATTAGCGAATGTTGCTAAATAATCCTCGGCATGCTAAAAATTATGTTGACAATCAATTTAAGGATGTTAGTCGGGCTTGCAGTGTGGTGCACTTGCGTGTACTGAAAGCTACATGTAGTAATACACAGGGCTCTATTCTTTGCAGACAGAAAAAACATTTACAGACATTGCGCCTGTTTCAGCTAAACAAAATAAGTGACAGTCAGTCATTCGCTGGTTCAATCCCCAGGGCAATGTTTTGACCAATTAGCATCAAACTGCCTGGATTAAATTTGAAACAATGTTCGGCAGTTAACTGTCATTCACCATCCACTGCTGCATCGACCAATTAGCATCAAACTGCCTGGATTAAATTTGAAACAATGTTTGGCAGTTAACTGTCATTCACCATCCACTGGTGCATTCACCATGACAACATGTCTACCAATCAGTTCAACCAATCAGCACACTGTTTTCATACAGTATAAATATGTTGTTTCCCCTGATGTTAGTATTTTCTTGTGAATTATCTTGAGTACAAGATGAAAAGCTTCGACAAATCTTTTTTCAGCAAAGCTCTAATTGATTTATAATTGAAATACAGAATAACATTTTTTCTATTTGGATATTTTAAATAGTTGAATTGTTTAACTCAATGGGCTTATTGACGTGTGACATTCAAGTGTACTACTGAACACATAACTGGAACTACAGCACTATCAAGTGCTTTCTTACTTTTTAACTTTGGAAGAGTGATGCCCAGCATTTTTAAAGAGCTCCTTTTATCTGTTTGTATGTTGAACTATTGTTGAAGAAAGCATGATGTGGCAATAAGTGCTGCTTTTCTGGTATTAAACTGACTGGAAATACAAGGATTTTTTGGAGCTTTATTTTAGGTTTACATTGAAATGTGTATTGTATCTTTAAGTTAACTAGCTTTGTGTTAATTATCTTCGTTCTCTGCACAATTTCCAAATAAAACGATCTACATTGCTTCCCCACTACTTTGGTATTAGTCTTAGTTGATGATACAGCTTTAGTTATTCATGTTGTCAGTGCTCATAATTTCAAGATTTGGCCTATGAAAGTTTGGAAGTTACTGTATTTGAAATTTTGAATGTTTTTCTGTACCATATTTTTAAAAAATTGTATGAGTTGGAATATGCAGGGTTTTTGGTGTATTTTAAGTGGAATCTTCAAGTGTATTGTAAAACTTACTTTTCCTAGAATTCATATATATTTGTAATAATCCTATGGTGTTACAGCTTGTAAGCACTGAGCAAAGTAAAAAGCAGTTATATGTCAGTACCTCTGACAATAGTAACGTCAAGAAATGATTGTCATGCCATTTTCAAGATAGAAGCCATTAGTTAGTTCTTCATTGCCCTGACATTGATGGCCTGAAGATTGCAAGCAGCAATTCAGACAGCTGTGAAATAATTTACTTTTTTCTTCATCTTTAGTAACGAGTAACATTTATTTAGATAATTAAAGTCAACATGTTAATAGCTTCTGAAAGGGGACATTTATTTTGAAGACTTTAGAATAATGTGAAAATATTGTAATTAGATGTAAGGTATTTCAAGATGTCTGTAAGGATACAACATTTATTTTTATAAACTGTTATGTTGCAGCTGAAGACGAAGAGGAAGATATTGTACCTAAGCAAACAATTGAACCAGAACCAGAGCAAATACAGAAAGAAGAAATTAAAGAAGGTATTTTGGGGTGAAAATCCATTTTGAAGAGAATAAAATCATCTGTTTTCAGTGACATACTTTGTGTATTCATTTATTCATATCTGCGATCCTGTGTCAACAGTAAACATTTAACACTAGGATAACCATTTGACTATCAACTTTGTCATAATACTTTGTTTCAACAACAGTAATTTATACTTATACGTGGCTTTTAACATAGGGAACATCCCACATCACTTCACAAGAGCATTATAAAAAAACAAAGTATGACACCGAGCCACAATAGGAGACATTAGGTCAGATAAGCAAAAGCTTGGCTAAAGAGGAAGGTTTTAAGGTCTGTCTTAAAGAGGAAAATGAGGCGGAGAGGTGTAGAGAGGGAATTCCAGAGTGGGGCCTAGGCAACTGAACGCCACCATTGGTGGAGCAATAATAGTTCAGAACGCATAAGAGGCCAGAATTAGAGGGGTGCAGATATCTGAGGATTGTGGGATTGGAGGAGATTACAGAGATAGGGAGGGACAAGGCCGTGGAGGAATTTGAAAACAAGGGTGATAATTTTAAAGTCAAGATGCTGCTTAACTGAGAGCCAGACCAGTGAGCACTAGATGAGTCAGTGATAGGGGAATGGGACTTGATGTGAGTTCAGAAATGGACAGGAGAGTTTTGGATGACCTCAAATTTAGAGTGAATGGAATGTGGAGCACCAGCCAGAAGTCTGTTGGAATAGACAAGTCTAGAGATAACAAAGGCATGAATGTGGGTTTCAGCAGCTGATGAGTCAATACAGGGCTGAAGTCGTGCAATGTTATGGAGGTGGAAATAGGCAGTCTTAGTGATTGCATGAATATGAGATCGGAAGCTCATCTCTGGATCAAGTAGGACACCAAGATTGTGAAAAAAATTGGCTTAATCTCTGACTGTTTGAATGGAGAAGGATGCAGTAAGTAGCTAGGGAATGGAGATTGGAGCAGAGGCTGAAAACAATAGCTTCAGTCTTCCAGTATTTAATTGGAAGAAAGCACTGGATGTCTGATAAGC
The DNA here is from genome assembly GCF_017639515.1 of Carcharodon carcharias. Taxonomy (NCBI): domain Eukaryota; kingdom Metazoa; phylum Chordata; class Chondrichthyes; order Lamniformes; family Lamnidae; genus Carcharodon; species Carcharodon carcharias. The sequence goes on from NC_054478.1 coordinate 79,135,699, forward strand.
AGTCTGATAATTCAGCACCTATGGAAGAGTCAAGAGAGGTAATAAGGAAAGCTGGGTATTGTCAGCATACATGTGAAAATTAATGCTGTGCCTTCAGATGCAGTCAGAGAGGTAGCATGTATATGAGAAATAGGAGGGGCCAAGGATAAATTCTTGGGGAGAAGTTTAATTTGAAGTCCAGGCCATATATATTTAAGTGTCTTATATTACCATTATATTCTTTAAGTATATTTTTTGAGTTGTACAAAATTGTAGAATTGTTTACGTTCATTTTCAATGTCTTCATCTCCTTGAGGTCGAACTGACTTCAAGATTAATTGCCTAACATTGGAAATTTGGAACCGTCAATTCACTATGACTGATATGGTAGTTCTGTGCCAGAAAAAGGCGCAATGCTCAAAAGGGCATTATGATGGGGAGCAGAGATCCAAATCTTCCAGCCTAGCTCCAGTGTACCTTGAAAGCCATTGTAGTAATGGAGAGGGTGGATCTAGCTTGCCTGTTCCCTGCCTGACTCGAAGCTCTGGATTTAATTAAGTCAGGTATGCAAATAGTCATTTGGGGAATATAGCTATAAGAAGAGACATGCTGTCTAAGCTACTCATTGGGATTCCCACATGCTATAAGATTGACCTTATCGGCAACCTCGTAAATTGGGCCTGAACCATTTGCTTAATGTGCAAGCTCGATGCTGAAATAGGCCGCATCAAAGCTATCCTACAGGATAATGGCTACCCTGATGAGATCATTGCGCATTGTATACCACGCAAACTTATGAATGGGCCAAAGGTAGCCACTTGTGGTCCTGAAAAGTGCCCAGTCTACCTCATATTACCCTGAAAGAGAAAGGTACCTCAGAAATTTGAACAAAGGTGAAGCTAGCTGTTTTACGCTTTTACTATGTAGTAGCAACACAAATGGAATCCTCCAGCAACAGGATGCTGCTGTCAAGCCAATAAGACATTTTACCTATCACACAAATGAGAAACGTGGCATATGAATTTCAGTGCTGATGTGATTCCAACTACGTAGGCTGCATGTCCCAGTGACTGGTGGATCATATCAAATTGCAAGTACTTTCGGTTGTTCACAACAGGCAAAGTACTGACCGTATCCAACCAGGCCGCGCTTCTGCGATTGGACAACACTTTAGAAAAGAATTAGAAGTTTTTCTAACATCTAATGTTAGATGTAACTTCAAAGCTTTGGACCAGGAGCTTGAAAGTAGGATCAGGCTGGATAAATGTTTCTTGGCCAGCAGAGAAATAGGATCATAGATTGATTACAACACACAAGGAGGCTACTGGCCCGTCAACTCTGTGTTGGTGCTCTACAAGCCCCATTCCCCGCCCTGTCCCTATAACCCTATAAATGTTTTCTCTTCAGATGTTTGTCCAATTTCTTTTTGAAAGCCACAAATGAATCTGCTTCCACCGCACTCTCAGGCACTACATTTCAGATCCTAAACACTTGCTGGATATAAAGATGATCTTCGAGTTAGCATTGCTTCTTTTGCCAATCACCTTAAATTGGTATCCATTAGTTATCAACCTCTGTGAACAGGAACAGTATCTCCTTCTATTCCATCTAGACCCATTGGATTCTAAACACCTCTGTCAAATCTCTACTCAACCTTCTCTTTTCTAAGGAGAGCAAACCTATCTTCTCCAATCTGTCGATATGCTTGAAGTCTCTCATTCCTGGAACCATTTTTACAAACCTTTTCTGCACCCTCTCTAAAACATTCACGCCCTTCCTAAAACATGATTCCCAGAATTGACCACACTGTTCCGACTGTGGCCGAGCCAGTTTTTCATAAAGTTTCATCATAACCTCCTTGCTTTTGTACTTTATACCCGTATAAAACCCAAGATCCCATATTTCTCTTCGACCATTTCTGAACCTGCCCTGCCACCTAATGATATGTGCACCTATACGTCCAGGCTTCTTTGTTCCTGTCCTCCTATTTATATTATACTCTTTGAATTACATTGCCTTGGGGGGTCCTCCTTACCAAAATGCATCACTTCACACTTCTCTGCGTTAAATTACATCTGCCATGTGTCTGTCCATTTCACCAGTCTGCCTATGTCCGCTGAAAATCTATCATTATCCTTCTTGCCATTGACAATACTTCCAAGTTTTGTGTCATCTGCAAACTTTGAAATTGTGCCTTGTACACCTAAGTCTAGGTAATTAAAACTGCACGTCCGGCAGTGCAGCACTCCATCAGAACTATGCTGGAGTGTTAGACTTGATTTTTGTACTAAGTCTCTGGAGTGAGAGACAGTGGGTCAAGTGGCCTTCCTCTGCTAAAACTTTTCTGTTTCAATATTGAGCAAGCAGAAATTATACAGTTGTGGATGTTCAGTTGCATGACTTGGAGTTTCTAGATTCAATCTGTGTAAAGCAGATTTTGCGATTGAACCAAAATAAAGTCTGGCATATGAAAAGTCCAATTGACATGTGAAAACTAATTCATTAACTCTCCCAATATGATGTCTAATTGTATTTTTAAGTGTCCTTATGTTATTAGTTCTTTTTCCTTGCTAGGCAAATTATTCCAAAAGCTTAACGTTATTTGAGAGAGCATATTTTTCCTCTAATACCCGTTATAAATTTACTTACTAATTTTCATTCTCTCTTCATACTTTCTTGGTATGTTTTGAAGTAATAACTATAGACTACTCATAGCTTAACCCTTTTCTTGTTGAGATTATTCTAGTTGCTCTTTCCTGTACCATTTCTGATGTGGATATATACGTTTTTGGGATTTGGTGACTGAATACTGTATTCTACAGTATCCTGACTCTGAATGTAAAGCCTTGGCATAACTTTCGTAGACTTTCAATCTAGTGTGGCACTACATTAACGCAAGTTATAATAAACAGTGGCTGTTGTGCTTGCTTTCTAATTTGAACAGTGTTTGAGGAAGAACGTTTTTCTTCTGCCCTAAGATCTCCTTCCCAAGTTCCTTATGTTTTTCTCTCTCCATCCTGTAGGCAGTGATTTATGCTTGGGTGTGCTTCCATGGTCACCAACAGACCCTTGGGATCAAGTCCACATTCTACATGTGTAAACTTGAACAATGCATGTTGATAGATTTTTGGATTTGGCTGGGATTAACAATTAAATCTGATCTGTCTTCCTCCTAAGATCTACACATGCACTTTTACAGCAAAAGCGATGGGATAGCAAACAGGAGTGGACATCCTTATGCTGGCCTTTTAACTCAGTGTCAGTTGGCTCAGTGGTATTATTCTTGCAACTTGTCAGAAGGTTGTGGGTTTAAATGACCCCAGGATACTTGGCTTTTTTCAGTGCTGACGCTGTAGAAAAGAAGAAATAATTTATTTAGTGCCTTTCACAACCTCAGGATGTCCCAAAGCGCGTCACAAGATAACAATACTTTTGAAGTGCAATCACTGTAGTAGGAAAAAGTGGGAATTTGTGCACAGTGAGATAATGACCAGATAACCTGTTTGTGATGTTGGTTGATGGAGAACTCCTCTTTGAAAGATAGGATTAGGGGTGCTTTATTTTGGAGGAAACATTAGACCAAGGCCCATGGTTCAGCTGGATGTAAAGATCCTTGACACTATTCAGAAAAGAAGGGTTTTCTGTCTACCAATATGGTAAAGCAAAGTAACTGGTCATTTATCTCATTGCTATTTACCATTTATTTCATTGCTTACCCGCATATCAAATGACTACACTAATTGATTGTTGACCTCTTTGAGACACCCCTGAGGCTGTGAAAAGCACCGTACAAGTTTTTTTCTTCTTTCTCTTCCTCCTTCTCCAACTCAGGGACTGGCGCTGTTTGGTTTGGCTCTACTGTTGCCTTATTCAAGATGAACTAACATCAAAATGAGGGGTTAAGCCTGAGACTACCTCAGACAGTATAGGTCAGTACCACACCATGTGTGTATGTTTTCTGCCATGAAGATTTTCAAGGATTAATCCTTGCTTTGCCCTATTTTATGTAGAGAAAAATATTTTAGATCATGGGTAAACTAATTCATTTATCAAATAAAATAGAATAAAATTAATTTTGTATGTCTATAGTTTTTTCTGAATGCGGAAAATCTAGTTTTTTTTTAAAAAAGTGATACCGGCCTTTCTTTTCAGTTCAATCGTTGAGTTTCAAATGTCAGCAAGAAATTGCACTAGATCCTGTGGCTTAATTGCTACACTAATAGGCAATTTGATGCATCTTAAAAGGAAATAAGATTGAATTGGTGGTAAAGTTAAAGTTTCTGAGTTAAATAATGTTTAAAAAAACAAAATCTAAAGTCAGAAAGATTTGCTTACTTTGTTTTACAGGTGCACCACGTGAACTTACAGAAGAGGAAAAACAGCAGATTATTCACTCTGATGAATTCCGCACATTCTTTGATCATAGCACCAGAATAATTGAAAGGGCTCTTGCAGAACATAAAGATCTCTTTTTTGACTACAGTGGCAAGGATTTAGAAGAAAAAGAAGGGTATTATTTACTTAACTATTATTGTGTTCATTGCAGCAGAACTGTTTCTGAACACCTGAACAACATTTATGACTTGCATTTTGCTTCTTAACAGAGAACTTCAAGGTGGAGCTAAACTTTCTCTAAATAGACAGTTTTCTGATGAGCGTTGGTCAAAACACCGTGTTGTTACGTGCATGGACTGGTCCTCTCAGGTAGAGTTTGTTTCTCTGTTAGAGTGCTTTTTCCCCTCACTCTTTCAAATTATGTAGGATGTTTAATGAAAGTGTGCCGTTTTTTGATAAACATAAGAAGACAAGGATTTCTGAGCAGAAATTTGAATTTATATTCTTCCTGTAGGTAAGATGTTAATGGGCTGTGTTATGGGTCAATGAAAGGGGTATTGTGATTAGAGGTGACGAAGGACAGTGACAGCTCCTTTGCATTGACACTGAGGTGTTCTGAATGTATAATAGCGCCAATATAAAATTAGTTTTTCAGGATCAAATGAGTTACCCAGCAGTAATTATGAGCTTAGAACACTGTAAAAACTCAGTTACACTTCATTCAACAAGGCATATCTTTTTCAAGGATTTCCATACTAAGACTTGTGCCAAAATGGAACTTCAACAGCGCACCTAATGGAAGAGTATGGAATCCGCGTTTAACTGCATACATGTAAACTCTAGTAGTTACTGCCTGAGGAGCAATGATGGCAAACACTAACAGTTTCACCTCCATTATTAATGCAAAATATGTTTGCTAAACCTACTTTCTGATCATATATGTAAATAAAAAACAGCAAAGGACTCAACACTAACCCCGAGAACACTACTTTTTACATTTCCAGCACAATGTCCTCCCCTCACTCCCCCCGCCCCATCCCCAGCCAATCTAAAAGATATCCATTAACCACTTTTGTCTTCTTACAAGTTTATTATCTATACTGCCACATTCCTTTTAATACTGTATGCCTTAAATGTCTTGTTTGTAGCATGTTATCTGTTCCCTTGTTGAAAATCCATATACACAGCTTCTCTGCTTTTCCCTTATCGATATATTCTATTATTCCCTCAATTGCCTATTTAGACATATCTTGCCTTTGAAACTATGTACTTAATTAACCCATCTCTTTCCTGCCTTTAATTTTATTCCATGCTAAAACATTTCAATGTTAGGCTAGTTTATCTCTTCCTCTCTTGAACAAATGTGTTACATTGGCAATCTTCCGGTCTTCTGGCATAACTTCTACATCAGATGATTTTTGAAATATTGTGTTCAGAACCTTTGCTATTTCCACCCTAACTTCCATAAATATTCCAAGATACATGGTTTTAAGGCCCAGCGTTTTTCCAATCAACTATTTCAGCATGACTTCCTTAGCTATTATTATCCTACCTAAATGCTCCATCCAACCTCTTGTATCCTTTGATTCCTACCTATTAAACACTTTTTTGAAAGCTGATGTGTTCATGTAGTACATTTAACACTTTTGAGATTTCCTTTGTCACCTCTAATCACAATACCCTTTTCAACTATTTATTTTTGTGTCTGACAAATCAATTATTATTTACTTTTATGCTGTATGTCAGTCTTCACACGCCTCCCTTCAGCCTTTCTAACTTCCTTTTGTTTATTTGGCGTTAACCAATAAAAATGAATTCATTCAGAAAATCCTTTTTTACCTGTAGTCTAACTGGTGATGCACAATATATTGTAATGTTCTGATGAAAGGTCATTGACTTGAAATGTTAACTTTTTCTCCAGAGATGCTACCATCCCTGCTGAGCATTTCCAGCATTTTGTTTTTATTTCAATTTTTTTTTACCGATTAACTGGGTTTATCATCAAGTTCAATCATTCTAATTATTATAGTAAAAATTAAGCTAGTTTTTATTTATTCACCACCTGCGCTTTACATAAGGCAACAGAAACAAAAATAAATGTGGGAGTTCTTTGAAGGCAACTTGTCTACTAATCTTGAAGCAATGCTTAAACAATGCTACATTGGGCCAGATGATCACTGTTACATTGCTGGCTCATATGTTGCTCTAGTCCAGCAACAACAGAGCTCCCAGCATCAGTTAATTCGAAGTGATAAGGGACCATACAGCGTCACGGACTCTTGTATTATTAAACATATAGAAAATTAATTTTCAACAGTTTAAATTTGGTTTCACAGTGGATTGTCTAAGCAGTGTGAAACAACCAAAACAATATTGTGGAGGTGGTCTCAAATCTATTGCTTTTGATGTGGGCTGGAGTTAGATCACCAATGGGACTGTCAAGTTATAAAGATAGTTTTATTACACATGTAAAAAGTAGTGTTCACAGGGTTAGTGTTGTATTTTATTCATATATGATCCATAATTGAGTATAGCAAATGAATTTTGCAGTAATAATGGCAGTGAAACTGTCAGTGTTTCCATAATTGCAATTATGTTCACACATATGCAGTTAAACAGATTCCGTACTCTTCCATAGGATGCGCTGTTGAAGTTTCATTTTTGCACTCCTGTTTCAGTACGGAAACCCTTGAAAAAGGTATGCCTTGTGGAATGAAGTGTGACTGAGTATTTACAGTGTTCTAAGTTCACAATTACTGCAGAGTAACTTCTTTGGTCCTGAAAAACTAATTGTATATTGGTGTAACATCAGTTTCTCCATCATGATAAATTCACTTGAAAATAATACTTTTTTAAAGTTTATGATGTGTTGGCTTCTACCTTAATTCAAAAGCACAATATTCTGGATACTGGAAATCTGAAATAAAAAAAACAGAAAATGCTGAAAATACTCAGTTCCTGTAGCATTCTTGGAGAGAGAAACAGCATGAACATTTCAAGTTTGAAATAGAGCCCTGAAACAGCGCTGTGCCCTCTACAAGGGGATCTGTGCGAATAGGGTAAGCAATGGTGTGCCACCTCGATCAGATTGAAGAATCTTTCCTGAGGCTGCATGCAGGAAGTATTTAACTCGATGTAAAGTCATGTACAGAGAACAAAATAAAAAGAGGTAAAGAAATATGGGATTAGGAGAGAGAGATAAAAGAAACAAAGTTTTTAAAAATTAATTTTAAATCTCCAACAATAATTTTAAATCTGAAGGATTTAAACTGTACACTTGTAAATTTTCAGTGCCAGAAAGCTGGTTTGGTAGCAATTAAGACTTCTTATGTCCTTAAAAATTCACTTACACTGGAATGGATGCCCTGATTTTTTTTCTGGTGTGTTTAGTGGGTCTCTAATGGATAAGTACTTCAACTTCACATCCTCTGTGTTTGAATGCTGTCTCTCTTGGAGAGGTACTGGTTAGCGCAGCTTGTGGGAGGGGTAGGGCAACTTTGAGAGCATTTCATGATTTCCATATTTAACTGTGCATTTGGGAACACTGGAGGTTGATGTACAATTTATTCCTCGATAATGGTGAGCGCTGTTATTCCAATCCTTGCCATTCCTCAAACCTTTTTCTTAAGTGCTATGTTATTTCTTTATCGATGAAAGAATTCACAAAAACTAAATCAGTATAAACAGTAGTTTTAGTTCATCAGTTAAATATCACGTACCTAACTTGCATGAACCTAAAATGCTTACTAGTTTCATAACTATCCTTAATAATGAAGTATTGTATTTCACCATGTCCATTTCATTATGGATTCTCTAGATGTCTAAAACATTATGTACACTTTCAGCTTTGCAGTGGTTTGCAATCCCATCTGTTTGCAACAGTGACTGACATATAGCTAAAATGCTAACTACTATACAGCAAAGTATGCTGAGCCTGAGGTAGTTTACACTTCCTGTTAATATTTCTTTTTTGATTTTGCTGTCAACAGTATCCAGAACTTCTTGTTGCCTCATATAACAACAATGAGGATGTTCCTCATGAACCAGATGGTGTGGCTCTTGTATGGAATATGAAATTTAAGAAAACTACCCCAGAGTATGTCTTCCACTGCCAGGTATAGTATGAGATCTTGTCCAGCCAAAGCCGTGATTTAATTCAAAGAAAGAAAAGTGGACCATTGCCAAAGACTTTCCCATGCCTGTTCACTTAATGATTTCATTAGTCCAGCATGCACATTCATTTTCAACACTTATGTTGGTGTGTGCTGTAAAAACTTTCCTTGTTTGAGGAATCTATAGTACGTGATAGCTATATAAGATATTGTACAAGTTTTGTAACAATAGAAGTGCATTAGATTGATGCATCCACAATTAGATTCAGATATCTCAGTGTTACTTGCATTACTGAAAAACTCAGCTTCAATTAAGAAGCCATTTTCAAATCCCTTCAAGATCACTCAATATTCAGCTGGCAGGGATTGAAATTGAACAATGCAAGTCAGTTTTTCTTTCTATTTTACCTCCCTCCCTAAATAGCTCTGTGTGAGTTTAGGTGCTTTCTATCCAGGAAAGCTAATCATATTACTTTATAATACATCATAAAGCCACATTGACCAAAATATCATTATCACCACATAGAATTAAGTATGCATATAAGCAGACAGTAAAATAAAAGTACTTATACTTTATATAAGAATTGATTTTGAAGATTTAAAGAATGAATTACCAGAGCTGCATTTATAAAGATGATTATTCAGATTTTTTCTGTGTTCTCAGTATGAATGTATGCATGGGTTACAAAATTATACACTTTTCATACATTTTGTATGACTAGTTGTATAGAAATAAATGGGGAGGTTTTTTAAAAAAAATGATAAACAATGGATGGGAGTTTTTTTTAAAAAAAAGCAATTGAATGAGCAAAACGTTCTGATTGTAATCCTAAATGGCCCTACTTCTAGTGAATACTATTGAAAATTGCTGCCATGTTACTTTTTCTTCATACCAGACTGGCTTTATTATGTTTTTCAACAGTCATCTGTGATGTCAGCTTCCTTTGCGCGATTTCATCCAAATCTGGTAGTTGGGGGAACATATTCTGGCCAGATTGTGCTCTGGGATAATCGCAGTAACAAAAGGACACCAGTCCAAAGAACGCCACTCTCTGCTGCTGCTCACACGGTATAGTTTAAAAATACAACTGCCTAAACTAAAATCTTGAAGTACAAACTTAAAAGAGCAGAGATTAAAATTCATTTTTGGAAAAATTGTAAATGTTGACATTTTAAAAATATTTTTTCCTAACATTCCATATAACGGTAAAATGATAAAACATTTGTAATAATCAGATTGGTAAAAGTACTAAGCAGAAAATAATCTCCCTACAGCATCCAGTCTACTGTGTGAATGTAGTTGGTTCTCAAAATGCTCATAACCTGATCAGTATTTCTACTGATGGGAAGATCTGCTCGTGGAGTCTGGATATGCTTTCTCAACCACAGGTAAAGGAAAACTAATTAAAGAAATGTAGATGGGGTTACAGCTTATTTTATTTTCTGTGCATTATCTTTCATTGTATGTGCATTGATTTCTTGAGCCATTTTTAAAATTAAGTAAAGCAGTTTTTAATGATTTTGGGTACTAAAACTGTTGTTATTTTAATAGCAAACAAATTTAGTTCAGAACTTTTTCGTTTTGTATATTGCTGTGAATATCTGGTTCATGGTTTGTGTTTTAGAATATAACTTTTAGTTTTAGGAATTAAAATTTTAAATGTAGAAAATCCAGCTCTGAAGTGAATGCAATCGAAACAAGCTTGGAGTCTATTACACTTAAAAAGTTAGGACCATGTTGACTTAAGAGGTTAACAGCTTGAAAGGTAAGATCATAAAACAGCAGGTGGAGAAACTTAAACAATGCATAAACTTATATGTGGGCCATCTGGTGGAGACATTGCATTTGCAATCATTTTAGTAAAGGCAGTTCAGAGGGACGTATTTATTATGAGAGTTAGAGCTAAATTAAAAACATTGAGTAAACCCTTGTCCATTCATAGGATTGGGGTGTCGCTGGCTAGGCCAGCATTTATTGCCCATCCCTAATTGCCCCTGAGAACTGAGTGGCTTGCAAGGCCATTTCAGAGGACATGTAATGGTAAACTACATTGCTGTGGATCTGGAGTCATGTGTTGGCCAGACCAGGTAAGGGCGGCAGATTTCCTTCCCTAAAGGACATCCGTGAACCAGATGGTTTTTTATGACAATCAACAATGGTTTCATGGTCATCTTTAGATTTATTCCAGATTTTTATCCCTGAAGGGTTATAAAATCCATTTCTTTAGATAACAAAGGAATTTTAAATGAGTGATACTCAGCCTAAAGGTCTATTTGAGGATATCCCAGAGTACGCAATGTCGTCATGGAGATGGGTGCTGCTTAAGGAGCCTCTCTGGTTTCAATTTATCTGAGTGTTTGCTGAGAGAATTAGTTGCAGCTTCGGCCTAGTGTGTGCAGCTTGCTGAGAGAAGATAGCCAAAGTAAATGATAGTTGGTTAGGCCTGCACTGTATGCTGAGAAAAAGCTAACTTCTTCATTCACCTCATGGACTGCGGGGATAGGACTTAATCTCAATTTAAATTTTGAGGGACCAGAAACTGGAAGATTGCCTACTTTGAAGCCAGTGGAAGAATCTACAGTGGTCCTCAGAGCTTTGGGGCAAAAGATAGCAATCAGCAGATTAGCTTGGAAGTACTGCGAAGGGCAATCAGAATAAGGGACTGAGGCATCCACAGTCAAGAGGTAGTAAAATGAAAGCCTTACATCACTTGAATTTTCCTCTGTCCCAGTTGTTCTCAGAAGTTCTGGAAGACTGTGGCATACTTTGGGTGGTCCCAACAGAAGTAAATAACGCAAAGATATCATCAAGTGCAAGAGAATTCTTGGGGGAAGTAAGAAATAAAATTGAGATGCATAACATACATAGTTATAACCTAGAATATTAACCTAACCATGTTTAATTTTGTATACAATAAAGTTTGGCCTGAATTTTCAGGAGCCCCCGCCATCTGAAGAGTCGGTGGGGAATGCTTCCCCGCCGACTCCAGCAGGCCTGATGCCAAGGCGGGACTTCTGCCCATCACCCAGAAGAAGTCCTGCCTTGGAGAGCTGCCGGCCAATCAGATTGGCTGGAAGAGATTTTGCAGGGAGCTGCCTGGAACTAAGTGCCAGGAACCGGAGGAGAGGTAAGTGGCTGGGGTCCTGAGGGCGGATGAGGGGGTTATGGGGGGGTGGAGGTCCAAAGGTGGTCATGCCTTAAGGGAGGGTACCCTAGTCGGAAGGGGACTTTTGATAGAGGTGCATTTTAACTACTACATTTGTATGTTTGTTTTTTTAGTACAAAGTTCACTTTAAATTCAGTATCTATTGCACAACTATTCAAAGTTTACGGCTACAGCAAAGCTGCATAGTTTTAAATTCATTTACAGCATGTGGGCTTTGCTGGTGAGGCTAGCATTTAATGCCCATCCCTAATTGCCCTTGAAAAGGTGGTGGTGAGCTGCTTTCTTCAACTGCTACAGTCTCTGTGGTGTAAGTACACCCACAGTGCTGTTAGGGAGGGAGTTCCAGGATTTTGACCCAGTGACAGTGAGGGGATGAAGATATATTTCCAAGTCAGGACTGAGAGTGGTTTGGAGGAGAATTTCCAGGCGGTGGTGTTCCCATGTATCTGGTGCCTTTGTCTGTATAGAAAGTAGTGGTTGTGGGTTTGAAAGGAGCCTTGGTGAATTTTTGCAGTGCACCTTGTAGATGGTACACACTACTGCCACTGTTTGTCGGTGGTGGAGGAAGGGAATGTAGGGAAAGGATGCCAATCAAGTGGGCTGCTTTGTCCTGGATGGTGTCAAGCTTCTTGAGTATTGTTGGAGCTGCACTCATCTAGGCAAGCGGAGAGTATTGGACAGGCTTTGGGGAGTCAGGAGGTGAGTTACTCGCTGCAGTATTTCTAGCCCCTGACCTGCCCTTGTAGCCACATTATTTATATGGCTAGTCCACTTCAGTTTCTTGTCAATGGTAACCCCAGGATGTTGTTAGTGGGGGATTCAGCGATGGTAATGTTATTGGATGTCATGGGGGGGTGGTTAGATTCTCTCTTGTTGGAGATGGTCATTGCCTGGCATTTGTGTGATGCAAATATTACTTGCCACTTGTCAGCCCAAGCCTGAATATTGTCCAGGTCTTGCTGCATTTGGACATAAACTGCTTCAGTATCTGAGGAGTCGCGAATGGTGCAGAACGTTGTTCAGTCATCAGCGGACACCCCCATTTCTGACCTTATGGAAGGAAGGTCACTGGTGGAGCAGCTAAAGATGCCTGGGACACTACGCTGAGGAACTCCTGCAGTGATGTCCTGGAACTGAGATGATTGACCTCCCAACTACCACAACCATCTTCCTTTGTGCTAGGTATGACTTCAAACAGCAGAGAGTTTCCCCCTGATTCCCACTGACAACAGTTTTACTAGGGCTCTTTGATGCCACACTTAGTCAAATGCTGCCTTGATGTCAAGGGCAGTCACTCTCACCTCACCTTTGGAGTTCAGCCCTTTGGTCCATGTTTGAACCAAAGCTGTGATGAGGTCAGAGGCTGAGTGACCCTGGTGGAACCCAAACTTACTGTAAGTGAGCAGGTTATTGCAAAGCAAGTGTTGCTTGATAGCACTGTTGAAAGACCCCTTCCGTCACTTTACTGATGATCAAGAGTAGACTGATGGGGCGGTAATTTGCTGGGCTGGATTTGCCCTGCTTTTTGTGTACAGTACTTACCTGGGCAATTTTTCACATAGCTGGGGAGATGCCAGTGTTGTAGCTGTACTGGAACAGTTTGGCTAGGGGTGCAACAAGTTCTGGAGCACAAGTCTTCAGTACTATTGCTGGAATATTGTCAGGGCCCATAGCCTTTGCAGTGTCCAGTGCCTTCAGCTGTTTCTTGATATAACATGGAGTGAATCAAATTGGCCGAAGACTGGCATCTGTGATGCTGGGGACCTCCAGAAGAGGCCGAGATGGATCATCCACTTGGCAATTCTGGCTGAAGATTGTTGCAAATACTTTAGCCTTATCTTTTGTGCTTGACTCTCTCATCGTTGAGGATGAGGATATTTTTGGAGCCGACTCCCCCATTGAGTTGTTTAATTGTCCGCTACCGTTCACAACTGGATGTGGCAGGTCTGCAGAGCTTAGATCTGATTCTATGGCTGTGGAATTGCTTAGCTCTGTCTATCACTTGCTGTTTCTGCTGTTTGACTTGCAAGTAGTCCTGTGTTGTAGCTTCACCAGGTTAACACCTAATTTTTAGGTTTGCCTGGTGCTGCTCCTGGCATGTCCTCCTGCACTCTTCATTGAACCAGGCTTGATCCCCTGGCTTGTAGATAATGGTAGAGTGGGGGATATGTCAGGCAATGAGGTTACAGATTGTGGTTGAGTATAATTCTGCTGTTGCTGATGGCCCACAGTGCCTCATGAATGCCAGTCTTGAGTTGCTAGATGTGTTTGAAATCTATCCCATTTAGCACAGTGGTGGTAGTGCCACACAATATGATGGAGGATATCCTGCTGCCTGTATCCTAATTTGCATCAAACCCTAATCACTCAGCACCTAAGAGTTCCCTGACCAACATTAACTCCTGTATCAACATCACCTCGATTTTAAAATTCTCATCCTTTTCAAATCAGATTGAGTCTGTATGTGGGCACTGAACTCATTCTGCTCTGGGCAGGGCATAAAGGAATCTTGTGCCTCTTCTAGCTCTGATTACGTTTATAAGCAGGACCTGAAATTAATCCATTTTGTTTAGCTCTGAGAAATTACATTTTAAAATTTGAAAGCAGGCTTTATGTAAAGTTCCTTACTCTGGCTACTGGATGTGGCTCCCATCCACAGCATTAGTACTCTGGCTGGGCTCCTGATATTCCGTATCCCTCTTCCCCACCCTCTTATTTTGCATTTTGTCCTTATAGCCCCATGGATACAAAAGAATACAGGTATTTTGCTTTGTCAGCTTGATTCACGTATATTAATTCAGCAAACAAGAATGTTCACTCTGGAAATGTTGTTTCATACAGGATAGCATGGAGTTGATGCACAAGCAGTCTAAAGCAGTAGCTGTTACTTGCATGTCCTTCCCATTGGGTGATGTCAACAATTTTGTGGTTGGTAGTGAGGAAGGTTCTATATACACAGCATGCCGTCACGGAAGGTAAGGCACAAAATAGTTCAAGCGTCTCGTTGTGTTTAATTATTTCCCTTTCAATTTCACTGTACATTCTGCTAATACAATGGGATACAGATCAGTGCTGGTTGTTTGTAAAGACACTGCTAATAGGAATTTTTGAATACAATAGGAAATGCCAGATATTCTACCAGGATTTAATAATTTTTGGATTTGAACAGTATAATTGTACATCAAAACCTTTGTAGGAAAGTTGTTCATCTTACTGTCCAATTTTGCATTTTTGCCCCCTCTCCCCATCTAATGAGACTCTATTTGCTATTGGTAAAGGGAATAAGATCTACACTCAAAGTTTGGGGCAGATTATGTAATTAGAAAGTAAGAATCTCCACGTAGCAATACTGTTAGTCTTAATTCCTGTTTTCATTTTTTTAAATCCAAGACCAGCAAACAACGTGTGGAGTTTCTGCACCTCTGTCTTTATTTTATGTTTGAAGTTATTTTATTTATCTGCATCTTGAAATGTTTTTTTCGACGTTTTCTGAAAATGAAATTTGAGTTGGGTCCTTTTATCCAAGGTGCCCATTACACCCTCATAAAACACAATCAATGGGCACCAAGGAGGAAGCTTTCCAGTGGCTGAGTTTGTATATGGAATAAAGGAAGATGATTGTGTTTGAATAAAGAGAGTTAATCGACCGTCTCAGCCTTAAGACATCACTGTGGAAGAACTGGAGGGCAGCGTCTTGGGCCCAACCATCTTCGGCTGCTTCGTCAATAATCTCCCGTCCATCATAAGATCCAAAATGGAGCTGTTCATTGATGAATGCACCTTGTTCAGTTCCATTCCCAATTCCTCAGAATTAAGGATTTCACACCCCTTTGCAGAAAGGCGCAGGCAAACATCCAGCCTTGGGCTGCTGTGGCAAGTAACATTTATGCCAAGCAAAAAAAAGAGCCTAATCACTTCCGCATTCAGTGGTATTACCATTCCTAAATCCCCAAACATCAACATCCTGCAACATTGACCAGAAGCTCAATTGGACCAGCTACAGAAATGCCACGGTCATGAGAGCAGGTCAGAGTCTAGCATTCTGAGACGAGTAGCTCACCACCTGACTCCCCAAAACTTCACCACGACCTAAAGGTCCAAAACAGGAGTGTCATGGACTTGCTTACATTTGCCTGTCTGTGTGCAGCTGTAACAACACTCAAGAAGCTCTACTCCTCCATCTTGGACAAAGTATCTGCTTGATCATCAGTCCATCAACCACCTTAACCAATCCAGTCCTTCCACCACCAGCTCACTGTCGCTACAACACGTACCATCTACAGGATGCATTGCAGCAACTCACCAAGGCTTCTTTGACTGTAGCTCCTAAACCTGTGACCTCTGCCAACCGGAAACTCGAGGGAAACAGATGCATGGGAACTCCATCTTATCCAAGTTACCCATGAAGTGTGCCTCATCAAATTACACCAAGTGCGTGGCATAGAGACAGACTCAGTTTAACTGGTCTCTGGCATTGTTATAATCCATGTGAGATGCCTCCCACCCTATACATCTAACCATATAAGCGTATTCTTTTCATTCCTCTCTCTCGTGCTTATAAATCACCCAGTTAATTGCATGTATGTTCTTTGTCCCAACTACTGCTTGTTTTACTGTGTTTCACATTCTTATCAGTCTGGGTAAAGAAGTTTCTTCTGAATTTCCTATTGGATTTGTTAGTGACTTATCTTATAAATATAGCCTCTGGTTTTGGACTCATCACAAGCATAAACAACATTGTGTATTTATATAGAGCCTCTAACATAGTAAAATGGCCGTTGGCTCTTCACAGGAGTATTATTTGACACTAAGATACACCACAAGATATTAGGACACAGGTAGGTTTTAAAGATTGCCTAAAAGGAGAGAGAGAAGTAGAGAGGCAGGTTTAGGGAAGGAATTCCAGAGGGTTCCCAAACTGTGAGTTGCAACCCCCAGGTGGGTTCGTAGGCTGAGCAATTGGGGTTGCAAGCTCGGAGGCAATGACAATGGCAGCTGAGGAGTGGAGATTCAGGTTGGATAGTCCTGTGTTCAGGTTTGAGGTGCCAAGGCATGCATGCTCAATTTTTTTTTTGCTCGCCGATGGTTCATGTGAATGAGGTCTGAGGCTCCATCAGAGTATTCAAAAAGGTTGGTGAAAAAGCTTCCTACCCGGACTCTTAACAACTCTCTTCACAGTCCCTCGCAATTATGTTACGTCACTGTTCGTACTTTAAGGAAAGGATAAATCTGAAGCCAGTCTTTTCCTTAATCCAGGTTTATTCCCGAGACTAGAGTAAAGGCACAGATTCCCCTTGTTTTCCCCCTACACCCAGCGTGAACTAGTTTTTATACACTTGCAATAACTCCTTACCTTTCCCCAGTTGGTGGCAGCTGCTTTCAATTACAAACTTAAAGCATGCATCCCATTGCAGCATGATTCCAACATTAACAAACTAGACCCTCAACTCTCTGCTCGCACAATTCTTAACCCCATCCTTGTCACACTCTGGGACCGTGCCAAGTTTCAAGCATTAAAATTGGGCCACAATGGGACAATATTTGGGAAGCACTGGTTAGATCCTAGGCAGTTGAAGATGCAATTGCCAATGACGTTATCTGTTTGCTAGTCCTTGTCACTTTTTCCCCCTTTTCTAAAGATTTTTCACCTATATGTATAGTGTCTCTGCTATATCATCTACAAATTCTTTTAATATGGATGGGTGTAATCCATTTGAAGCAGACAGTAATTTTATTTCCTGTAAGTTTGATTAGCTTATCAATTATTTCCCCTATCTTAAATATTTCTCTCTTTTTTGAGCTCCTCTTCTAATGTCATGTCCACTCTGTTAGTTGCCTGGTAAATACTGAGGCAAAGTAGCATTCAATATTGCTATGAATTCACTGTCATTACACGTGAGTTTATCTTAGGCATCATTTTGTTTCCCATTTTCTTTGTATTTTATGCATTTGTAGAATACTTTTTTCTTCCACATTCCTCAGTTTAGTTTTGTATTTACTTTTTGCTTTCCCAATTGTTTTTGCCACATTTCTTAGCAGTTCATATTTATTTTATCATCTTTATTGTCTAAATACTTAGTATAATTTTCTTTTTCTTTAGTTTCAATCTTACCGTGCTGGCCCAGTGGCAAAGATATTCCATATAATTTTGAATTATACTTGAGATTGTTGAACAATCTTTCTTTATACTGACGTACATCTTTAAAAAAAAATTGGCAAAAGGAGTAATAGTGATATGAGGAAAAATGTTTTCACCCAAAGGGTGGTTGGAGTCTGGAACGAACATCCTGAGAGAGTGGCAAGTTTGGTTCATGTATTCAAAAGGGAATTGGATTTCTGTCTGAAAAGAGAGTGTGCAAGGCATAAAGCAGGGGAGTGGGACTAGGTAGAAAGCAGACTTGCTGGGCCAAATGGCTACTTCCTGCACTGTAAAGGTTCTACAATTGTAAGGATAATAAAGTTGCCAAGTTATAATCACAGGATTAGAGAAGATTATTGCTAGCCACCTTATTGAATTGCTGCAGTGGAGGTGCTCCTACAATGCTGTTAGATAAGGAATTCCAGGAAAATGATCCTGCATCAAGGAACAATACATGTCCAAGGCAGGATGGTATGTGACTTGAAGCAGGTACTTGGAGGTGATGGTATTTTCATGCACCCACAGCCCTTTTTCTTCATAGTGGAGCTCGAGATTTGTGAGCTGTTTTAAACCTTGAAAAAGATGTGTAGTTTTCAAAATTTAGCATAAGCATTAAGTGAGCTCCAGTAAAGGTAAGCAGGTCTCAGCCCAATGATTACTCAAATAGTTTTTCTTCTTTTTCATATTATACACCTTATTTCATAAGGTTCCAGTACACTGCAGAATGTAGGATGAATCTTTCAATGACCTCCAGTGACTTAAAATTTATTTCCTGAAGGTATGTTCAAGCCCCAATTGATACCCCTTTGCTTTCAGTTGGTACTGCATCTGTTGTTATCTGGCTTACGAAATTGAACAACATTCTGCTTTTCCATTGTGTCACCTTTGGGAGAATGAATTTCGGGCTGTAACTTTCTGTGCCCAATCATCCCAAAGTGTGACAGTTGTCAGTTTGAACGCTGGTGACTTCTGAGACTCCAAGTTTGTAGAGCACCTAATACTCTTTCAGGCAGATGCCTGGCATATGCACATTCGGGTCCTAATGCCTGTTGTACGGCCCTAATTGAAATTGGCCAACAGATAGACAGCACTTGTGCCATGCATGCTCTGTGCAGTTATTCTGAGTTCTAATGGCCTAATCAGTAGTCCAAAAAATGTGCTGCTGATGGTGCTACAAAATACTAAAACCACTGTCAACCTGTATTCCTCAGTGACCCCAGGACCTACCTGTGTGACTGGCTCAGTGTTGGAGCTAGTCAGAATTCCAAATGACCCAATTGGTGAGCTGTCTAAAACAGAATGCCTAATTGACATTCCCCATATAATATCTGTGATGTGCTTCATAATTTTTTTCTGCCTTAAAGGCACTATATAAATGCAAGTTTTTGTTATTGTTGAAAGCTCAATAGAAGTTCAAAACAAATGAAGGCAGGGGTTTCTATTTTGCTCAGGCTCCAGGCCAACATCTTCATGTTCTACCACTTTCCTTTTTGTAGTACTGGTTGAAGATTAATTTTGCATCAATTTTAAATAATTGTTTTCCTTTAAAAATACTTTAAAAACAATCCTTCTTGAAAGGTTTGCTGAGCAGACATTTTCATCTCCCCTTAAGACTAGATCAGAAAGGTTGAGGGTGCTCATTTGTCTGAACAAAGGGAATTTTCTCTTAAATTCATTTTTTAAAAGTAAAATTGTGCATTTTTGTTAACTAATTTACATAAATTCTATTTGTTGCAGCAAAGCTGGAATAAGTGAGATTTTTGATGGTCATCAAGGACCAATCACAGGTATCCATTATCACACTGCAGCTGGACCAGCTGACTTCTCTCATCTTTTTGTCACCTCCTCCTTTGATTGGACAGTCAAACTATGGACAACTAAGGTAGATTGGCTAATGATATTTACTGTATTGCATCATTATATGTTCATAACTATTCAACTTGCAGTACTTTACATTGGCACATGGTGGTGCTAGGGGCAAAATATACAAATTAAAATTGGAACAGAATATAAATTTCATATTAACAGGCAAAATAACTTTTTAGATATGCTATTCTAATTGTGTGTATGACAAAACATTGAATAGAATTGTATATAGTTTGATTTATAGGTCTGTTTTATATTAAAGAAACAATCCTTAAGTTGTATAAACATTATTTTCTTTCAGAATAACAAGCCACTGTACTCCTTTGAAGATAATGCTGATTATGTTTATGATGTCATGTGGTCTCCAACCCATCCTGCCCTGTTTGCTTGTGTTGATGGAATGGGAAGACTTGATTTGTGGAATCTCAACAATGACACTGAAGTAAGCAGAATTAGGTGGAAATGTAATACCTAGTAGTTTGTACCAGCAGTACTGTTGTTGGGGCAATGATATAAAAGTAGTTTCAGTTCCAGTATTGCAAACTTTAGAGAAAATAGGTACTCTGAAATTAAAGTAATTTTTCACATGTAACTTCCTTGTGAGATCACCAAAATCTTTGACAAATATTTCAAACTTGTTTTTCTAAACTATCTACTTAGGTACCGACTGCAAGCATTACTGTTGACAGTAATCCTGCACTGAATCGTGTGAAATGGACTCATACTGGAAGAGAAATAGCTGTAGGTGACTCAGAAGGGCAGATATTGATTTATGATGTAGGAGAGGTAAGTAATTCATCCTGTTACTTTGTACATATAGGACAACAACCTTGAGTAGATTGGATTTTGGCATGAAAGGATAAAAATACAGGACTTTTCTGGCGCTACAGATCTGAGGTTCTGCCCTTCACAACACAAGATCACCCTGGTCAACAGCACCAACAATACCCTCAGTAATTGGCATTTTACCCTCTCAAGTGTTCAATGTGATTAAGTATGCCATTCTCCTTCACTATCTCTCCTTTGTGATTAGTTTCAATTGGATTTCCCTTTCATTCTGATCTGTTCCAAGACATCTCCATCAATAGCTTTTTCTCCAGCTCCCAAATGGAGACCTTGGGAGTTCTATAGGGGCCCATCACTGGTCCTCTCCTTGCTGCTGCTCAGTGACATTCTGTAGATACATGATTATCTGTGCTGATCATACCTGGCTCAGTATTTCCCTTTTTCTCTATCATCATCTCACTGCTTCTCTGAAATTGTGAATAAGTCAGAGTTTCCTAGTGGAGTATTGTTTTGGCTCCCAACAATTGCTCTGTGTTTGTTCAGATTGAATCAGAGTGCACAAAAGTTCTGTTTGTTTTCTGTTTCAAACTCATATCTTATCCACTACCAAAGTTGTTAACTTTTCAGGTTGGTGACCCTTCGTTAGAAGTAAACTGTTTCTTGCTCTACAAATCTTGCCATCACTAGCACTTCCTGTCTTTATTTCAAACTTCCAGCATCTGCATTTCGTTCCTTTTGCACTTCTAAATTGACAGAAAAGCTCGCCTCCACGATTTTGCCCCATTGCTGCCAAAATGCTGCTTTCTTCTTTGTTACCACTAGATTTAGTTTTACACCTCTACCTTCCATAAATTGCAAATCATTCAAAACTCCACCTCCTGTATCTTGTCCCATGCTAAACCCCACTTGGCTATGATCTCTAATCTTGCTGACCTACAATGGTACTCCCTCCCTCAACACACCAAATTTAAAACCCTCACCTACCAATTCTTTCATGGCCACTCTACCCCTAGAACCTTTTACAGCATTATATCCCTTCCTACATCCTCTGGTCGTGATTTATAACCTGCTGTGTGTCATCCTCATCCCTCCATTCCATTTTCATTGTCAGCTGTCTCCTTTGGACTTGCCTCCACCTATCCTACCTTCCTTCATGCTCACTTTTAAAATCCTTCTCCATACATTTGTTTGACCAAGCTTTCCTAACTGTCCCAAAAAGTCTCACTAATCATTTGTTTTTTTTCCCTCTGTAATTCATTTTGGGAACACTATTTGCCTTAATGTGCTTCATAAATACAAGATGTTGAAACTGGTCATGAGAATGCTTTCGAACACCTTGGTGAGAAAGTGGACTGGAGATAGTATGATAATCCTTTTAAGATAGGCAGCCATGAAAAGGGTTTCAAAAGGAGAAGGAATAGTACCAAAGGATGGGGAATGGTTGATAATTTTGTTGGGCAAGAAGCAAGAGGGGAAGTTGAGGAATCAGAAGGGGTGTTGAGAATGTAGGTTTCATGCGAATAATTTGGTGTATTGGAAAGAAATTGCAAAGTGATGGGACTGGGGTTGATTTTCAAGGGCGAGTGAGAGGTGGTGGAGGAGGATGAGATGGCCAAGTGAATGGGCTTAATTATAGACCTAAAACAGTCCATATATTCCTCAGTGTGGAGTATCTTGTATCTGTGAAGATGGTTTAAAATCAAGATCATATTGCAGCCACTTCTTTTCATGAACTGTTTTGTTCCTTTCATTAGCGATGCAGTCATAGCCATTATACCACAGGAGGCTGTCATTCGACCCATGTGCTGGATCTCTGAGGACCAATCTGGTCAATCCCATTCCCCCAGTCAATCTCCATAGCCCTGCAAGCTTATTTCCCTCTGGGTGTATTTACATCACATGGACTGCAGTGGTTGAAGGCAGCAGCTCACCACCACCACAAGGGCAGTTGGGGATGGGCAATAAATGCTGTCCTAGCCAGTGACCCCCACATCCTATGACTGAAGAACAAGAAATGCCCATCCAATTTCTTTTTGAAATCATTAATGTCTCCACTTCCACCACCTTTGTAGGCAGCTGCATCTCTTGTCCAAAACGAACGTCTGCATCCCCCAGTCCTTGTACCATCAGTTAATGGGAGCAGCTTTTCTTTGTCTACCTTATCTTGCACATCTCTATCAAATCTCCTTTCTTCAAGGAGAACTATCCCATCTTCTCCAACCTAAGCTTGTAGCTAAAATTCCTCATCCCTAGAAATATTCTGGTAAATCCTCTTTGAAACCTGTCAAAGACCCCTAACTTCCTTCCTAAATTTGTGTCATCCAAAACTGGACACAATACTCCAAATGTGGCCTAATCAGAGCTTTATGAAGGTTCAACATAACTTCCCTGCGTTTTTACTCAGTCTCTATTTATAAAACCCCAAGATCCCAGATAGTTTGGTAACTACTCTATGTTCTGCCTTCAGGGGTCTTTGTAGACAGACCCCAAAGTCCCTCTGTCCATGCACAATTTTCAGAACTGTGTCATTAAGTTAATAATGCCTCTCCCCATTCCTTCTGCCAAAATCCATGACAAGAACTTACATTGTTGGTGCTATATAAATATAATGAAATATCTTCACAGGAGCATTATAAAACAAAATATGACATCAAGCCGCATAGAAATATGTCAAATGACCAAAAGTTTAGTCAGAGATAGATTTTGAGGAATGTCATAAAGGGGCGTAGGGAGGACATTTCAGAGTTTGGAACCCAGGCAACTGTAGGCATGGTGCCAACTTCGGAAGGATTAAAATAAGAGATTTCCAAGCAGTCAGAATTATGGGAATGCAGATCTGAGGGTTGTAGTTCTGGAGGAGATTGCAGGAATAGGAAGGGGCGATGCTATGAAGGAATTTGAGAATAAGAATTAGAATTTTAAAATAGTGATTACTTGACTGGGAGCCAATGTAGGTCAGTAAACATAGAGGATAAGAGAATGGGACTTGGTGAGAGTTAATGCAGAGTAGGAGAGTTTTAGATGGCCAGAATGTGCAAGACCAACAAGGGTGCATTGGAATAGTTAGTCTAGAGGTAAGAAAGGCATGAATGGTTTCAGCAGCAGGTGAGCAATCACTGCACACTTTTCTCTAAGTTCCTTCTACCACCGGTCTGCCCATTCTGCTAGTTCATGTCCTGTTTCTGTCAGTTAGTATCATCTTCAGTCATTGGTATTTAGTGCAACCTACTTGGCATTTTAAAAGTAAAGAATTATTGTATTTACCATTTAACCTCTGCAAAAAAAAAAAGTATTTGTTTCTCTATTGGATTAGTTCTAGCTTACATAGACAGTGCCTTGCATGTCCTTATTGTTTCAGCTGTACAAAATAATTTTGTCCAGGCAATTTCCAAGAATTGCTACTAAAAGTCACTTCAAATTTTGGTTTTAAGTAAAAAAAATTATCCTATTATATGCTAGCACCATACAATTAAGGTGGAGGGTCATTGTTTGCAGTTCTGAAATACTGTGATCTTGCACTTACACCAGGAATACTAATGTACAAACACTTGTTTGGCTGAAACTCCTGGAGAACCCTCTTAAATGTGTTGTCACCACTGAAAGGTATTTTCGCATGAGCATGATATACTCTGACCTTTTTTTTTTGCTTCTCAGTTAATCTTCCTCAATTTGGTTGGGATATCACTGTCAAAAGTTTTTGATATGACAAAATGGGAGTTCAGTCAAGTATTTGGGTGGAATACCACTAGCTCACAACAAATATGTATTCTGTTAATGCAGTGCAATTTCTGATTGTGTACTTTGTGTTTAGGGTTCTTCTTCCAATTGTCTCTACCCTTCTATTGTAAGTGACGAGCATTTAAAAATGTTTTTAAAATGCTCAATTCTTTTAACAGCAAATAGCAGTTCCTCGAAATGATGAATGGACACGATTCGCTCGTACACTGGCAGAAATAAATGCAAACAGAGCCGATGCAGAAGAGGAAATTGCAGCATGAATAGCAGATGAGAGTTAAAGGCATAATGACCTGTCTGCAGAGCAGTTCAATAATTAATTTTGTATGTTTTTCAAAATCAGGTTTGTAATTTTTTTCTGAATATAACTTTCCCTGGCTCTATGAACCAACTCCCAAACCTCTGCCACAGAAGACTACGTAGCATGCAATGGTAGTTATTTCACACCCTCCCACCCCTTTCTTAGCTTTTTCAGAATAGGACCAATAAGATCAGCCGGCCAAGATGCAGGGAATGAAAGTTGCATTTGTTTACTGTTATCAGGATGAAGTATCAGCAAAGATTTTAACTATATTTTAAATTGGAGTGTTCCCAAAAATGCTTCATTGTTTTTCCAATTTAGCCAGTGTTTACAACTTATTGCTCTCATATACAAATGAGCCATTTTCTTCAAAAATACTGAACACAAATGAAAATTTACTTTTTTTAAACATAACTTCACTCAAAAGGGTCTAACAAAATGGGTACAGTATAGAGAGCCCCTTTAGAAGTGACCTCCCAAAGTTCACAGTTTTTAGTACTTCTGTAGCCAAATTATTGGTAGACTGGCTTGACCATTTATTATATGGTATCTCTGCCCTTTTCAGGTAAATTTGACAGTTGTGCACTGTACAATTGAGAATCATATCCAGAAAGCAACTACTGTACTGAAATTCACTGGTCTTGTTTTTGTAATCTTACAACTATGGTGTACCTGACATTACAGCATTTTGTTCACTATTCAATGAAGAGAAAAACATCGTGCTTATTAAACCAACTGAATGGTTAAATGGATAGTCTTTACAAAGTTATGTAACAACTTTAATGCAAGTTTTACATAAATAATAAAACATACAGGAAAATAAAGTTTGTGGATGTCTATTAGATGTGTTGTTTTACATGAAGGAAAAGATATACACAGGTGTTGACTTGGCAAACAATTGGCCATTTGATTGAAGAGTCCTTTTCATTTTTACTTTAAAAATAAGGTACAAATCAATATATGGAAGATTTGAGTTTCTCCCTCCTCTCTCCAGCCCCAGGAGTTCTGTGCTTTGTTGGCACAGGACTGCATAGCTCCTGACAAAAGCAAAATAGCCCTATTGGGAAAAAAATTGTGGTTCTCTTGAGACTGTACTTCAGGCTCATTGTAGAGGTGTTACAGGAACCATCTGTTTGCCACAAGTTATCAAATTTTTACTATTAATTAACTTTAGATTCCCCACAAACATACTAAAATGCAACAGGTTTATCTGCCATATATACAGTTTAATTATAGAAATGTCACATTAGGGTATTCCTTGTCTCACAGATAAACTGCTGGTGGTAGGTTAATGTGCACACTTGAATAGTGCATAAGGAGAAACTTAGTCTGTACACAATTCAGATGTAGCTTCATTTCACTGAGAAATGCCAAAACACCGTTACAAAATCAAACACTTTCAGCGCATTTGCTGAAACATACATCATAAAAAGCATATTTTTGGGCTAAGGTTGATTTACTGATGGCCTAAAATGATCCAGTTTTCCTAGCAATTCAGACACCAAATCTAACAGACTTATTTTCATTAAAGAAATCAATACCATGATAATTCTTTCAAACAGTAATATCCTAAAATTTCATTTTAAATAACATGATTTAACAAAACTAACAATCTGTACAATGTCTTTCACTGACCTATAACTCCAGCATATTGCACCACAGCATCATGTTATTTACTCTGTCCCTCTCTGATGTCTCTGTACAGATGTACACTATGTACAGGTATATCAAGTGCAAGTTGTGTAAAACAAAAGTTTTTTTAAAATTAAGGATCATACATAGATACTGATTTTAAAGATGACCCAATTTGTGTCTTGCAATTATTGATTTTGAAAGGCTTTTCTGCAATGCAGAGGGCACATTTCAGCTGATGCTCTTCATGAATGCCAAAAAGCACAAATATCCTTAGAACTGGCTGCTACTTGACTACTTTAATATAACTACTTCAGGCTGGTTTATAAAAAGAATAGCTGCAGAATGCAAGCTTAAAGGAGAATTCTTCAATGATAAACAAAACAGATGGTAGAGGGGGGCATATTTCACTAATTGACAATCAATGCGGAGAGCCCACTAGCTCTGTTCCACAACTGAGCTTGAATCTTAAAGCAAACCAACTTGCCCATATCTACAGTTCAATACAGCCACGTTTGATTTCAATTTCATATCTTTCAATAATTGCATTATTGTGAAACTATTTTTGAAACCCAAAGTAGTACAAGTTAAAATGACTTTTCTGTACTTTAATGAATGAACAAAATAAAACGTGTTAAACTTTGTAACATTAGATACTTTATGAATAATATGCATTACCGTGCTAAACGTTATTTTGAACTTTTTCTGGTGCTTCATAAGAAACAGAAGAGAAAAAAATCAAGAAAAAGTACAGAATAAAACAATTTTTTTTAAAGTGTCCATAGCAGTTACACAACAGAAATATTAACAGTATCCAAGTCTGAAATCAATGATCAAATACATTGCTTTTTGAAACAATCATGTAATTTAAGTGGTTTTAAGTATTTATTTCTAGCTGTAGGTAGAATTTTGTTTTCATCTTTTACATATGATCTTTAAAATTATACAAATAAAGTCTGTGGCAACAACTTTCTGCAATGCAAACAATTCAGACATTTAGTATTGTTACAAAAATTTAATTAAGAAATACATGATTTCAATCAAATTTCAACTGACCTCCACCTACATGCAGCTATTACTTTCAACATTGCTCCATGTTATTTGAGATTGCACCTTAAAGTGGACCTTGGAGATCTCTTAAGAATCTGGAGAACCAGCTGATACTTGTGGATGGATTGCAGCCACACCTGAAGATCTAAATTTAGGCAGATAGAGGCCAAACTTGTTTTCAACACCAGCAAAAGTAGCAGTAGCTAGTTTGTATCCTCCAATGTGATATGGAGAGACTGGAGGAAGGTCCAAGATCCTAGATTTAGGTGTGGGCTCAGAACCAACAGGTTTGCTGTTGAGTAAACACAGAATAGATTTTAGCATGAAGATTTACTGACAAGACTGCAATAAAAATGCTGGCCTAGCCAGTGACACCCATGTTTTGTGAATGAATAAAAGGAGTAAAATAGCGTACCAGTACTGTATTCATTTAATAAAAATGGTATCAGGATTTCAAATATTAACATCTAAAAAGGGGAGAGAAACAGAATGCATTCTCTTCCCCATATACATTCTTTCAGAATCAATCTCAACTTGGTTATCTATTTCCCCTTACTACCTGCTCCCCAAAACAAAATAGAGATTATATTAGTGATACAGAATGCTTCATGCAAGTGCCCAACTGAGAACAAGGTGAGCAATTGGAAAGGTGATCTCTTACTGGGTGAGAGTCAAACCGATATTCAAAATTGCACCTCTGGCATTACCTGTCAAACACCCATTAACCAGACTGCATTCTTTCTGCAAAGCAGAACTGCTCTTCAGGTCAATTTGCCAGAATAGGAAAGTAAAATTCAGCTCAATCAAACAGTTAAAATGTATTAACTGACATGATGTGCAACATTAAAAACAATGGGAGTGGAATAGCATGATGTTCTGTAGAACATGGGCATTGGTGAGAACTCAGTGGCAGTTCCTGACATTAGAATAAGTGAGTAGACTTGAATATGCTTGCTTAGTTTGATACCATAACTGCATCAATGAAAACTCATTAAGAATCTCAACTCTTGTGATTATGCAGAGAAGTATGATTGTTCTGGTCCCATCTCAATTCTATTCTCCAAGACCTAACTCCAATGTTTTGGGTTTAATATATATGACCTACAGGAGACTGTTTTACAAAATAAATTTATCACTAACTTCTATTCACGACGGTTACAAAACATGGATGTTATAAAAAAAAAAGTTTTTAGAGGTGACCGTCAAGACAGTTAGAAGGTATAACAGATGTCAATTGCAGCATTTGATTTCTTTAAAAAATGGGACTGGATTAGCAACTCTTGGACCTAGGTTTTGAATCAATCCCAGATTAATTGATGAACAAAATTTAGGCCCATCAATTTAAAAAATGGATTTTTGGTTCAGTAATAAAGAGTTCCATTCTCCATTATGCTTTGATTTGAAACTGTGGTAAATAGGATCATAAAATGATTACAGCACAGAAGGTCATTCAGCCTGTCATGTCCACGCCAGACTCTGCAAGAGCAAACTCAGCTAGTCCCACTCCCCCACATTTTTCAAATTCAGTTAGTTATCCAATTCCCTTTTGAAAGCTACAATTGAATCTGCCTCCACCACGTTCCAGATCCTAACCACCAGCAGTAAAACATTTACCCTCAGTTCACCTATGTTTCTTTTGCCAATTACCTTAAATACAGAATTAATATTTTTTAACAATTCAAATTATAATCTAAAACTAGTGTTCTTAAAAAAGAGGGATTTGAATCTTATCAAATTTGTTCAAACTCAGCGTATTAACATCTGATGTGATGTCAAAAAACTTATTTTTCAGTGTGCGCCAAAGAAATAGTGTGTTACAGAAGCTTTTTTATCTCTACACATCCTTCTGTCTGATCTGATACAACATGCTGGTTTTGCTGCCTTCTTAAAACTCCATTTTGTTTCTGCTGCCTTGATCACCCTGATGCATTCCAAAGCAACTTTATTTCTTTTCCGACTGTAAACCCATTATCAGAGCCAGCTTTTATAATTAAAAAAAATCAACCACCATCTTCCTGAGCCTCCTGCAGCCATTTCTGATTGCTTGCTAAGCTTGAAACTTTGGTGAATCTTCTTTTCCAAAGCTACAAATCAGTGCCCTCCGTCTATGCTATAAAATTCCATCAACACCTATGCTTGCGTCCCCTGCTGTTTCCTCATAGCCTAATTTTTCTTTTTCAAATGTCTATTAAATCAATTTACGGATTGGGCTTTAACCTGTTTCTTATAGGGCATTCCATGTCCTGATAACCCTGTGATATAACCTTAAATTCTGAGGCACTAATTAACAGCTGACCAACCAGCAGAATAGTTTGTCCAAATAAATCTTTGGATGAACCCTCATAATTTTGAATAATTCTACCTGAGTTTTTAATCTTTTGTGCTAATGAATAGACTCCAAGTTTCAAAAACATCTCGTATTTATTTAGCACCTTTAAAGTAGCGAAACGCCCCATGACGTTCCACAGAAGTACCAAGAAAATTTAACACTGAGCCACATAAGGAGATATATGGCCACTTGATGAAGAGGGGTAAGTTTTAAGGAGTGTCTTAGAGGAGGAAAGAAAGGTGGAGTGAATTCCAGAGCTTAGGGGCTTGGCAGCTGAAAGCATGGCTGCCAATGGTGGAGCGATTAAAATCAGTGATGCTCAAAAAACCTGAATAAAGGGATGTAGATATTTTAGGAGTTTTGTAAGGCTGGAGGAGATTATTGAGATAAGGTGGGGGAGGCAGGACACAATGCCATGGAGGGTTTTGAAGATGAGGATGCAAAGTTTAAAGTTGTGGCTTGCTTTAAAGTCCCCCATAGCTAAAGACTCTCCTCCCCGATGTCATTTTAACATCCTTTCTAAAACAAGGCGCCTAAATTGGGCACAATATTTTAACTTACATAATTAGTCAGTCATTGTACAGCAACAACTTTACCTCTTTGCTTATTCTACCACCTCAATTTCTTATATTTTACATAGGTATATTTGATTTTTTTAAATTTGTTCTCCCAAATTTTAAAGATTTCTTATCTGACCTAATTTTGTGCTCCTTTTAAAGTTTTACAATTTAATGTATATGTGATAAAAACAAAAAACTGCGGATGCTGGAAATCCAAAACAAAAACAGAACTACCTGGAAAAACTCAGCAGGTCTGGCAGCATCGGCGGAGAAGAAAAGAGTTGACGTTTCGAGTCCTCATGACCCTTCAACAGAACTGAGTGAATCTTAGGAAAGGGGTGAAATATAAGCTGGTTTAAGGTGGTGGTTGGGGAGGGAGGTCTGGTTGTAGGGACAAGCAAGCAGTGATAGGAGCAGATAATCAAAAGATGTCACAGACAAAAGAACAAAAGAACACTTGCGTTGAAGGTGGTGATATCTAAACGAATGTGCTAATTAAGAATGGATGGCAGGACACTCAAGGTACAGCTCTAGTGGGGGTGGGGTGGAAAGGCTAGCAGGGCATAAAAGATTTAAAAATAATGGAAATAGGTGGGAAAAGAAAAATCTATATAAATTATTGGAAAAAACAAAAAGGAAGGGGGAAGAAACAGAAAGGGGATGGGGGAGGGAGTTCAAGACCTAAAGTTGTTGAATTCAATATTCAGTCCGGAAGGCTGTAAAGTGCCTAGTCGGAAGATGAGGTGCTGTTCCTCCAGTTTGTGTTGAGCTTCACTGGAACAATGCAGCAAGCCAAGGACAGACATGTGGGCAAGAGAGCAGGGTGGAGTGTTAAAATGGCAAGCGACAGGGAGGTTTGGGTCATTCTTGCGGACAGACCGCAGGTGTTCTGCAAAGCGGTCGCCCAGTTTACGTTTGGTCTCTCCAATGTAGAGGAGACCGCATTGGGAGCAATGAATGCAGTAGACTAAGTTGGGGGAAATGCAAGTGAAATACTGCTTCACTTGAAAGCAGTAAATGTATATGTGATCCCATTAATCTTCTTCCTATAACACTTTGTATTAGATTTCATCTGACCTATACCTGCCCAATCTAGTAACTTCATATGTCCTCCTGAGGTCACTTACGACCCTCAACGTTAACCCTGTGTCCTCGGAGTTGGTTGCAAATCTGAATCCAGATCATATAGAGAGAGCAATATTTAAATCTGCAAATTGCCATCTATAAATTCAAAGCCAAAAACATGCTAGAATCTGCAGAAGGGCAACTGGGATGCCTACAAAAATCACTTAAAACCGCCTTTAACCCACCCCTCCCCGAAAACTACAACTTTATTCGACTTCTCAAACGGGCAGCTACTAAATTTGTTCCCTCAGCTTCAGGAAAACTTTCATCGCCTGCTGGACCTTGAAAAGTGAACGGTTCCTGGAAGAATACAGGGAAAATGAAGGCGCTGATGTGGCAACAGCACTCCTAGTCTCTTGGTGAAGGACACCTCATTAGAGCAACAGTGGGAAAGATTGACATTACGCAGTCAAATCGAAAAGCTGTGGAAATGCTAACGCTGCTTGGGAGCAGCCAAGCAACAACCACACCAGCAGCACAGAATCAATGCTGATGCCATCACTTCAAAGCTCCGAACAAACTCAAGGGTATAGGCCAGCAGGGAAGAAAGCAGAGGGCAAAAGCAGTTCTGATGCACTGTCTCAAGGCTGCCCTACAGCAAAAGGACTTCTCAAGGCCTTATGCACAAAAGGAAGTGGACAGCGCCCTGATGGCAGTTAAATCAGATAAGGCAGCAGGAGATGATGGGATAAACCCAGAATTCGTGAAGGACATCAGATCACAGGAAAGGACACAGCTAGCCAAGCTGTTTACCACCATCCACAGCACAGGTGCCATTCCAAAAATCTTGTCCCATACCAAGATGCCAAACCAAGAAAGCAACTACCACATCCCTGTGCTTTCCTGCTAAACAGACTGAGTCCCACCTTCGAAGCAGTAATTCACACCCCCGCTCCCCCAGAATCAGCAATTCACACCACCACTCACCCCGGAAGCAGCAATTCACACTCCCACTCACCCTAGAAGCAGCAACTCATACCCCCAAACACTCCGGAAGCAGCAATTCACATCCCCACTCATCCCAGAAGCCGCAATTCACACCCCCGCTCACCCCAGAAGCAGCAATTCACACCCCTGCTCCCCCAGGAAACAACAATTCACACCCCAACTCCCCCAGAAGCAACAATTCACTCCCCTGCTCCCTCTGGAAACAGCAATTCACACCCCCGCTCACCCAGGAAACAACAATTCACACCCCAACTCCCCCAGAAGCAGCATTCACACCCCTGCTCCCTCTGGAAACAGCAATTCACATCCCCGCTCCCCCAGAAGCAGCAATTCACATACCCGCTCACCCAGGAAACAACAATTCACACCCCCGCTCACCCAGGAAACACCAATTCACACCCCTGCTCACTCTGGAAACAACAATTCACACCCCCGCTCACCCAGGAAACAACAATTCACACCCCCGCTCACCCAGGAAACAACAATTCACACCCCCGCTCCCCCAGGAAACAACAATTCACACCCCTGCTCACCCAGGAAACAACAATTCACACCCCTGCTCACTCAGGAAACAACAATTCACACCCCCGCTCCCCCAGGAAACAACAATTCACACCCCCACTCCCCCTGGAAACAACAATTCACACCCCCGCTCCCCCTGGAAACAACAATTCACACCCCCGCTCACCCAGGAAACAACAATTCACACCCCTGCTCACCCAGGAAACAACAATTCACACCCCTGCTCACCCAGGAAACAACAATTCACACCCCCGCTCCCCCAGAAGCAGGAATTCACACCCCCGTTCCCCCTGGAAACAGGAATTCACACCCCTGCTCCCCCTGGAAACAGCAATTCACACCCCCGCTCCCCCAGAAGCAGCAATTCGCATGCCCCCTTCACGGCCCGTCAACATCAGGCAGGTTTTCATACAGGTCGCAGTTTCTGCAAGCAAATCCTGACATTGATCCCACGTCTTGAGGCTGCTTTCCAGAAGACCCGAAACAAGGAACTGCCTTTGCTGATTTATCCTATGCTTCTGACACAGTGTAGCACACAGGCATTCTGCTGAAACTCTCCAAAATCATGTGTGTATGAAAATCCAACTAATCAGCTCTACATTCAGCAAATGACAGTTTCATATGCAACTTGCAGATCAAATCATCCGCCCACCAACAATGGTCTCCCACGGGAATCACTTCTCGCACCAACTCTCCATCGTATATACCAATGACCTCCCACAAAATCACAGCTCTTCACATATAATAATTGAATAACCAAATAGCCAAGAAACAACTTCATGTCCGGTTCAGTGGTCAGCCACCCATGACCCCGTGTCAAAATATCTTCACATCACTCTTGACCATACATTGACCTACCGGCAACACCTCCAGAACACTGGAGGCAAGGTCAAGACAAGGGTTAATCTCATAAGCAAACTAGCAGGTACCACCCAGAGCAGCAGAGCCAACACAATATGCATCGTTTTACTCACCCTGGTCTGCCCAGCAGCTGCTCAACTTGGCTCAGGAACCACCACACAAACGTGGTGGATATCCAATTCCAGGAAGCCATGAAGATTATTTCTGGGACACTGAGACACCACGGTTTGAGTGGCTTCCTGTGCAAGCACATGGTGAGCCTCCTATGACTGCAAAGAAAACATCCTTCTCAAAGAACACCACCAGCTAACACCTAAAAAAGCACTCTCATTGACAAAGTACCTAAAACCCACGTACTCATCTGAAATCCCATAGTCCCTACAAGTACACAGTCACTACCTACTGATGACATCCCCATCTCTCGATGGCACACTGCCTGGTTGACTGCAAACATCACCAACCACAACTTGGTAACTGACCAGAGGGGTGAAGTCCCAGGTTTCAGCCTTCTGTGGAAAATCTGGATAAACCTCAACCACTTGAGGACAGGTCAGGGAAGATATGGCCACTTGTTCCACAAGTGAAAATGAGGAACAACTCAAATTGTGATTGTGACCATCCATGTCAGACTATTGACCAAATACTGAACTTCCTGCCCTGAGAAATCTATTCTTGGTAGCATAGCAACCATTCGCACTGCATCAGCTGAAGCCATTGAATGGATTGTTAACCTCAACATCAAACTATATCTGCTTCCCCAGCCGTATAAATAGCAAACACTATTTACATTCCTCTAGTCCAAAGAACAGAAATTACCTGTTTTCTGTCCTTTAACCAATTTCATATCCAAGATACCACACTAATTAATTTTATCAACAAGCTTCCTCTGCATGATGTCAAAGTATTTTGAATATCCATGTACACAAAATCCATAGCATTTCCTTTATCAATAGAATCCATTATTTCCTCAGAATTTCATGTAAATTCTTTTCCTAACAACTTGCAAACAAATCCATGCTGCCTGTTTTTATTCAATCCAAGGCCCAGGTTTTTGCAGTGGGGCAGGGGGGAGTCTTCATTTAGTTTCACCACCTGCTGTGGAGTTTTAACACCTTTTATTTCCATAGGATTTCCACTCAGAAGGTAACCTGTTCTTAGCTTCCTGTCTGCTGGGAAGCACGCTGAAGGAAAGGGCCAGCATCAGGAAAGGAACCTGCTGCAACACTGGTCAGATTCCCTACCAAGGTGGGAGTGCAATCGTTGATACTGGGGGTAGTGAGGGGTCTTTGGGTCAGGGTGTCAGGTGATATGGAAAATGGTAAGCATGCAGGAGTGGGAAGAAGCATTCTTGCAGCCCCAGTTCACAAGCAGTGCTCTACACTTACCTTTTCCCAAAACTGCCCTTGTCACCCTTAAGTTAAACCAGTTAGACAGCTTAAATACACTCCCAGTATTATTATAACATTGAAATGGCCTCCCAGTCTCATAATATTTAAATGGTCACCCTGCCAACATTTTCAATTATACTACCTTATAAAAAGTATCCTATACATTACTCCTTTTGTACTCTTTCATTCCCACAATCACCCTCCACTAAAAGTAGCTTGATTTTCTTATGATTAACCATAAAATTTGTCATACATCTCTATTTGATTCTCATTTGAATTTTAACCTTTGTACATCCTGGAAACTGCAGCATTTTCATGTTGGCTATTTGTATGTCTTGTGAGAATATGCCTAGTTTGTACCCCAATTAGCTAATTGAATATTTTCCATGGTTTGTGCAGTCTTATTTGCCAGTTATTCTAACAAGTTTAATTAGACTTGCTCCCTTTTATAAAAGCAAAATACTGCAGATGTTGGAAATCTGAAATAAAACAGAAAATAATGGAAAAACTCAGCAGTCTGTCAACATCTGTGGAGAGAGAAAAAGAGTTAATGTTCGGAGAAGAAGAATCATATTGGACTCGAAATGTTAACTCAATTTTTCTCTCCACTAATGCTGCCAGGCCTGCTGAATGCATTACTCTTACTCCAGTCTATTTTTGGATGATTAAAGTCACGCCTTATTATAGCCCTGTTTATCCTGCATTTTTCTCTGATTTGTCTACAATCCATCTTCCCTCCACTATCAGGAAATACATCTTCGTAATGGTTCCTTTCTTATTCCTTTGCTGTAATCAAATATTCATTTTTGCACCACCTCATCCTGATGTTACAGCATTATAATGCAATATTTGATGGCCACAGCCATACTTTCTATCCCTCCTTATTATTTTGAAGAATTGTAGATTGTTGCAGTGCAGAAACAGGGCATTGACTCATGAAATCTGCACCAAGGTTTTCCTCCAAAAGAGCTACCTAGTCTAAACAGCTCATACTCCAAAGCCTTTAATAATGCCTCTTTATGGACTCTGGTTCAACAACAGTTTGTGGCAGAGAATTCCACATTCTAACCACTCTTTTTAACTGTGCATTAATTCTTTTTGCAATCATCTTAGACTTATCTTCTCTTGTTACCATCTCACAGAAAAGTAAAAGTGGTCTTTTCACTACTTATCCTATCACAACCCTCCATAATCTTGAACACCCCTTAACCTTCTCAGCTCTCATGGAAAAGCACTTAATTTAAAGTTCTCTTCATAACTGTAGTCCTTTGTAATAAACTAGTGGATTTATACTGCACCTTTTCTGTTGTTTTAATATCCTTCCTGTAAGGGTTGCCTGTACACAATACTCCAATTACTATCCTCCACTTGCTTTTAATTTTTATACAAGAATTCAGTTTGCCTTTTTATGACCCTGTCTATTTGCTTGCTATCTTTCACGACCTGTGTACTTGCATTAGGGAGGTATCAATATAATGGAGTGGATAGGCTGTGCCATTTAGAATGGGACATGACAGACTTGATAAACCTAATCTTTTCCGGCCCTTTTTTAACATGTATGCATCAACTTGTTCAAACTGCAACAATTTGGCAATACCGCTGAAACACAAAGGACTGAATGACCAGCTGATTTTAACTCCCTACACATTCAGTCATTTGCTATTGATCATTCCATAAATAGCAAGAAAAATGTTAAAATTGTTGCTTGTGTTACACGGCATTGAAAATAAATTTTGTTTAGGCACTTTTGAATTCACCAGATTGGGCAGTAGACAAGAAATAATTTGTGAACAGGTTTAAAAATGTACTTACATTCCCCCAAAGTCAACATTGAGCCATCTTTGCAAAAGTTCGTAACTCACCAGAGTTACACCAAACTGCGGAGAGGACCGGCAGACTCGAGCTAGGGGAAAATTAAACAAATTTCTTCATGATAGTTGGCTATTTTTTTGTGTATAGATTATCCTTTACTATTCAAATCTCAATCAAGTATTGCTTTAGGATCTCCATACCTCCTGCTCCTTTCCATAAAGCTCTAGGACCTTCCTCTCTCAAGATCTTCCAAAAACAGTCAATAACACCACTATAGGTAGTCTGACCAGCACGAGCTGCAACTTGAAGTCTTGTTTTGATGACATCTGCAGGAGTTACTAAGGAAGCTGCAGGAACACCTTAAAAAAACACATTTATTTTGAATAATCATGTTATATAGTAAATACAAAAAAAATTCAATCTGCAATGATCTCATTCCAATATACTCCATAAACCACAGGTAAGTCAAGACATGCAACTGGGAGAGAGTACTTCTCAAATTCAGAATTAATCTAACCTGTTTCTCAATCTGTGGACTTCTTAAATGTTTTATACTAGTTTATATGCTTTTTAAAGACATGTAGACAAAGTGAGAAAAGGCACTGAATTCATATGCAGAGGTGGTCTGGTTGATCCATGAAGAGTCGACAGGCCTATTCAGCTAAAGGCCTTTTCTCATTACTAAAATTTTCCCAACTACCAAAGAAAACACTTGCATTTATATAGTATCTTTCAAGCCAAAGAGCAATTTGAAATAAAGTTTAGATACTGTTGCAATGCCAGGAGCGTGGCAACAAATTTGTACACAGCAAGGTGTCACAGGATAAATAGCCAGACAACCTGTTTAATAATGCTAGCTGAGAGAAAATGTCGGCCAGACAACTGGGAGGACTTCTTGGGCTTCTTTGAATGGTGATGTTCAATCTTTTACATCCACCTAAGAGAGCAGACAGGGTTTAATATCGCATCCGAAAAATGCAGCATTCCCTCAGTAATGAATGGGGCTTAAACACAAAACTTCTAATTCAGAGGCAACACTCTATGCTTGAGCCAAGGTTGACACATATTTAGCATTTTCCATTGGACAGCTATCTTGCAGTCAGTGATTTCGATAACATTTTCAAGGAACAAAACCGCAGCAACCTGAAACTAAGGCAAAAGAAAATACCAGGGCAAATAAGCCATTTAGCTTCAATATGGAGACAAAAAAGGACAGATCTCAAGACATGCAGGTTTTTTTTCATAAAGAAAAGCATTTTTAAAAAAAAATTCATTTAAGGAATGTGGGCATCGCTGGCTAGGCTAGCACTTATTGCCCATCCCTAATTGCCCTTGAGGTGGTGATGGTGAGCTGTCTTCTTGAACCACTGCAGTCCCTGTGGTGTAGGTACATCCACAGCACTGTTAGGGAGGGAGTTCCAGGATTTTGACCCAGCGACAGTGAAGGAACGGTGATATATTTCCAAGTCAGGATGGTGAGTAGCTTGGAGGAGAACTTCCAGGTGGTGACGTACCCATCTATCTGCTGCCCTTGTCCTTCTAGATGATACTGATCATGGGTTTGGGAGGTGCTGTCTAAGGAACCTTGGTGAGTTCCTGAAGTGCATCTTGGAGATAGTACACACTGCTGTCACTGTGCATTGGCGGTGGAGGGAGTGAATGTTTTGGGTGGGGTGCCAGTCAAGAGGGCTGCTTTGTCCTGGATGGTATCAAGCTTCTTGAGTGTTGTGGGAGCTGCATTCATGCAGGCAAGTGGGGAGTATTCCGTCACACTCCTGACTTGTCCCCTGTAGATGGTGGACAGGCTTTTGGGAGTCAGGAAGTGAGTTCCTCGCCACAGGATTCCTTGCCTCTGACCTACTTTCGTAGCCACATTATTTATCTGGCTAGTCCAGTTCAGTTTCTGGTCAATGGTAACCCCCAGAATGCTGATAGAGGGTTTCAGTGATGATAATGGCATTGAATGTAAAGGGGCAGTGGTCAGACTCTCTCTTGTTGGAGATGGTCATTGTCTGGCACTTGTGTGGTGTGAACGTTACTTGCCATTTATCAGTCCAAGCCTGGATATTGTCCAAGTCTTGCTGCATTTGGACATGGACTGCTTCAGTATCTGAGAAGTCGTAAATTGTGCTGAACATTGCGCAATCATCAGCGAACATCCCCACTTCTGACCTTATGATGGAAGGAAGGTTATTGATGAAGCAGCTGAAGATGGTTGGGCTTAGGACACTACCCTGAGGAACTCTTGCAGTGATGTCCTAGAACTGAGTTGATTGACCTTCAACAACCACAACCATCTTCCTTTGTGCTCAGTATTACTTCAACCAGTGGAGAGTTTTCTCCCTGATTCCCATTGACTCCAGTTTTGCTAGGGCTCCTTGACGCTACATTCAGTCAAATGCTGCCTTGATGTCAAGGGCAGTCACTCTCACTTCACCTCTGTCGTTCAGCGCTTTTGTCCAAGTTTGAACCAAGGCCGTAATGAGGTCGGGAACTGAGTAGCCCTGGAGGAACACAAACTGAGCATCAGTGAGCAGGTTATTGCTAAGCATATGTTGCTTTATAGCACTGTTGATGACCCCTTCCATCACTTTACTGATGATTGAGAGTAAGTACACTGATGGGGCAGTAATTGGCTGGGTTGGATTTGTCCTGCTTTTTGTGTATAGGACATAGCTGGGCAATTTTCCATATTGCCGGGTAAATACCAGTGTTGTAGCTGTACCGAAACAACTTGGCTTAGTGACGTGGCACATTCTGGAGTTCAATTCTTCAGTACTATTGCAGAAATATTGTCAGGGCCCACAGCCGCTGCAATATCCAGTGCCTTCAGCCATTTCTT
This sequence comes from Carcharodon carcharias, assembly GCF_017639515.1. NCBI lineage: Eukaryota > Metazoa > Chordata > Chondrichthyes > Lamniformes > Lamnidae > Carcharodon > Carcharodon carcharias. The sequence goes on from NC_054478.1 coordinate 79,175,188, forward strand.
GATATCACACGGAGTGAATCAAATTGGCTGAAGACTGGCATCTGTGATATGGGGACCTCTAGAAGAGGCCGAGATGGCTCATCCACTCAGCACTTCTGGCTGAAGATTGCAAAAGATTAAGACTAAAGTGTTTGCAACACTGACATCATTGAGATGGGGATATCTGTGGAGCCTCCTTCCTCTGGTGAGTTGTTTAATTGTCCACCACCATTCATGACTTGAATGTGGAAGGACTGCAGAGCTTAAGTCTGATCCCGTTGATTGTGGGATAACTTTGTTGTGTCTATCACTTGCTGCTTATGCTGTTGGCATGCAAGTAGTCCTGTGTTGTGGCTTTACCAGGTTAGCACCTCATTTTTAGGTAGGCCTGGTACTGCTCCTGGCATGCCCTCCTGCATTCTTCATTGAAACAGGGTTGATCCCTGGGTTGGTGGTAATGGTAGAGTGGAGGATATGCCAGGCCATGAGCTTACAGGTTGCGATGAGTACAATTCTGCTGCTGCTGATGGCCCACAGCGCCTCATGGTTGCCGAATTTCGAGTTGCTAGATTGGTTTGAAATCTATCCCATATAGCACAATGAGGGGTTTCCTCAATGTGAAGCTGGGACTTCATCACCACAAGGATTGTGTGGTGGTCACTCCTACCAATACTGTCATGGACAGATGCATCTGGCGCAGGCAGCTGGTGAGGATGAGGTCAAGTATGTTTTTCCCTGTTGTTGGTTCCCTCACCACTGCTGCAGACCCAGTTTGGCAGCTATGTCATTTAGGACTTGGCCAGCTTGCTCTGTAGTATTGCTACTGAACCACTCTTGGTGATGGACATTGAAGTTTCCCACATAATGTAAAGAATGCCTCCAACATTAAGCAGCTTAATAAAAGGATCAGTTGATATTTTACGCACAAGGAGAATCTATTCATAACACAGTCTTCCATATTAGCCCTGATGCAGCTTGGTACCAAATACATTATACTAGAAGAAACTTCAGAATCCATCAAAAGCCAAATACCTCCTTTAATAACCTCTGAGCAGATACTGGTGGATTTAATTATCTTTTGTGTCTATTTTCACTTCAGTCATTTAACAATCTGCTGTTTTCCAACCAATCGTGTGTATGTGATCATTTTTTTCTTGTGCTTTCCGCCTCTGTTCCTCCTTATAAGATGTTCACCTGATGAAAAATCACGGACCTGGAACTTTAACCCAACCCCTTTCCTCTCTTACAGATGCTGTCTGTGGTGATTCCTGCATTTATTTCAGGTTTCCAGCATCTACAGTATTTTTCTTTTTGTTATCGCTAGTAGACCACCAAGTTACTCTCATTTAAACTTGTATTCAACAACAATTGCAATTATATAGAGCCTTTAATGTACTAAAATGTCCCAAGGTCCTTAACCCTTCACCATACTAAATGATTTGTCTTAGTTATTTCCATCAATAACCCAGATTGTTAATTTCAATTCAGCCATCTCTTTCAAAAAATAAAAAAGAAAATTCAATTTCTTTAAACTCATCTTACGTCTTAATGATCTTCCTGCAGTTAGTTAACTAGTTCTAGATTCCACAATTGCACTATTTACTGCTACCTCAAGGTTGCTTGATTGATTGCTCAATTGCTACCGCTTTGTCCATCTTCCAGCTGAGGCAGCCTTCCATCTTCTAAGATGATGGTTTGCACTGTGGCGGTCAACTCTGTGTTAAGCATCGCCTGATGTGGCTCAGGAGTTCCATTCTGCCATGGCAGTCTCTGCCGCATTTGTAACAGAGGAAGACAGTTGGCTGAGAAGATGCAGATTTTCTGGCTTCTGTTTTCTCTGGGCCCTCTTCCTGGCCAGCTGAGCTTTCCGTTTCTCCTCACCTCTTCCAATGTCCCTCCAACGACAGCCTCCAAAGGTCATTGCCATCAGCCACCATCTCCCAGTCATCAGTGTCAATGTCCGCCATCTTCATATCTCACTTGAAGGTGTCCAGGTAGCGGAGGTGTGGATGCCCATGAGGTTGTGACTTAGAAGCCAGTTCATTGTACAGAAGGTCTTGGGCTACACAGTCGTCATCCACCTGATGAACGTGGCAGAACCAGAGCAGATGTCGTTGGCTTAGCAGTGAGTGTATGCTGATGTAATTAGCATGCTCCAGGACCTCGGAGTTGGTGACCTTGTCCTGCCAAGGCAACCATGGCAAGTCTACACCCAAAACATGTAAATTTTTTAAACTTTAAATTCATATATTGCACATTTTTAAAAAATGGATTTCTGCAGAATTGTGACAGCATAATTTAATAATTTACTTAGGTAAATAGCACTACAGTAAATAATAGTTCAGAAATAGGGAGGATCAAATAGATTGTGTAGGGGGAAATGCAAGTCAGTCTTAGGTTAGCTTAGAGTGCATGCACATAAATGCAGGTGATAAATAAAGTGAGCGAGCTGCAGGCGGAGGTTGACACATGGGACAAAATATAATGGCAGTAAGGGAGACTTGGCTCAAAGGGGAGGACCGGGAACTTAATAATCCTGGTTATAACATATAGGGAAAGAAAAAGGTGGGGGAAAGAAGGGGGGAATGGGAAAGAGGGTGGGGGAGAAGGGAGGATAGCAATATTGATCAAATAAACAATTTAAACTTCTATTTATACACCATCTTTAAGATGATCAGATACCTGAAGAGCTTCACAAAAGCTTATAAAGTAAAATTTGATATCGAGTAGCATATGGAAATATTAGGACAGATGACTAAAAGCTTGGTCAAAGAGTTAGATTTTAAAGAGGATAAGAGGTAGAGAGGTGGAAAGGTTTACGGATGGAATTCCAGAGCCCTGGCAGCTGAAGGCAGGACCACCAATTATAGAGCAATTAAAATTGGAGATGGTCAAGAGACTAGAATTAGATGATTGTAAATATCTCGGAGGGTTGTGGGTCAGGAGGCAATTATAGAGATAGTGAGGGGTGAGGCCATGGAGGAATTGAAAACAAGTATGAGAATTTTAAAGTTGAGGTGTTGCTTAACCAATAGCCAATGCTTGCCAGCAAGCAGAAGTGATGAGGGAACAGGACTTGGTGTGAGTAAAGACACAGGTGACAGAATTTTGGATGCCCTCAAGTTTATGGACAGTAGGAGGCCAGCCTGGAACTCACTGGAATAGTCAAGTCTAGAGGTAACAAAGGCATGGATGAAGATTTCTGCAAGAAATCAACTGGGGCAGGGGTAGGGTCGGGTGACATTACAAAGCTAAAATAAGCAGCTATGGTGATAGGAGGAAAATGTGGATAACAAGGTGGTATAGCTCTATAAAGGGATAATGTTGTTGAGGAGTCAAAGACAGAATTCATTTGGTTAGAATAAAGGAACAGCAGAGGAGCTATTATTCTGATGGATGTACACTGCTGCGGTTCAAGAAGGCAGCTCACCAGCACCTTCTCAAGGACAATTAGGGATAGGCAATAAGTACTGGCCTGGCCAGCGACACCCACATCTGTGGAAGAATTAAAAACTATACACCTCTAAATAGTGGAAAGGAGGTAAAGAAGTAAACTTTCAGCAATTATAGAAAGATGCAAGAAATATACAGCAATATAAGGTGGGGAGAGATTTTCAGTTATCCCAATATTGACTGGGATGATAACAATTTAAAGGGACAAGGGAGGAATTCCTGAAATGTGTACAAAACGATTTTCTTGATTGTTGTGTTTCCAGGCAAAAGAGGGAGGAAGCACTGCTAAATCTAGTTCTGCAGAATGAAGTGGGTAAATGGGGTATGTAGAGAATACTTATCATCATATTTCCATTCATCCAAATTGGAAAAGTCATCCCGTCCAGGTCATTTGCATTTTGAGGGTCGGAAGAGTGGAATGTGTGGAGGATCTGGCTGCAGTCTTCTAATCTTCCTTAGATATGGGAACATTGCTAGGGGATTGGAGCACTGCAAATATTATATGCTTGTTCATAAAAACGGAATGGGGTAAATCCGGCTATTGCAGCCAATAAGTCTAACATCAGTGTGCAACATGATAGACTTGTTATCAAAATGAATGCCCATGTGATTGAGATAGCGGTAGTGTGGATACAAAATTAGCTATGGAACACAACACAGAGAGTAGTGGTGAACAGTTGTTTTGCTGACTGAAGGAAAGTATACAGTGGTTGTTCCCCACAGGTCAGCATTAGGACCACCATGTGAAGGGAAGAAAAAAATTGCAGGGCAAAGAACTAGGAGTGGAACTAATTAGATATCTCTCGCAAAGATCTGGCAAAACCACAATGGGCTGAGTGGCACCCCCTTACCCAAAAACATGGCAGTGGACAATTAAACAACTAACTGAAGGAGCAGACTCCTCAAACACCCCAACCTCAATGATTATGGAGCCCAGCATGTCAGTGCAAAAGAGAAGGCTGAAGCACACGCAACCATCTTCAACCACACGTGCCGGGTGGATGATTCATCTCGGCCTCCTCCCAAGGTTCCCAGCTTCACAGGTGCCAGTCTTTAGCCAATTCCATTCACTCCATGCAATATCAAGAATCAGCTGAAAACGCTGGATACAGCAAAGGCTGACAATATCCCGGGCTATAGTAATGAAGTCCTGTGCTCCAGACCAGCCGCACCCCTAGTCAAGCAGTTCTAGTACAGCTATAATACTAGTATCTATCTGATAATGTGTAAAATTGCTCAGGCGTGTCCTGTCCACAAAAAGCAGGACGTATCCAATACGGCCACCCCATGGAAAACTCTCAATCATTTGACCAAGTGTAGCATCAAGGAGCCCTAGCAAAACTGAAGTCGATGGGAATCAGGGAGAAAACTCTCTAATGGCTACAGTCATGGTACAAAGAAACAAGGTGTGGTTGTTGGAGGCCAATTATTTTAGCCCTGGGACATTGCTGCAGAAGCTCCTCAGGGTAGAGTCCTAAGCCCAATCATTTTCAGCTGCTTCATTAATACCTTTCCTCCAACATAAGATCAAAAGTGGCAATGTTTGCTGATCACTGCACAGTGTTCAGTACCATTCACAACTCCTCAGATATTGAAGCAGTCCGCACCCACATACAGCAAGACCTGGAAGCATTCAGGCATGGGCTGAAAAATAGCTGCTAACATTCACGTCACACAAGTGCCAGGCAAAATCATCTCCAACAGGAAAGAACCATCTCTCCATGACATGCAACAGCATTATCATCGTCAAATGCCCCATTATCACGGCGGTGCTACCCTGGGCCAGTCACATAAATGTTGTGACTACAAGAGCAGGCCAGGAACTGGGAATTGTGTGATGAGTAACTCATATCCTGACTGCCCAAAGCCTGTCCACCAGCTACAAGGCACATGTCAGAAGGCAGCTACCAACTTCCAAGGAGGTGTCAATGATGCCCACATCCCATGAATGAATATCAAAAACAGAGTAGACTAGATCTACTCTTAACCAAGGGAATATATTGAGGGATGATCTCAATGACACATATAAAATTCTTAAGGAGCTTGACAGCCAAGATGCTGGAACAGAATAGTCACAGTTTCAGAATACAGGGTTAGCCATTTAGTAATAAGCAGAGAAATTTCCTCACTAAAGGGTTGTGAATCTTTGAAATTCCCTACTCTAGAGGGCTGTGGATGCTCAGTTGCTGAGTGTATTCAAGACAGAGGAGAGTAGATTTTTCGATATGAAGGGACCCAAAGGATACAGGGATAACACGGGAAGGTGAAGTTGAGGTAGAAGGTCAGCTATAATCTTACAGAATGGAGGAGCAAACTTGAAGGGCCAAATGGCCGTGCCTGCTCCTTATGTTATGTGCTAACTGTTCTAACTGTATCAAGATTAAAGTTGTGCAATGCAATATTTAAATACCTAATACTCGAAAACTACCAAATACTAAACTGCAACTTACTAGATACAAAAAATGAAATTAAATCACTGCAATAAAAACAAAAGTTAGTTACTAACTTCAAGTTTTCTCTGTCATTCTTACCTGCAATAGCACCAGCTGTAAGAAGTTGCAAAGCACCCAACCTACCATGCTCATCCGCAAGGGCTAGCTTAGTATGAGCATACACTGGGAAATAAATGGCAGAGAAAGGGATATCACGGAGAAAACAAGCTTTTGCACCCTATAAGTAAACAAAAGCGCAGTTTTAGACACAAGCAGTGCCACTTTAAAGGTTAAAGTTTGTTCTTCCAGGCATCACACAAACTGCAAATTCAGTTAATTATACTTAAAAAGACATGTTGCTGACTCAAAATAAACAAATGAAAACCATAAATTTCATTCAATGTAAAAAGAAAAACATTATAAACCAGTACAATTAAAAAAAATTTCTAATTTGTTTTATCGTTACAAACTTTCTCTGTGCTAAATCTTGCATATCTAGAATATTGATGAACTCCTCCCCACAGGGTTTCTCCTCCTCTCCATTCTCTCATCAACTAGGTACCATTGAAGGTCTGAGGCCCTCTTCTTCCCCTCACTTCTGAATTGGATGTTTATTGCTGTCTTTCTTATTGCTTCCTGTTCCAGAATCCATAGCCCTGCTGAAATATATTTGGCAGTGAGTTCTCTGGAGACAGAATCCAGCACATGCATTTATCAATTGTTTTGATCTTCTGCTTTTAGTTTACTCTTCCTCTCTGCAATTTTATTTTTCTTTTATTTCAATTCAATTTCTCCTTTTTCTGTCTTTTTTTTATTGCAACAATTTCTTTGCTCCCAATTATGCAGTAGTTATAATGTTGTTGGGGAGACTACGGCAGGGATAAGAACAAAAACAACTTCAGGGTTACAGGGAGTGGGACTAGCTCTTATAGAAAGCTAGCATGGGTATGACAGCCCAAATGGCCTCCTTCCATGCTGCAACCGTTCCAAGGACAGAGGTTGGGAAGTGGGAAAAAGTAATCGCATTGGTGAATGCTCAGGATAAAAATGAATTGCCACGTAATACACTAAATTTCATATTATCATAAATTCCTTCCATGCTGCTAAATGAAGAATTTTGAATACATTCAGAATTGCCAAGATTGTTAAAACTCTGGGCTAAATTCTGAAAGTGACAGTAGTTCTAATTTATTTTAATTAAATTTTAGAGTTTTAACTTCACAGAATATGATGAATTTGAACATCAAGCTAAAACACTGTATAGAAATAGAATATTTCTTCAAGACCTGCGAGATATAATTTTCATTCCCATTAGTGATTCACCATATATCATACACATAATGAGATGTAAAAAACACCAACTGGTGCGATTTCTGCTCTGTCTACCACACCCAACCAAAATCTCTGACTTTCAAAGCATTAGGGATTATTTTAATTGCCCTTTTCCATATCAGTTTTTCTGAAGAAGTCATAAAAGGACATAAAATTTTAAATGTGTCTAAAGTTGAAGGAGGTCATGCTTATTTTCTATAATGCGTTAATCAATGCAGGCAGTAAAACATTGATAATTGCTGTATCAAATTTGTTTCCTCTATTTTTAAAGCTCTTTTCCAAGGTGTTACCAACCACTGCAGTTGTTGTGTTTCTGGCTTTAGGTCACTGGGTAAGCAATGCAATGCTTACATAAGGCTCACTTTTTTTCATTTTATGTAATGACTGGTGTATTTAATATTCCTTTCCTTCATTTATATCATGAATTTTTTTTAAAAGGATAGAAAAGTTTTGAACATTCCTCATCAAAAGATTTTCATGAACTTCTGCTTGAAATGGTACAGGATTACTTCACCGTTTCACAAAAAATAGGATTGTAACTATATTTTTTAATTAAAGGGTAAAGTGTGTGCTAAAAGGCACTGAAAGATTATTATCTAACATTTATTCATCTAAAGCAGACACCAAATATGATGCATATCACTTTCAGACAATCTCCTACAAGATTGCTCAAAGTCAGAAGATTCACTGTTTTACAAAGACAGGAGCATATATGATGTAATACAAATTGGTAATGTGGCATGATACAATATATTAAATACAATAGAATAGTGGCTCGCTGTAGCATGGCATAGGATTGCTCGAGCAAAGTCAGAAGATATGCTGTTTTATAAAGGCAGGATCTTATATGATATAATGCAGATTGGTAATGCGGCATGATCAATATATTAAATATAATGGAATAGTGGCTCGCTGTAGTGTCAGGAAGATATAATAATTTTCCTAATGTTATTTGGAATTTATTGTAGAGTAATAGTGGGGTCTATGTATGTGTGTGTGTCTGTGACTTAACTGAATTAGAGGCAGCTGGTTTGAAGGCTTTGATGTAAAAAGAGAAGCTCGGTATGAAATGGTAAATAGGTAAACATGGGTGAAGTTTTAGAGTCTGAGGTGTAAAGGGAATATTTGCATTTTTAAATAAATCAGAGTAGCTTGAATTCAAAAGAGCGGGTGAAATGTTTCACCTAGCCAGGAGAAGTTAAGAAACAGTGCGTTTATTTTTCCCAAAGGTTACTGGTAAAATTAGTACTATGATAGATTTTTATTATTAGAGAAAGTGACCAACAATGGGAGTTTGTATTCAAAGGGGGAAATATGTATAAAGGAGAGAAGACTGTGTGCAAGGGAAGGAATTCTAAGGTCTAACAAGTGTGAAAAAGCTTCCAGCCTCTGTGCCCAAACTGCTGTCTGCAAGAACTGCAGTTAAGAAAACTCACTTTGAATTCGACTGTTCAGGGTATTGTGTTACTGTGCCTGGGTTTTTAAAAATCTCTGTGTTTTTATTGTTGCCTTAACTGTGGTGTAACTGGGAGTTAGACTAATTAGGGGAGCTAGGAGTTATCATAGTAGTAATTTGTAGCAGTTCGGTCAAAGGGTCATGAGGACTCGAAACGTCAACTCTTTTCTTCTCCGCCGATGCTGCCAGACCTGCTGAGTTTTTCCAGGTAATTCTGTTTTTGTTTTAGTAATTTGTAGACCTTTGTATGTACTTAAACATTTTTTTATTAATAAATGTTTAACTTAGTTTTGTAAAAACCCTCTAAGACTCAGTGGACTTATTACTGCTGAATTCAAGGCATACATCTCAAAATAAATATACAAATTGCAAATAGTTTCCCTCTGGGATTTGAGCAGCTTAGCATTTAATATCCACCTGCCATAACAGTAGCATTACACATAAAGTCGCATTAATTAAATTCTTGCTGATGGTAAACGTGAAAGATTCAAGAAGAATTAAAATCATGAAGCTGGAAAATAATTATATGAAAGAAACAAGGAGACCAAGGGCACAGGGAGAAATATGTACATGATTAAAATGGTAGGAAGTTACAAAAAACATAAATTAATTAACAGAACAGATTCTTACTGAAGTACATAGAGAAAGGAATGCAAACAGCTCTACTGACAAATGAAAATAAATGATCAAGTACAATTTTGCATGAAATAAATAAACAGGAGCAAATGAAAGTGGAAGGAATCAGTAAAAAGTTAAAGAATGTAAATTGAATGGTAACGTTTAAAAAATTCACAGGTGGATTCTGAGACAGTGAATTAAGTTTTAAATTTTTTTTTATTGGTTCCTGAGGAACGTGAGCTGATTAGCCTGCTTGATGTGTTCCTGACACATCACGCTATAAGCGCACATAAATAGAAACATTAAAACCAAATAATCTCAGAACTGACCTTAAAAAAAAGTCTGTGTCCAAATTTTGTATCAATAACAAATTCAAATTTGGCTTTGTAATAGGTTATTTACAGGAGCGAAGTTTTAAGCTATCATATGGAACTACCTACCTTGTACAAACCCAAAAATCCAAGATCACGCATCACAGAAAGTGCACTGACTCTGGGACCTGTGGTGATCTCGCCTGCAACTTGGAGTCGAATTTTCACTATTTCCAGAGGATTTGTAAAAATTACTTGCGAACCTCCAGCCTGAAAGATTTACCAAAAATAATAACGTTAAACTTTCTGATATAAGGCTCCATGCAAATGCTGGCACATCCCAGTTTCTCTTTTATGTTCTGAAGAGTCTCCTACTGACATATATATGTATTTTTTTCTACTTTCTGATTTTTAATGACATTCCACTGAACAAAATACCTACCAACACAAATACAGGGGGATAAAAATGTAGAGTTGCCTCAACAGCAGACACAATCATTAATTTTCGCATTGAGTATATGCTCCAATAAAATAGGGACAAGGGGTAACAGAAGAAGAAAACCTTTAAAACCAGCCTTCCAAAGTGAATCATATACATCATATCAAATACATCAAGACACATAGCTAAACATATAATCTATCACTACAGAGAAGACAACTGCCGGCAAGCTCAGCAGTGAATGACATCCAATGTTACATCCAGGACTCGTCTTGGACACTAATCCTTTGTTAAGGAAATCTCCTGGTCTGGTCTAAAAGAATCCACAACTCACTTGGCTGGAAAATATTCCAGATGATACTGAGCAGGTTTTGCATGGAAGTTATAAATATTGCAATAAAACAGGATGCTTCTAGGAGAGGTAAAAGTATTCTTGTATTATTCCAGTAATGGACAACAGATATACTAGTTACCCTTTTGTGCAGAGAGAGAGAGAAAGGGAGGAAAGAATTGCATTGATCTGGTGCCTTTCATGACTTCAGGACATGCCAAAGTGTTTAGAGCTAATAAAGTATTTCTGAATTGTAGTCACTTTTGTAATGTAGGAAACATGACAGCTAACTTGTGCACACCTAGGTTCCACAAATAACAAGATAATGTTTTACTGATATTGATTAAGAGATAACTATTGGAAATGCTAATATGGGATCTTTCACATCCACCTGGGAGGGCAGGTTTAACGTCTCATTTAAAAGATGGCACCTCCAATAGTGCACCAGTTCCTCAGCAGTGCAATGGAGTGTCAGACTAAATATTATGCTGAAGTCTTTGGAGTGGGGCTTGACCTTCCAATTTAGAGACCATTGAGTCACACTGACATCAACATACAAGAAAATAAGCTGCAATCCCCTGGATGTTTGGTAATTCTGCCACTTTATAGAGTTGCATAACTCACTTCTGCTGCTGCCGCCATTTGTTCAAGGGGAAGGTGAAAGTGCTTGCTTGAGCAAACAAGGCTTTTGCTTTATACATTATGAACATTTGATTGGCGAATAATAAAAAAAAACTGCGGATGCTGGAAATCCAAAACAAAAACAAAAACAGACTTACCTGGAAAAACTCAGCAGGTCTGGCAGCATCGGCGGAGAAGAGTTGACGTTTCGAGTCCTCATGACCCTTCGACAGAACTCCTCGAAGGGTCATGAGGACTCGAAACGTCAACTCTTTTCTTCTCCGCCGATGCTGCCAGACCTGCTGAGTTTTTCCAGGTAATTCTGTTTTTGTTTTTGTATTTGATTGGCTAATGTTGCTGATGTCTCCAATGGCAGGCTGAAATGATCTGGATGCATAAAACTGAAGGCTGGTTATGACCTCAGTGGCCACAAAACCTGCTTTTACATAGTAGTGTGCAGAATAGTGTAGAAAATTAACCCAAAGAACTTAACAAAGGCATAGCAAAAAAAAAAACCTGAGCCAAAAAGATATTGGGAGTAGTGACCAAAGGCTTGGTCAAGGAAATAGGTTTTAAGAGGATCTGAAAAGCGTTACTTTGAAAGGGGGGTTTTAGGGAAGCAGCTTGGAGCTGAGGTGTTTGAAAGCAAGGCCAACAATGGTGTATAGCACACTCTAGACCAGAATCAGAAGAACTAAACACTTGGGAGGTGCTCTAGGAAGGGGGAAATTACAGAGATAGGCAGGGACAAAGGGGTTTAAAAAAGATGAGCATTTTAAAATAAGGGCTTGGGAAAGTGGCAGGCAATGCAGGTCAGTAAGACCAGGAATAATGAGCAAATGGGACTTGACCCAAGATAGGATACGGGCATCAGGGTTTTGGATGAACTAAAGTTTACTGAGAGTGGAACATGGCAGACAAATCGGTCAGCAGGTAGTAAAGGGAAGAATGGGTCTAACAATAACAGCTGAGTTGAGATAGGAAGAAAATAAATACTTGCATTCATATAGCACCTTTCACAAAACCAGACATTCCAAAGTGCTTTATAGACAGTGAAGTACTTCTTAAGTGTAGTCACTATTGTAATGTAGGAAACACAGCAGCCAGTTCCCACAAACAGCAAAGTGATTTACTGCTTGGAGCAGTTAGTATTACCATGATATGTAACTTTCAGCAGGCATTATACATCTGACAAAATAATGTACATATGTCTCTGCATGTAAATTGGTGCTGTTGGGGGTGGGTGGGAAGTGCATAGCTAAGAGGGTCAAACAACTGGAAATACGAGCAACTGTGTCGACAATATCATTTTGACTTTCATTGCCCACAAACCTGAAGGAACTTCCTGTGGCTACTTAAAGCGCGATTGCAAAACTGCTTGGGGTGAAAAAGTATCACTCAGGAGGCTATTTGGTTTACCACCTGCACTCCTACCTTTAAAGATCTAGGTATTAGCCATGTCTGTATCAGCTGTGGATGAGCGGGTAGCACACTTGCCTCTAAATCACAAGGTTCCAAGTTCAAGTCCCACTTCAGAGCGTGAGCACAAAAATCAAGGCTAGGTGATTATAAAAGATCCCAGGGCCCTATTTCAAAGAAGAGTTATCTCTGGTGTCCTGGCCAATATTTATCCCTCAATCAACATCACACACAAAAAAACCAGATTATCTGGTCATTACCACACTGCTGTTTGTGAGAGCTTGCTGTGCACAGTTGGCTTCTTATACTACAACACTGATAATGCTTCAAAAGTATTTCATTAGCTGCACAGAGCTTTGAGAATTTCAGTGGTCATGGAAGGCACTATATACAAGTCTTCTTCTTCTTTATGTTCCTGCACTCTTGGATGTCTCTGAGCCTCCACTCTGTTAAGAGTTCCTTTTGCTGGAATGTATCACTTTGTATTTCATTGTACTGATATCAACCTTGATTTTTGTGCTCAAGCCCTGAAGTGGGACTTGAACCTGGAACCTTGTGATTTAGAGGCAAGTGTGCTGCCAACTGAGCCGGAGCTGACACAGACATGCCTAATACCTAGATCTTTAAAGGTAGGAGTGCAGGTAGTAAACCAAATAGCCTCCTGTGTTATACCTTTTTGCCACAAGCAATTTTGTAATCGTGATTTATGTGTCATTTATTTGTGTAAATCTGCCTGTAATTCCTTATTTGAGTATAATGTCATTCTAGACAAAATGGGAATTGAGGTGATCTAAACTTTTAAAATTGCTTAAGAATCTATACCAGGATCATTTGATAAATATCAGCAAATGTATTGCAATTTTCATATTAAGGACAATGACCTCACCTATCAGAGAAACAGTGAATATGGACCATCTATATGAATCCCCATGGAAAGCAGCACGAAAGTTTGACTCCTACAGAAGTTGCGTTAAGTGCCATTCTCCAACATTAAAAGTTGTCAAGTCTACGAGAAAGAGTCTTCAATATTAGCTGGGAACAGTTGAACTTCTATTCTTACACCCCAACAGGCTAGTACAATCACTGATTATAACATAAGAAACAAAGAGATCATATATAATGTGTCACAGTAGTAATCATAAGATTCTGACTACCATCTGGATTCTAAAAATATCACAATTGCCTCATTTGCTAAAGGCTGCAAGCAAGCAATAAAGGGACAGGGAAATCTTGTCATTTCTCACAAAGCAGATTAAAACTACTAAAGAATATCCCATCGATATCGATAGTTGCTCTGGACCCAATAACGTTCAATTGTCTCATTCACACCCATTAAATCAGGATGTGCCTGATTCACTTTGGGGAAAATGCAGGAGACCTTTTCTTTATACCCAGACCTCCAGTGGGAGGAAAAAAAGCTTTATTGATAGGCCTACAAGTAAACTGAACATGGATTGCTCTTTGATTTCACGTGAATACACTCAGAAAAAAGGGACAAAGAACACATGGGTAGTCAGTCATCTTAGTCTGGGGAGATATTCTGGCCTATACAGTATACATTACTAGATACATTCACTTCATGACAGTAAACTATTGCATATGTTGGCAGGAAAATTCTTTAGCAATATTACTCAGCCATTGTGGTGGCATCTTTACAGGATCATAGCAAGGCCAAAAAGATATGCTTAAAGAGAATATCATTTCCTTACAAAAAGGAAAGGGAATAACAAGAAGAGTCAGAAACAAAGAGCGAGATTCACAAACAATCAAAGTGAAAGTGCACACAGGAAGAATGGATGGAAAAGAAATGGGCAGACAAACAGAATGGCACAGAAGGAAGACTGAAGTGTAACACAAGCAGAGACAGTTAAAGAAGACAATTATATAGAAGAACAAAGGTTCTGGTGAAAGGTCATTGACCTGAACCATTAACTGTTTCTTTCCACAGATGCTGCCTTACCTGCTGAGTATTTCCAGCATTCTCTGTTTTTATTTGTAACATAAAAAGTTGTCCCCGAGTACCAGTATGACAGATCAACTATAATAAATGCAGAAAATGCTGGAAAAACTCAGATCTGGCAGCATCTGTGGAGAGAGCAGAGTTAACATTTTGAAATGTTAACTCTGTTTCTTTCTCCTCAGATGCTGTCAGATCTCAAGTTTTCCAGCATTTTCTGTTTTTATTTCAGATTTCCAGCATCCACAGTATTTTGCTTTTATTATGACAGATCAACTAGTTTGCCATACTCCCCCCTTTATTCCAATAATTTATATATATTTTTCTTTTCTCACCTATTTCCATTATTTTTAAATGTATTTCCATCCATTGTTTTATCTCTACCTTTTAGCCTATTTCGATCCCATCCCCCTACCCCACCCCACTAGGGCTATCTGTACCTTGCTTGTCCTGCCTTCCACCCTTAATGTCATCTATTAGCACATTTCTTAGCTAATATCACCACTGTCAACACCTCTTTGTCCTTTTGTCTATGACATCTTTTGGCTAACTCCACCTATCACTGGCCCTCTATCCATCTGTCCCACCCCTCCCTTAAACCAGCTTATATTTCACCTCTCTTCTACTTTTCCTTAGTTCTGTTGAAGTTATTGGTATTCCTCTCCGCAGATGCTGTCAGATCTGCTGAGTTTTTCCAGGTATTTTTATTTTTGCTTTTGTTTTAGTTTGCCATATCCCTTGTTCAACCCGGCCTCCAGATATCTTCAGAGATACAATCAATAACACATGCTCAACTAGCAAAAGAGGCACTGATCTAACACAGTGCGAGAATGGATCTTTCTCAATTAATCACTTTTTGTTCCTCACCAATAAAGGCAAGTTCAGTTTGAAGGATAGTGGGATGCAAATCTCTGTCAAGAGTACAAATTTAACTTAGGTTTCTTAGTTGAAACCAACACAAACACCGTAATATTAACCTTAGTGCAACTTTTTAAATGCAATTTTGTATTTGAACCAACTTAATCAACTGTTAACTATTTAAGCAATGCTATGCCTATGTTAGTTATCACATTAAAAAGTATCAGGTTTCACAGTGATGCTTTTTAAAACGAATCTAGGATCTGAATTCACAAAATTTCCAGCTCTTGTCCTGAACTGGAAAAATTCATTGATTTTGCTTCCAATTTTCACACTTCTCTTGCATTCACATGGTCTATCACTGACTCGTTCGTTCCCTTCCTTGACTTCTTTGTCTACATTTCTAGAGATAGGCTATCAACTAATATTCACATTAAGCCCACAGCTACCTTTGCTACACTTCATCACACCCTGCTTCCTGCAAGGATTCTATTCTCCAGTTTCCCCATCTTTGTCACATTTTCAGACAATGCAACCTTCCACATGGCTAATGGGGCCACTGACCATGCCTGCTCTATTTCACACACTTCTGCTCTCACCTTCCCTTCCCTCACAGAATCACAATAGGGTCCCCCTTGTCCTTACCTTCCATCCCATCGGCATTCAAAATAAACAGAGTGGCTGGCAAATTCACACCTGAAAGCCCTAGAAAATTCAATGATGGCAGTGGTCAATCAGAGAAAAGTCACCCCCATAAGTGGAAGCGGCTGATTCTGTAAGAAGTTGCTCCTCCAATCACATGCTGTTTCTCTCCCATGTTTGCTGCTGATAAGCCTGGCTAGGTAGCATAATCTAAAAATTCAAACCGGGGGTTCAAGAGGTGATAGAAGTTTGGATCACTCTTCTGCAAACAGTATTTGATGCTCTCTGTCCTGGGCTGCTGCAGGGTTCCAATGAAGCTCAATGCAAGCTTATAGAACAGCAGCGCACCTTTCGCCTGGCACTTCACAATCTTCTAGACTAAACAGAGTTCAACAATCTTAGATCATAATGCTGCCATTTTGTTTCATTTTTCTTTGCAGTTTTCGTTTTGTTCTCTCATTTCTCCCCTTTTCCTTTACTTTTAGATGGTATCTATTCCATGATTCTGCCTTTCACACTTTCTGTAGACACATTACTTGTCCCAACACCATTCCTTTGGCCTTGCACCATGAAACTTAACTGGACCAATCATAAACACAGACTACAAAAGCAGCACAGAGGCTGGGAATTCTGTGATGGGTAACTCATCTTACGAATCCCCAAAGCATGTGCACCATATGCAAAGCAAAAGTCAAGAGTATGATGGAATACTCTTCAGTTGCCTGGTTGGGTGCAGCTCCAACAATACTGAAGGAGCTTGACACCATCTAGGACAAAGCAACCCACTTAATTGGCAGCCCTTTTGATTGGCACCCCATCCACCATCTTAAACATTCACTCCCTCTACCGTCGGTGCACAGTGGCAGCAGTATGCACTATGTACAAGATGCACTGCAGCTATTTACCAAGGCTCCTTCGACAGCACCTTCCAAAACTGTAGCCCATTCCGCTAAAAGGTCAAGGGCAGCATGAAGACACTTAGACCTGCAAGTTCCCCTCCAAGCCACACACCATTCTGACTTGGAACTATATCACCGTTCCTTCAAAGTCACTGGGTCAAAATCCTGAAACTTCCTTTCTAAAGTGCTGTGGGTGTACCTACACCACATGGACTGCAGCAGTTGAAGAAGGCAGCTCACCAACACCTTCTCAATTAGGAATGGCTTTGCCAGTGATGCTCAAATCCCATGAAAGAATAAAACAAGAGCCATTTAATCTCTCCTGCCCTCCACCCTATCAAAAACCATCACTTTTTTTCTGTTTCCCAACCCTCCCCTCTTACACTTGTTCAAAACCTATTATATTTCTAACTTTTCCCAGTTCTAATGAAAGATCGCAGACCTGAAACGTTAACTCTGCTTCTCTCTCCACAGCTGCTGACAGAACTGCTGAGTATTTCCAGCATTTCCTGTTTTTATTTTTGGATTCACAAGTTTGGTCAAAGTCTAATTTATTAAGTTTATAAAAGACAATAACTCAGCAGCAATAACTTAGTACAAAAAAAATGACAAGTTTCTTATTACAGGTCTTCTCATTAAATTTAGTAAAACTGGAAAAAAAATCCCAAATAAAATTTCATGGTTTTTGGCATATTGACCTTTCAGCGGTTGGCAAGGTAAGGGATCAGGGGAAGCTGCAACTTTACATGAATGGAGTGACCACCCTTCTCTAATGTACAAATTAGGAATTTGAAAGAAACGGACCTGATGGAGACAACTGGAAAATTGTTTTAAGATTTGATAAATGTTTTTAAATTTAAACTGACATGACTTTTCCAGACACATGACCGAGTGATGTTTTTGAAAGGAACCCGGTGTCTGGTGCAGAAAGAGCACTTGAGTTTGCGTCAGATCTGGTAACAAGTTTTTTTTAACTAGAGTTGCTGACATGAGGCATTAACATTTGTCAACATACAACTAACTAGCAGTCTTTGACATATTTGCTTAGGGGAATTAAAGTGTACTGCTACCTTTTTAAAACAAACAGTTGTTCCATAGCTCTCCTGCATCAGTTTTTTTCTAACCTATCTTCTCTATCCACAGAATCTAAAATTTTGATATGGATGTTTTGCAAAGCTGATTGGTGATTACTGTTCTTCTCAAACATGTATGCTAAAATGAACAACTATAATGAAATGGGAAGACACATGACAGATACAATTTAATGTGGATTGACATGTGGTAATGCACTTTGGGAGAAACAACAGGGGAAGGTAGTGTAAATAGTTTTAGTTTGTGGGCTTGCAAGAGCAGAGGGACTTGGGTATGCATATTCACAAATCAAGGTGACAGGACAAGTTGCTAAGATGATTAAGAAAGCATATAGGATATCTGGCTTTGTAACTAGAGGCACTGAACACAAAAACAAGGAAAGTCATGCTAAATCTTTCCAAATCATCGGTTAAGACTCAGTGTTGTATGCAACATTTTAGGAAGGATGTCAAGGTCCTGGAGAGGATACAGAGGAGGTTTATCAGGATGTTATTAGGTGTAAGGGACTTAGAAAGATTGGATAAGCTGGGGTATTTATCCTAAGAGGAGAGGAGGAGACCTGTAGAGGTAATCAAAACTATGGCAGGTTTGATAGAGCAAGTAGGGAAAAATTCTTTCTGATGACAAGTGGGTTAGCAATCAGGAGTCACAGATTTTAAATAATTGGACAGGAAGTGAACATAAATTTTTTCAGGGGGTTGTTAAGATCTGGATTGCACTACCAAAATGGGTGGTAGAAGCAATTTCCATAGTAACTTTCAAAAAGCAATTGCAAGAGAACTAATTTTCAGGGTTTGGGGGGAGGAGGTGAGGAAGAACTTGGGTGTGGGACTAAATTGGACAGCTCTTTTAAAGAACTGGCAAAAGCATGACAGCCAAATGGCTTCCTCTTGTGTTGTAAGGTTCTATGAGTTTTTTCTTATGATTTGGGTGATGCTGGTAAGGCTGTATTTATTGTCTACCGACGGTTAGCCTAAGGTCATGGTGGTGATACGTTTCCTCCTGGAACCACAGCAGTTCTTGTGATGATGGCACTCCAAATAGTGTTTGGCAGAGAATTCCAAGATACTAATTCAACAACAAAAAACATCAACTTATACCCAAGTCAGAATGATGTGCGATATGGGAGGGGAACTAGCAGCTCATGATAGTCTCATGACGTTGTTGCTTGCAGCTATCTTAAGTAGTAAAAGTTGCAAAGGAAGGAAGTGTTGTCAAGTAACACTGCTGCATTTCTGAAAAGCATCCTATAAATTTTACGTACTTCAGCAATAGTGCACGAGTAACAGAAGCTTAGCTATTTGATTTTAGTATTTCAATATTAGAGTTGTGAACGAAGCTGCGGAGACAGAGTCATTAGCAAATCATTCCACTGTTTATGGCAGAGGGTGCAGATATTCCAGGGATGCAATGATTGGCCTGTGTGTTGCTACAACACCAATCATTCGAGAACTTTCCCTTTGATCCCTCCAAGGACCTCAGCTTTACCAGGATTTCTTGATACCATATTGAGTCAAATACTACATTGATGTTGAGGGGAGCTACTTCTTAGACCGTCTTGGGATCAGGGATGACTTGCTTCTATTCCAGTTTGATGGGTTCTGAATATGCGATCTGCAGACTCTATCACATGTGGGGCAGGTGGTGCTTGAAGAATTGGATAGAAGAGTATTTTGGTGGTTTATGTGCTTTCTCCAATGCCCCAACTTTGCCTCTGTATTCCCAGTCTCTTGATGTGTTCAGTGCCTTCCATTTTGGTCAATCACAGGACATGGACTCCCATGAATTAGTGGCAATGTTTGATCATTTCAGGGATGCTTTGAAGTATTTCCGCTGCTCTCCTGGGAGTCTCCTGTCGCGACAGAGTTCCGAGTAGAGCAGTTGCTTCGGGATGCTGGTGTCAGGCATACGAGCAACATGCCCTGCTTAGCGGAACTGGTTTTGAGTGATCAGTGCCTTGATGCTGGGCATGTTGCCTTGGGAGAGATGCTGCTGTTGGACAGCCTTACTTGCCAACAGATTTAGGGGATCTTGTGAAGGCACGACTGGTGGTACTTCTCCAGTGCCTTGGAGGTGCCTGCTGCAGGTTGCCCAAGTTTCTGAAGCATATAGGAGTGCGGGGATCAGTGCTGCCAAGTAAATATGACCTTAATCCCAGGTCTGAGATTGGCACACTGGGGTTAACGATTAATTTTTTTGTCTATGTCTGCTTTTATCGAGAGGAGGCTCCCAAGGGTTTGGAAAATGATACACATTTTCCAGGATCTTGCCACTGGTCTTGATCGACAGTGGGTGGGGGTGATGGCAGGTGTTGTGCTGTGGTAGCTGGTTGGAAGGGGGCCTTAGTTTTAAATCACCTCTCTTCTAGCATTCAGTTCTTGCATCCATGTCTGATAAATTATCTAACGAGGTGTAAAGCTGATCAGTTCCAGCAAAATCTGCACTGACCATTCCAACTCCTCCTAAGAGGGTGTTGGCAACCATGGGCCTCCACTGAATTAGTCCATGATTATGTTTGGCAATGTACTACAGTGGTTTGCTGTTGCCTTCTACAGTATGGTTGACCAGGAATCTCTTCCACTTTTGCCACCTGCCAGCAGGTGTATTTATGGAAGGATTTTGGCCACATTATGAACACACCTTCTGTGGCCATTAAGTGCCGGATTGGGACCTGAACAATGATCTTTTGGCCCAGAGGTAGGGATGCTACCCAATGCGCCACAAGACCTCCGGTGCACTGACCATTAATAAGCAAATTATTGGTGAGTAGGTACAGATTGATAGCACTACTGATGAAATGAGCAATATTAATGATTGAGAAGCGGATATGTGATGACAGGTTAGGTAAGATTTACCCAGTTTTTTTTGTGGATAGGGCATATTTAAGCAATCTTTCACATTAGTGGGTAGGTGTCAGTTGCACTGGAACAGTTTGACTAGGAAAATGGCCAGCTTTGGTGCAGAATTCAAACAGTGAGAGTTCAGAATGGGACCAAGTAAAACAGCGAGAGTTCAAACAGGGACCAGGTAAAACAGCGGGAATTCAGAGCAGGATGAATTTAAACAGTGACAGTTCAGAGCGGGGCCAGGCAAAACAGCAGGAATTCAGAGCAGGATGAAATAAAACAGTGAGAGTTCATAATGGGACCAGGTAAAACAGCAAGAGTTCAAACAGGGGCCAGGTAAAACAGCGGGAATTCAGAGCAGGATGAAATAAAACAGTGAGTTCAGAGCAGGATGAAATAACACAGGTGAGAGTTCAGAGCAGGTCCAGGTAAACCAGCGAGAGTTCAGAGCGGGACGAAATAAAACAGCGAGAGTTCAGAGGGGGACCAGGTAAAACAGCGAGAGTTCAGAGGGAGACCAGGTAAAACAGCGAGAGTTCAGAGGGGGACCAGGTAAAACAGCGAGCGTTCAGAAGGAGACCAGGTAAAACAGCGAGCGTTCAGAAGGAGACCAGGTAAAACAGCGAGAGTTCAGAGGGGGACCAGGTAAAACAGCAAGAGTTCAGAGGGGAACCAGGTAAAACAGCAAGAGTTCAGAGGGGAACCAGGTAAAACAGCGAGAGTTCAGAGGGGGACCAGGTAAAACAACGAGAGTTCAGAGGGGGACCAGGTAAAACAGCGAGAGTTCAGAGGGAGACCAGGTAAAACAGTGAGAGTTCAGAGGGGAACCATGTAAAACAGCGAGAGTTCAGAGGGGAACCAGGTAAAACAGCAAGAGTTCAGAGGGGAACAGGTAAAACAGCAAGAGTTCAGAGGGGAACCAGGTAAAACAGCAAGAGTTCAGAGGGGCACCAGGTAAAACAGCGAGAGTTCGGAGGGGAACCAGGTAAAACAGTGAGCATTCTGGAGGGATGAGTTAAAATAGCAAGAGTTCAGAGCAGGTCCAGGTAAAGCAGTGAGAGGTCGGAGTGGGATGAGTTAAAACAGTGAGAGTTCAGAGCAGGACCAGATAAAAGTCTCAGTGCAAATTTGAACAATGTTAGGACTTAGGTGAGTGCAGGAGTTAGGTGAAGAGGGGAAGGAGGTGCTCCTTACTTTTTTCTAACTAATTTACCCCATAGAAATTGGTTCTTACTCTACTACAGGGGAAGAAGCTGGTTTTGGTGAGTATCTGGTAGGTGGTTAATGTCTATTCCATTCCTAAGGTTTAAAACAGTACAGGAACTGATGATAAGGTTAATAAAATATATAAAAAGGAAAACTGATAATTGAATAAAATAATTAAGTAGTTAATTAAAACACATTAAGGCTGGCACGGCAGGTGGTGCGTCATGGCTGCAGCATGTGGGGGCTCCTGGATGCCAGTGTGATCCAGGGCAAACATGCAGTAAGTGCTTGCAGCTTAAGGAGCTTCAGATCAAGAGTCATTGAGCTGGAGGCCGAGCTGCAAATACTCCAACACATCAGGGAGCCGGGGTGGTGGGAGGGGGAGTTACCTGGACACTTTGTACCAGGAGGTAGTAACACCCTTTAGGATAGAATTTTCTGATTTGGTCAGTGGTCAGAGACAGGAGGGTGTGACCGCGAGTGAGGAGGTAAGGGGACCCAGAGGGCAGGAATGCAGGAGCCTCAGCTCTTTCAATTATCCAACAGGTTTGAGGTTCTTTCAATTATCCAACAGATTTGAGGTTCTTTCAGCTTGTTTGGATGAGAGTGGGAGCTGGAGGGTGATGAACTGATTGACCATGGCAACATGGTACAGGAAGCCATTCAAGTGGGGGAGAAAAAAGGAAAGGTTGGACAGGCTAGGCTTGCATCTACTGGAATTTAGAACAGTAAGAAGTGACTTGATTGAAACATATAAGATCCCGAGGGGTCTTGACAGGGTGGATGTGGAAAATATGTTTCCTCTTGTGGGAGAAGCTAGAACAAGGGGTCACTGTTTAAAAATAAGGGGTCACCCATTAGGACAGAAATGAGGAGAATATTTTTCTCTCACAGGGATAAGTGTTTTTGGAACTCTGTTCCTCAAAAGGCAGTGGAAGCAGAGTCTTTGAATATTTTTAAGGCAGAGCTAGATAGATTCTTGATAAGCAAGGCAGTGAAAGGTAATCGGGAGTAGGTGGGAATGTTGAGTTCGGGTTACAATCAGATCAGCCATGATCTTACTGAATGATGGAGCAGGCTCGAGGGGTCAAGTGGCCTACTCTTATTCTTAATTCATATGTTCGTATGAGATCTTCAGCACCACAGACTCTATGGCATGACTTTTTCAGGCAGCGGGCAGGCTTGGCAGGGGTGCCATTTTACGTGGGCAGGCCAATTAAGGCCTGCCCAGCATAATACGTGAGCCGTTGCGCTCAGCGTCACCTGTGTGGGCGGGGGGGGAGAGTCAGGGCAAGTGCTCTTTCGCACGCAGCTGAGGCACGGAGCTGCCTCAGGGAGATTGAATCAATATTGAAATAATTAAATAAAGGGATTAAAAATTGATTTAAAATGCCCCCTCATGCGACTGTGTCACATGAGATGGGACATGTTTTTATATTTAGGAAAATTTAGGAAACCTCGTGGATGAGGTTTCCTAAAAAACGTGAAAGCCACTTGGCTCTTTTGCTTGCCCACCAACCCTAAGGTTGGAAGGGCAGCGTTAATAATTACAATAATTACTTTGTTAATGGCCTTAATTAGCCATTTATATTTCGGCGGGTGTGCAACTGACTCCGGTGTGTGTCCGCCAAATGAAATATCGTGGGACTGCGCGATGACATCAGGATGCATGCCATCGTAAGTCATTTTACGTGTCGACATGTCGGGCCCACCCCCACACGCCGACTGAAAAATCCTGCCCTTATGTTGTCAGGGTTCACTGACATGTCCAACGTACTCAGCTTAACATAATATGAAATAAACTGCATAGGCTTGGCACTGGCATCTATGATGGTGAATAAGGGCTTCATCAGATGAAATGTCACCACCTGAAGCAGTAACCTTTTATCTCTCCACAGATGCTGCCAGACCTGAGTATTTTTACATTTTCTGATTTTATTAAAAAATAGAACTTGCTGCCACATGAGTGATTGAAACAAATAGCACAGATGTACTTAGGAGAAAACTGCATAAGGGAGAAAGAAGTAGAAGAATACTTTGCTCTGGTTAGATGAAGTAGGGTAGGTGGTTTATGTGCAGCATTAACACTGGCATGGACCAGTTGTGTTGAATGGACTATTTATGTGCTGCAATTCTAAGTAATCCTACAATTCTCAAGGAACTCAGACAGAAAATAGCAGAAGTGTTGACTACAATTTTTCAATCATACTTGCTTTTGCAAGTTGTGTCACAGGACTGGTGAGTTGCCAGTGCAACGTCTCTGTTCAAAATGTGAGGAAGCAAGAACCCAGGTAACTACACACCACTGAACTTAGTGTTGACTGTAAAGCTTCTAGAGTCCATAATACAGGATAAAATTAATGCTCACTTAGAAAAACACAGATTAACAAGAGATAATATATTTGTAACAAGCAAGTGATCTCTGAAAAAATAAGTTTGCAGAAATAACTGGGTTGTATTATAGATGTATTAATAATTAATGCCATGAATATTGCATATATGGATTTCCAAAGAGCAATACATATGGTACTACATAGAAGGCCTGTTGATATAATTAAGGTGTAATGTGTTGAAGGGAAAGTGAAGGACGGATAACAGTAGTGGACAATGAATGTTTTACGGACTGGAGGCACCCCCAAAGGAATCACTTTTCTTCTCAAAAACATCTGGATTTGGTGGCACATTATGAACATTTGCAGGCAATACTAAAATAGAGAATATAGTTAACCATGAAAAAAAACTGCAAGTGACTTTGAGAAGTTTGAAGATTGGACAAATGGATGTCAAATTAAATTTACAGTATTGTAGAGAAATGTATGGTGTTACATTCTGGGAAGAGGGATAAAGTGGAAAGGATATATACACCAAGTGGCAGTTTCAAAGGGGTACCAGATGGAGTATACCAAGCTTGGAGGTTACAAATACTGCTTAGCACATTTTTCTTGTTATTTCTCTTCCAATCTATGCAAGGAGTTGCATTTTGAGATTCAAAAACGATTTAATGATTTGTGTGCACCAAATAAAATATCAAGCTATCCGGTTTTTTGATTAATCAGAGTACTTCTCTCAAGCAGAGTGCGAATTTATCCCCAACTTTACATTTCTTATATTGTAAGGAAGTTGTTGAAATGCATATGACATTACCTTTTCAAGGAGGTGTGATGAAAATTTTTCTTTACTGTTTCCTTTGAGATCACGTCTTAAGGAAAGACTATTACTCAGCAGAGGTTAGCAGATCGCCTGGTGGAATGTATTTCTGCAATCCTAGGTATAGTTAAATGCACCAGGAAAAAAAGCTATAGTTCACTCTACTTGTGCATGCACCACTACTTGGCCAACGGCAAAGCAACAACTTGGAGCATTAAGCATTAATGATAAATTTGGTGGGGCAACTGAGCTGAGATGAAAAGAAATAATACTAGGAATATTGCCAAGTATAACAGAAAAGCACAACAGATAAAAGTTACAGGAAATATAACAAGAATTTTGCTGTACCTGTAAAACATATTAGCAGGTCAAGTGCTGACAAAGGCAGAGAGCACACTGTTTTACAACAACGGGGATGTTATTAATAAAGTGTAACTGGTAGGGTTTAATAGACAGCAAGTATAACAAACCAAGGACAGAACGTGCTTCCCTTTCAATCAAATTGAAATAAATATATGCAGTCAGTGGGCACACTGGGGAAGAGTGATTCTGAACACCTAAGGAGTTGGGGGTAACTAAGCAGCCCCCCGGGAAAGCGAATTTTGAAATAGCAGAGCAGAAGAAACAGAGGCAGTGGAGGGGAAAGGATTGGGAATTAGCATAGCAAAACATCTATTTTACAATAGTTGGGGAAAATGTATCAAGTCGGAAATACTGAGATGGAACATGGATTCTGTGATGGGAAAAGGTTGGCAATGAGAAAATGTTTATTGACATGGGGTATTGGTAGAAAGCAGTGGGAAAGAGCAACAGTGAACATCTAAAGAGCAAACAAAGTGGAAGAAAGAGAGGCAACAGAAGTGCTCTGGACAAAAATAAACCTTCCAAGACCATATTGTAAATTATTAGTGAAACAAGGAATAATAGGCTATCACAGTGATGTTGGAGTCAACAAAACCTAACAGGCAGTGCTGGAATTCTTAAATGCAAGACACTAGGAGAAATGAGGAGTGATGATGTTTCTGATAAATAAGGGAGAGTAGGATGCATTGTGGTGAGAGCATTTGAAGGTTGAGTGAGTTTAAGGAGGTTTGGTGGTGTGAGTTTTAGAAAGATTTAATAGAGACAATGGGAATTAAAACAATCAAAGCACATTGGCAGAGGGCTTCATTTCAAGATGTTTTTCAATGTTTTGATTTTTAAAAGGAGGTTAACTTTTTTGCAGAGAGGAGTGCATTAAGATAAAGTAGAGGCATGTGGAATTCAGAGAAACAACATTTCAGACACAGAAGGGAGAAGTTGCAATGTTGGCTCAGATTTCCAGGTAAAGAGCTTAAAAGATCTTATGTTTTTTAATAAATTTGAGGCAGATCAGAGAAACAAATAAATAGGTAACTACAAAACTTACCTGGAGGCCCAGGATGGAGAGAGGTTAGCTGCCAGAAAATGACAGGTAGCACTGGGTAATATGTGCCACAATTCTATTTAGAAGACAAAAGCCGGCACCTCAATTATGACAACTGCTAACTCAGGAATTTGCATTGTAAGTGTTTAATATACAAATTCCATTATAAATATTTACCAACCATTTTAGATTGTAAATATTGATATAAGGTTTGTGGGCAGATAGTGCGTACCACATCACTCTCACTTAATTTAACACAGTGTGGATTCATAAAGAAGCTTTTGCTTCAAGTTTTTTGATTATCCAGGTTATGAATAGTCTGACCTTTTTTTGATATCTTTCCCCCATAAACACAGGCATATCATTTCACAGGGAAGAAAAGAATGCATGTGTACACTGTTCCTTTAGGAAATCTATATGCTGTGCAGTCAGCATGATCATTTCTCATTCTACTCTGTATAAGATCTGATTCTACAATACATTCTTAATTATTTGCCTGGAGCAGATAGCATTGAGCCTAAAAGTAGCAGCAAAAGCCCTGAAATGTAATACAAGAAAACAGCAAATTTGCTCCATGTCATTTGAAACCATATAAGAAAAACACAGGTTTTGAGGAAGCTTTGCAATGGAGATCGAACTTTCAAAGAACTATGAAGACTATATCCGAAAGTAAGTAATCTTAAATTCTTCCTCAAGCACTAATCTAGGCATACAAATAGGAGATCCAAATAGAAGTAAACAGAAACAGAATGGAAAGCTATCAGTGGAATCCAGAGGGCTTCTTCAGGCCATGTTAGATACAGTTACGCCAAAGTCCACAGCATGCCAAAGCGCCTGTCACTAGCTCTCAAGTTAGGACAATAATGCTTAATGCTCCAGTCTGCAGCCTTGCAGATGGCCTCAGAAAGAATCTGCCACTTATCAGTCCAAGTAGTGGTCAGTGCACTCAAGTAGAGAGCCGTGACCTTTCTCGTTAGATTTAACTCTCTTGAGAGCAAGAAAACATTCCACTACCCAGTCTCTTTTTAGTAATTCTTTAAGAATTGATCTTAAACAAGACACTAATGAAAACCTTTCATCACATCCACATTAAAGGTTAATGTCTTGTGTATTTCAACAGAATTTCCTTTAACAACAGAAGAAATGTAAAGTTGGGCATAACTTCAGTGTGATTGCCTGAGAGAAGTAGTATACTGATTAAACAAAGAAGTGGATAGTTTGAGAACTATTCCATGTGTGCCAAATAAAGCTAAAACTTATTTGCATGGGTCTCCAGTTACTATCCCCTGCATAGACTGGAAAAGAAATACTTCAACGAAAAAACATGTTTCAAGCAGTATTTGTAGACCCCAGGCTTGAAATGCACCATTCATTCCCCTACCAACCCCCTCCCCCATCTTCCGAAATGGTTATATAACAAACCACATACTTGTCCAAAGTTTTTGGGATAAGGTGAAATAGTTTTATTAAGAGAGCTAATAGAGGTTGCAAACTTTTCTCATTTACGAGACAGGAGAACTATCTGCTTACCAAAATAGAAGAAAACAAAATCAGGCTATGGTCCAGATCAAGAACTGATAGGCAGCAGAACAAGAAGATTAGCTAACAGTTCCCAATGCACATTTTTTAAAAGGGATAGTATTTCCAAGCCGCAGAAATAAATAAACAAGGAAGAATGTCAGATTTGTACAAATAGGTAAAAATTTAGGTATGTCAGGATCAGTCAAGTTTAATTAGTTTGTTGAAAAGTAAAATCTGTACAAGTTACAACTCTAATTACTCTTAAGTTTATTCACGAGCTTAGGCAGTTTTTATCCTTGCCACCAGTACCATATAACTGGTGAATTTTATTTAGCAGAATATAAACTCAGAAAGACAGACTCAAAACATTTTCTGTAACCATCTCAACACTCTGGCCAGCTTTTATATAGTGATATATCACCGGGGCTTTTAAAAATAACACCTTAGCCAGAAACATTACTGAAGTATATCTATCAGGTTTAAAGTTATAACCCACTATAAATAATATTGAACTGAACAGTGCAAGGTATTAATTTGCAAAGTGTCATGATACAAGCTGAAGAGATATAAAACAATTAAATGCAATACTTACACAACCACCAGCAAGGATTTCTGCAATAACAGGAATTGAGCCATCCCTTTGAGTGAACTTGTCTCTCACAAAATCATTTACCTGTTAAAGAGAAAATAGACAAGATATGAAACATCACTGATATCTCTTTTAAGACATGGTGTATTTTTGGTTGAAGAGATTTCTTTCCCTTCTACACTTTTTGTCAGGCTTCCAAAACCATTATAAATGGGTAGGTGTACAGGCAAGTTATTGGTAGTTCTTTGGGCAGGCTGACCTGAAACCAGTTACTGGATGGTACCATAAATAGCCAAAAGTAAATCTTCCATAGGCCTCCCTTCCCTCCAGGTAGCGGTGTCTGCTATCTACTTCACCAGCTGATTCAGCCTTGCTGCAATGGGGTGGAAAAAACTAATTTTTTAATTGATTAACTACATCCATTAACTCAAAAGGAAGGGCACATTACTTCATGTAATGTATATTCCAATCTGGAGCTATGAGGTTGTTCCTGTTTCCCTAGTGTTTATTTTCACAGATTAATAGTTTGAGCGCTCTCTTTCCAAACAGCAAAAAAAAAGCTGATAATAGCAAGGATAAAATTATTTAAAACAATTGCATTTATATAGTGCCTTTTGTAATCACAGGATGCCAAAACACTATGTGATCAATGAAGTTCTTCTGATACAAAAGCAAAATACTGTGGATGCTGGAAATCTTAATTAAGAACAAAAAATGCTGGAG
Organism: Carcharodon carcharias; assembly: GCF_017639515.1. Classification (NCBI taxonomy): domain Eukaryota; kingdom Metazoa; phylum Chordata; class Chondrichthyes; order Lamniformes; family Lamnidae; genus Carcharodon; species Carcharodon carcharias. Next base: position 79,204,464 of record NC_054478.1, read on the forward strand.
AAACTCAACAGGTCAGGCAGCATTTATGGAGAAAAACAGTGTTAACATTTCAGGTTGATGACCTTTCATCAGAACTGTTCTAAAAGTCATCGAACTGAAACATTAACTCTCTTTCCACAGAAGTACTTTTGATGTTTAGCCACAATCACAATGGAGGAAACGTGGCAACCAATTTGTGCACAGCAAGTTCCCATGAACAACAATGTGGTAATGACCAGATATCCTGTTTCTTGCGATGTTGATTGAGGGATAAACATTGTCCAAGACACCAGGGGTAACTTCGTGGCTCTTCAAAATAGTGACAGGGCAGACGAGTCCTCAATTTAGTATTTCATCTGAAAGACAGCATCTCCAATAAAACAACACTCCTTGAGTAATGCATTGGAGTATCAAGCTTGATTTTTGTGCTCCTAGAGTAGGACTTGAATGCAAAGTCTTCTGATTCAGAGGTTGCTAGCTGTTACCAACAAAGCCACAGCTGATCCTGGAAAGTAATGGTTTTATCAGGACTAGGGCATCAAAGGTGGAGGTGAGGAAGCGATTGTATAAAATGAGTATTTGCAGAAATGTTATGGCAAACAAGGGCCAAAGACTAGAGTTTTAGTTTTGAAAATTCAATTGTAAGCAAATTGCAGGATACCATATTTGTTGGCGTATAAGTTGACTTCTGAAGCCTAGAAAATTGCTCCAAAAACAGGGGTCAACTTATACGCCGAGTATAAGCATAAACTTGATTTTTGGGGTGCGAGAAATGGGTTTGGCTTAAACGCCAATCTGACTTAATTTGCCACAATTTACAGTAGCTTTTATTCCAGGGGCAGATACAGAAGGTGGTAATGGAAGTGGATTGTTAGTGCAGAGTGATACAAAAAAAGTGATCAGAGGTGGCCTCATCTGTGAATAATATGATGGGAACAGTGAGAACATGAGATGGCAAGTTCAAAAGTGGTGATGAATGTAGGTTGGGGGGTTTACGTGGAGATGAAGGACACCGAATCCAATTTTTTCTAAATGAAACATCTGCCATACAGACGTAGGAGGTACTAAAACTTGTTAACAAGGAAAATAACACATATCCAGTTCCTACATGTGACTCAAGACCCACAGCAAGTGCTCTGAACAAGGGCAGTTAGGGATGGGCAATAAATGCTGGCCTAGCCAGTGACTCCCACATCCCATGAATGAATTTAAAAAAAGGAAAAATTGCATAGTTATAATTTTTTTAATTCTTTATTCTTTCATGGTACATGGGTGTTGCTGGCTAAGCCAGCATTTTTACTGCCCATCGCTAATTTCCCTAGAGGTGGTGGTGGTGAGCCTACTTCTTGAACCGCTGCAGTCCACGTGGTGTAGGTGTTGTTAGGGATGGAGTTCCAGTAATTTGACCCAGCCACAATGAAGGAACGGTGATATGGTTCCAAGTCAGCATAGTGTGTGGCTTGGGGAGGAACTTATAGGTGGTGGTGTTCCCAAGCATCTGCTACCCTTGTCTTTCTAGTTGGTAGAGATCACCAGTTGGAAGGTGCTGTCAAAGGAGTCTTGGTAAGTTGCTGCGATGTATCTTCTAGATAGTACACACTGCTGCCACTGTACGTCAGTGGTGGAGGGAGTGGATGTTGGAGGTGGTGGATAGCGTGCCAATCAAACAGGCTGCTTTGTCCTGGATGGTGTCGAGTTTCTTGAGTGTTGATGGAGCTGCACTCATCCAGGCAAGTGGAGAATACTCCACCACACTCCTGACTTGTGCCTTGTATTTGGTGGACAGGCTTTGAGGAGTCGTTAGGTGAGTTACTCTCTGCAAAATTCCCAATCTCTGAACAGTTCCTGCAGTCACAGATTATACCACTATGCCACGACCTCCTCTTTCTTTGCTGAAAGGTTCTGTTTAAGATACCAGCACCAATATCTCATTTCCAAGAAAAAAAATTGGGAGATATCTTTCCACCTCCATCATAAAATGTAACTAGTATTTTGTAAGCTTGTATATCTTTTAGAGTAGCTGCACTCTGGTGGTTGTTGATTTCTGTTCCAGTTCAGTTCCTGGTCAATGGTAACCCCCCCGCCCCCCTCCAAAGGTTGATAGAGGGTGATTCAGCGGTGGTAATGTCATTGAATGACAAGAAATGATTGAATTCCCTCTTGTTGGAGATGGTCATTGACTGGCACTTGTGTGGCACGCAAGTTACTTGTACCTTATCAGCCTAAGCCTGAATGCTGTCCAGATCTTGATGCATATGGGCACGAATTGCTTCAGTATTTGAGGAGTCGCGAATGATGCTGAACATTGTGCAATCATCAACGAACATCCCCACTTCTGACCTTATGATGGAAGGAAGGTCATTGACGAAGCAGCTGAAGATGGTTGGTCCTAGGACGCTACCCTGAGGAACTCCTGCAGTGATGTCTTGGGACTGAGATGATTGACCTCCAATAACCACTACCATCTTCTTTTGAGCTAGATATGACTCTAACCAGTGGAGTTTTTCCCCGATTCCCATTGACTCCAGTTTTGCTGGGGGGTCCTTGATGCCACACTCCATCAAATGTGGCCTTGATGTCAAGGACAGTCACACTCACCGCACCTCTTGTTTGAACTAAGGCTGTAATGAGGTCAGGCGCTGAGTGGCCATGGTGGAACCCAGAGAGTCTGTGAGCAGGTTGTTTCTGGTAAGTGCCGCATGATAGTACTATTGACAGCCTCTTCCATCAATGTCCTGGTAATGTAGTTGGAAGCTCAGGTTGGGGCAAAATATGACACAAAGGTTACAAACAATCTGGTTCAGGCACAGTGGTTCTCGGGAAAATAATGGAAATGGTGGCTAGGAAGTACAGTATGTGGCAGGGACTGAAGGCAATGGAATCAGTCTTCCCAAGATTTAACTGGAGGAAATTATGCTTATCCAGCACTGGATACTGGACAAGCAGACAATGGTGGGGTTGAGAGAGTTGTGGTGTAGTCAGTGTACATGTGGAATCTGGATAATGTCACCAAGGACAGCATGTAGATGAGAAAAAGGAGGGGGCTAAAGATAGATTCTTGGGAGACATCAGGGATTAACAGTGCAGAAGTGGGAAGAGAATCTATTACAAGTGACTCTCTGGCTACAATTAGACAGATAAGAATGTGAGTACAGCCCTACCCAGCTAGATGACAGTGATGAGGTGTTGGAGGAGGATAAACTGTGTCAAAGGTTTCAGTCGTGTCTAGAAGGATGAGTGGGGATAGTTTGCCTTTGTCACAATCACGTAGATTTTCTTCAGTACTGTGGCAGGGGCAGAAACCTGAATGGATAGATTCTGAGAAGGATGGGTATGAATTTGGGAGGTGGTAACATTTTAGGACTTTGGAGAGGCAAGAAAGTTGGAGATGGTGTAGTAGTTTCCAGCCAGTGGATCCGTGTTGTTGTTTTGACGAGAGGGATGATGACGGCAGGTTTGAAGGAGAAGGGTCAATACTTGAAGAGAACCATTAACTATATCAACGAATATGGAAGCCAGGAAGGGAAACTGGGTAGTTTAGTAGGAATGAGTAAATGGTTGTCACAGACAATAGGAGCTCACAGAGGGCATATGGGGAGATAGGAAAAATACTAGAGAAAAGTACCAGTTCAAGGTTAGGGCAGGAAGGACCCTTAGAGGAAGTTTGGCTTGGCAGGCTAGTGGAAGATCGGATGATCTCAATCTTATCCACAACAAAATGCATGAGCTCCTTGCACTCATTCTTGGAGATGAGGGTGGAACAGGCAGGGGATGGGGGTTTAAACAAAGATTTGCAATAGAGAAAAGCTGAGGATACCTTTGCATTCCAGGATCATCCTGGAATTGTAAACAGTTTTTGCAGACAAGAGCAGGACCTAATAGTGCTTTATGTGGTCCAGCTAGATCTGGCAGTGAATGACCAGGCTGCCATATGCATTCAAGTCTGCGTCCCTTGGACTTAAGGGAGGGGAGATGAGGGCTGTATCAGGGGAATGGTCATGACGAAAGAGGTTAACAGTATTAATGTGAACAAGGGTATCAAAGATAGAGCTGAGTATGTGGTGAGCAGATTTGTAGCTACAGAAATGTTGTGGTGAAGAGAGGACTGAAGATTGCACATTGCAATTTTGGAAGATTTGTAGGTAGCTTTGTAGATAAATTATTGGCCTCTGAACGTTGTGCTGTTCAGTAAAGTAAACCAACCTCTTAGCAGGAAACTATTTCTAAAGTTATTCAAAAGCTGGTAATGGTGAGTGTGCTAGATCTTGCTTTGGCTTCAGTAGATATATTTGCATTTGAGCTAATGAGCAATCAAAAACATTGAAAAATAGTTAGAATTCAGTGGGCTGTGCTCCTCAAAATAATGGCCTGGTAAGTGAACTGTTATAAATCGACAGCTGTGCTATTGTTGCAGCTGTAGTTAAGCTGCAAGCAGGACAGGAAGTTAAGAATCTGAACAGATAGTGGAGGGGAGGAAGGAAAGGGGAGGAATGGGAAGGTAAAAATGCAATCAATGTCAGGAAGATCTAGGGAAAAGGACAAAGGTCATGCAAATGGTAACATAAGAGGCAGCCTATCTGAAACCAACCAAATTAATCTCTAATTCTTGGAGAAGGAAACCTCTTTTTTTATAACATCCCTAGATCCTCAAAAAAATTCAAGGATTGCAATATTGTGTCAGGGAAGTATTTTCTGCAGTTGAGAGAAATGCGAAAACCAGGAAAATAAATGAGCATTTAAAAATATGGAATCAATACTCATCTATAGAACAGGGGCAAACTTATCCTACAAGTTAAGAAATGCTACAAAAATTCAAGTCACAGGTCATCTCCTTGCAAGATCAATATAAATAAAATAGATGCATCCAAGTGGAGGAGGAAGGGAAGATGTTTAGTTTGGCGTTACTGCCTTGGATATGCACAATTAACTATTTTATTCACTGGGTGTCTTATGTGGTACACTTGAATAGTAATTTTCAGAACTTAAGGGCAAAAAAAGGACCAATATCAGACCTATAGCACAAAGTAAACATTAATTAACTGTATCTTGGCTTTCTAGGAGTCAAATGTAAATACTATTAACAGTGAATCAAGTACAGAGTACATCTATATACATCTAGTACACACATAATAATTCCATTAAACTGCAGTTATGACTTTGAGAATCTAAAAATAAAATTGAAAACTTCTGAGTTGTTGTATTTAGATTCAAACAGTAAATAAACAAAATCAGAACAAAGAATTAAGAATAGAATGAAGACTTACAGTAAGTTTAATGGCCTTTTCCGGAGCAACGCCCAACAATTGTGGCAAAAGACCTAAGTGTTTGGAAGGGTAATATCAATACCATTAGCAATAATGAAATATGAATATAAATTTGTCACTGCAATATTATCTACATGAAAATGTGACAACAAAATCATCAGATTTGTGAAGAAACTTAATTGGTGCTTGTTAATGAAATTCAATTAACTCATTTCAGTATTCACAAAGGACTTAATCTAGGTTAATAACGGTTATCATTATATAGCTCATGTAATTACAAGACAAAAATTCTCGGCAATTTTTTTCTTGCTATTAGGTAAGTTGTATATATATAAGGTTCTATTATTGAAAATCTGACCTAATATGCATTTGAATTAATTCAATTAACTGTACTGAGCCTGCCAGACAGTAAAATTTCACTTCTCATACCTGCTGGTCTGACACCCATTTCAGCCAGACATTTTTCTAACTGGATAACCTGCAATTAAGTTGCCTTAAGTTTTTGCATACATATGCACACAGGGGTAAAGGAAAGGGTGGGAAAGAGGAGTTGAGATGAAAGTTCAGTCATGATTAAATAGTGGAACAGGCGCGAGATGCCCAAGATCCCTCCTCTTTATGTTCCTGTTTTTCGCTACTAACCAGTACATGCCCTAGAGTGTGCAAAAGCTGAGGATTAAATTTGGCTGTGGTGCCCTGCTGCAGTTGAATAGTCTGCTGACACTCAATGTTGAGACATGAAGACTGCCCATTTGAGGTATGTACGATCAAGGGCCTTTTCAGATGAGAATTTCATTAGTTAAATACGTCAAACCAAACCGCGGAAAACACCATGAAAGTTATCCAAATCTAACATAATCAGCGAAAATTATTTCATTAATTTATATCAAAGAATGAATGAAATGAAGCAAAAACAAACAAATGCACTTGCTTTTTAATTGTGCCTTGCAGCATGTCCCAAGGTGTTTTGTAACCAACAAATTACTTTTGAAAGATAGACAAATGTGTCAGCCAATCTGCATACAGCAAGTCCCACAAACTGCAAATGATAAATAACCAGTTAATCTGATTTGGTGGCGTAACTGGGAGGGATTTCAATTAGAATACAGGCAGAACTCCCTGCAATCAAACCAGCAGTCCATCAGGGTAACACTGGAGGGCCACTTTACTTTTTTTTAAAGACTATTTTTGTTGGCCTATGAGTGCTCCGATTTAGTGCTGTGGAGGATCCTCTACTTGTTCCATTCCACACCTGTCATCAGTGAGCTGCCTGTCAATATTTAGTACTGACAGTTCATTTTATTTAAAATAAGCGCCAATAACCAAATTCGATCAGGCCTTGCTTGATAGGCAATGTGATTGCTCTGTCTAGCTGCTGATATATGCTATAAATGAAAATTGTCTCCTATGCTTGCATCTTTTTATTCATGAGCAATCAGTTATGGATGACTGTGAACACAATTTGAGTGGCCATCCACTTTAAAGACTATTTTAGCCCAAGCCCAGTGCAGCCCCCACCCTGTTCAGAATGCAGAATGATTCATGTACATGCAGTTCCTGGGATTGAATGAAGCAGTTAAATTTGCGATGTTCATATTGGTTGCCTCTTAATAGCATATGTACAACCAAACCCTCTCACTGACAAGGCAGTCTCTCTCCTAAGACACTCTACTTTGTCTCTCAATGTGAAGACAACGTAGCTATCGCCTTAAATGATGGCTACAAAAAAAATGAAGGACATGTAACTGTAAGCTCATGCACTAATCTCCAGGTGACTGACAATCGTTCTGCAGGATGGGTACCTACCTTCATGAAGCACCAACTTAAGCACTAACCATAGGTCCCTTGGCATGTAACAGGTTCAAAGTATGGCTAGTTATATTACTTTATTAAACTACATCTATATGAAACCAAAGCATAGACACCAAGTAAATTTATCATTTTCTTCAATAAAATGGGACTATAATTTGGGTAAAATGTACTCCATGTAGACTTTCCTTTCAGTAAAATCTTAGCTACACAAAAACAAAAATACAAGACAATAAATATTGACAAATGGCTTGGCGATTATGTGATGGGCTACCAGTGCCTCCCTCCATCCATATGGTAGTTTGTTTAATATTCCAAAACTATTTCACAGTTCAACAATAACTTGCAATTATACAGTATCCCAAATGCAGAAAAATGTATCAAGCTGCACGACAGATGTGTATATTAAGAGGTTAAGAAAAGGACAAGGAAGATCTAAGCAAGATGCAAAAATAGTGCTGAATAAATTAACTTTACTCAAAACAGAGAACTACTCTACAACTGACCTTAACCTGGGCACATACACAAACTAATTGTATTAAATCAAGGAATTTTAACTTCTTAGTCGGACTTCTTGAATTGCTTCTTTTCCTCTATATGCATCAAGTCTCTTTCTTTTTCAAAGGTTCGAATCCTTTTCAAATGTTTTAATGTCTGCCAGTGAACCTGATCTGCTTCTGAAAAGACTGTTGAGTGACTTTTGCTGGTACTCAGCCAAAGCAGTCATGCATACCTGGTACTGCCAGTCAAAAGTTCTCATTAAGTGGAGCATGCTTAGAGAACAGCAACACTAACAATAGTACATTTTCTGGCATAATTCATCAGCAGATGGCAGCCTCTCCCTCCCTTATCTTAATTAGGAACCTGGTTTTCATTTTTTTTGGAACAAAGAAGTACTTTTCACAAAAACAGAATATTGCTTAGCACTAAGGGTGGACATTCTTCCTAATTTTCAATTCTCTTGATCTGTTTTTCTCCTAATGAGTAGATTATGCAACTTGATAATATATCTGCTGGCCAACTAAATTTTGGGGAAATCCTGATTGAAAGCCCATATTTTTCTTTTCGTTTAAACAAAAATGGTATTGCTACTGCTGACAAATGTTGGCATTTATCTTTTGTTACACTTTCTCACCAGCATAAGCTAGAATTTTTTTTATAGTCAGAATGAAAAGTACCAAGTAACTACTTTTGCTGATTTTTTCAAACTCAAACATTAAACATTTACAATGTTTGGAAACATGCTGTCAAAAGCACAGAGTACAGGTGCAACATTTAATATGTATTGCTAGGAGTAGAAGCTGCATACTTTCACCTGGGTTTCATAAACTTACTTTGCCCAGCAAAAAACAATTTGAACCACTAGATCTGAAAACTCTAGTTAGAAAAGTAGTGAGGGAAGGCATGAACAGGATACCTTTTAAATTTTACTTCAGAAGTGGGGGAGGGGTGTAAAAGGGGAGGTGGGGAGACGAAGAAGAGGAAGAAGGAAAGAAAGGTATTTTCCCAATAGCTCCGTGCACTGACAAAAGTGATATATTGGCAGCACCTATAATGGAACAAAAGAACATTTATTCTCAAATAAAATATAGATTTTGCCACCCTAACCTGCTCAAATGCAGAATACCATATATCACTGAATTCACGATCTCATCTACACCATTAGAACAAGTGCCAGTCTTGTTATTGTACCTGTGCATATTTTACTGGAAGTACAGTCACAGAACTAAAACCACGTGGCACATGATTGTCATTAGTCGGAGTTTGGAATCAGATAATCTTCCCATCGCAGCTAAGGAATAAAACACTATCACCACAGTCCCTTAATAAATCTAATGATTGCATAATTATACTAAAAACCTACCTCTATAAAGGCCAAAAATGCCTTCGTACCGTACAACTTTCTGGAAACAGTCAAAACTATTTTTGTACATCAGTTCTCCAATGAAGGACCCCGTAGACCGCTGGTTCTGCATCCTTGTTTTCACCAAATCAATAGGATAAACTGCAGTAGCTCCCACCGCTGCATAAAAAGACAATGGTCAAATTAAGTTAAAGTAACATTGTTGAAACCTTTTGGAATAATCACATTAGTTGCTAATATTTAAATATAGTCTCCACCAGTTACAAAGCCCATGCTTAAGGCTAGCAACTGTCTATACGAGGCACTTTCCATTACCATTTTCAACACCAGAGAAATCAATTACAAGTGCTTCTTACAATGCATTTAGCACACTGGCTATTCCAAGCAATTCAATAAGCTTATCACACCTCACTAAACTGTGATTACTTTAATTACTAACTGTTCTGTACTACTGTTTAAAGGAATAAAATAACTGTCAAGAAAGGCTGCCTTGCCATTTCAAATTTACTTATTTCCTTGTCATTTGAAAGTTACTCATTCCCAAATCATGATAAGAGGCTGATGCCATCAGTGCTGCAAGGCGAACAGCAGTGCCATTTGCATTAAATGAACTGTGGGCTGGCTGATTTCAAAGTTCCTGAATTGCTGCCATCGCCTTTGAAACACAACACTTTTGATTACTACTTAATAAGGTGGTGAGGCAAATATTTTGGGTAGTTTATCTGATTCTGTCATATGCTGCTATCTTTAACACACTTGGATTTACTTGTAAATTTTAATGTTACACTCCGAATTCCCTGGAGGACATCTGGGGCAATGATAGTTTAACTGTCCAATGCTTACAGTGAACAAATTGTGTTAACATCAACTCGCCACTGTAAATGGTGCAGACTATATCTGTTCATGAAAAAAGAACCTCAGTAAATTGAAAGAAAATAGTTAACAATAATGACTGAGTACTTTACTGGAATTAATGAAACTACACCACTAAAACATTAGGGAGGATCACCAGCAATGTCGCCAAAATTAGAAATGACATCTCTAAACAGGTGTAATACTTCCATGGGCCTCGAGGAACATATTTTCTTTTAAAAATCCTAGCATGCACAATAAATACTTTCCTTCCAATAACTAATTTTAATACCACGATTATCTAAACCTTTTTTAAATTGTACATTGAGGACATAAAACACATTAATTTTATTCAGAAATCATTTGTCAAACTAAAAATCAGAGCAGAGGGGCCCATGGAGCTGTGTGTAGGGAAATGGGAGCAGGAAGCTTGAAAAATGCTAGAGAACTAGGACTATAGAACTTTGCAAAAGAGAAGCATGAGTTGTAATGCTCTGGATTGACTGGAATTTGTGAAGTGTGGAGGAAGGAAGGCCAGTGAGGAGAACATGCATAGAATTTACTGCACAGAAACAGGTCAACTGAATTAATGGATCAATGACAGTGTTACTCCTCATGAGCCATTTCCCACATGAATTACCTCATTCCACCTTGCCCCCATATCCTTCTGTTCCTTCTCCATCACTTAAACAATAAGCCTGCCATTAAATGTATCAGTGTTCATTTAATGAAGCAGTGAGGTCCACATTCTCACCACCCAGTGTGAATAAATTATTTATAAATTCTTTATTTGCTCTGTTAATGGTTATTTTATATTTATGTCCCTTTGATTCTGGACTCACCCACAAGAGAAATTAGTGCCACATGTCTACCCTTCAGGATTTTGAAGAGCCCTATCTGGCCTCCTCTTATTTTATTTTTTTTCCTGGAGAAGAGCCAACTCATTCAATCTTTCCCAAGAGTTCCATGATCTCAATTCTGAAAATGTCTTCGTAAATATTTTCTCCAGTGCTTCAATATTATTTTTGTAGTATTTTTGTACTTTGCACAGTACTCCAACATTGGTCTAACCAAGGTTTTACATAAATTTAACATTATTTCCCAGATTTGTATTCTGTTCCCCTAGGAATGAACCCAGTACTTTATTTGCACTTTTAAATGCCTAATCAATGTCTATTGCTTTTAGCAATTTGTGTGTTTGTATTTCCAGATCACTTAAATCCTTTGCCCCTTTTAGTTTCTCTCCTCCAAGGAATAAATGGCCACCTTACTTCTGCTAATAAAATGAACTACTGCACTCTTTGCTGTATTAAAACTTAATTTGCCATTTATCCATCCGCTGTATAAATTTATATTTTCCTACGTTTTGTTACAATCGTCTACATTATTAGCTACATCACTAATTTAGTACCATCCACAAAACTTATCATATCTCCAATTTCCCAGCTCAAACATATATATGATAAACAACAGCACGGATCCCTGAAGGACAGCACTTCCTTCTTTCCGCCATTCTGAGAATCTTTCCTTACTTCCTACCCTTTGTTTTGAAAAACCTGCAACATAGATAAATGTGAGGCATCATATTTTGGTAAAAAAATGTTGCATATTATTTAGAAAATAAGAATTTAAATGGGGCAGAGGAGCAAAGGGATGTGAGTACAAATACAAAAATCATCAGAAGTAGCAATACAGGTTAACAGGGTCATAAAAATGGCAACCCCAACATGAGGCTTTATTTCTGAGGGACAGAATTGAAAAGTAAAGCTCTTCTAAACAAATATCAAACCTTAGACCACACCTCGAGCATGGAGTACACTTCTGGTCACCACGAAATAAAAAAGATCTGGAGGAATTAGACATGGTGCAAAAATATTTACAAGAATGCTATCAGAAATGCAGGAAGAGGATAAACACACTGGGTCTCTTTTCTCTTGAAAAGAGAAGACTGAGGGGTGACCTCGTAGAGGTTCATCAAAATTATGAGAACTTTTGATAATGTTGACACAGATGGAACATTTCCACTTGTGGGGAAGAGTCAGAGGAAGATATAAAAACAAATAGGCAGACAAATTGCTGAGAAGTGCAGAAACAAAAGGGAATATTAGGGAATTTCAAGTAGAAAGGATTAATCAAGGACAGTCAGCATGAATTTGTTAAGGGAAGGTTGTATCTGACTAATTTGATTGAAAGCGATGTTTGGGGCCTAGGCCGGTGAGAAGGGTTGAGGTAAAAGGGCAGTTGCTGTTGGGCAGGACAAATTCTATTTCATTGACTTTTGCCATCATTCCTTCCTGTCCCCCCTAGAACCATGATAGGTCTCTCCTCATCCTCACCTCCCAACCCAATATCCACCATATTCAACATATCCACGATCTATGCCTTTCCTCCCCTTTCAGGATTCCAAAGGGATCATTCCCTCCAGGATACCTAGTAAACTCCTCAGTCATCTCCAAGGCCCCCTCCCACCCCTCCTACAGCATCTTTCCATGCAAGCGCAGAAGATGCAGCAGCTGTCCCCTACCTCTTTGTTTCTCACCGTCCAAGGCCCCAAACACTCCTTCCTAGTGGAACAAAGATTTACTTGTACTTCTTTAAATTTAGCATACTATATTCGTCACTCACAAAGTAATCTCTTCTACACTGGGGAGACTAAAGACAGACTGGGTGACTACTTTATGGAATGTCTCCATTCAGTCCTCCCATTGCTTGACATTTCAATTCTCTATCTTGCTCCACTCTGGCCATTCTGTCCTTGGCCCGCTACAATATTCCAATGAAGAATAGCATTCATCTTTTGACTATGACTTTACAGCCATGTGGACTCAACAATGAGTGAGTTCAACAATTTTACATCATAACCTCTACTCCCAATGTTTCTTTTTTTTTCTGGATCAGTTTTTGCTTTTGTTTCTTTATCCATTTACTTTGCACTCGGACAGCTGCTATCCTGTCATTCACACCTTCTTTAGTCATACCTTTTTGCTTCTTTACTTTTCCCATTAACTCTCCCTTTGGATTTGTAACAGGAAACCTTTTGTCATTTAATCTATCCTGCCTTCTACCTTAACACAGATCTGCCCTTTTTTTTCCTTCTTTCCATCATTCTCTCTTTTGCTTGCTCAAAACCTATTACATTTCTAATCTTTCTCAATTCTGATAAAAGGTCACATATCTGAAACTCTGTTTCTCTCTCCACGGATGCTACCAGACTTGCTGAGTGTTTCCAGCCTTTTCTGTTTTATTTTAGATTTCCAGCATTCACAGTATTTTGCTTTTTGCTTTTGCATTATTGCTTGAGGTTATGCTAGAACTGTACAAAACACTAGTTAGACCTCAGCTAGAGTACTGTGTACAGTTCTGGTCACCACGTTACAGGAAAGGTGTTATTGTACAAGAGTACAGAGAAGATTCATGAGGATGTCAGCAGGAACAGAGAATTTTAGCTATGAGGAAAGACTGGATATGCTTGGGATTGTTTTCTTTAAAACAGAGAAAGCTGTAGGGAGATTTAATTGAGATGTATAAAATTATGAGGGACCTAGATAGTGTGGATTAGAATGAACTCTTTCCATTAGCAGAGAGATCAAGAACCAGGGAGCATAGATTAAAATAATCAGAAGGATTAGGGGCGAGTTAAGGAGTAGGTTTTTTTCAACCATAGCTGGTGAGGATCTGTAACTCTCTGCTGAAAAGGGTGGTAGAGGCAAAACTCCTCGCCGTATTTAAAAAAAACATTTGGATTAAGCATTTGATGTGCTGTAACCTACAAGGCTATGGGCCAACAGTTTGAAGGCAGGATTAAGCTAGATAGCTCTTTTTCAGCCAATACGAACATGAAGGGTCAAATGGCATCCTTCTGTGCGATAACTCTCTGGGTTTCCAAAACCAAGGTCATCAATATAAGATAGTCACCAAAAATCAAATAATGAATTCAGAACAAAACTTCTTTACTCAGAGGGTGGTGAGAATGTGGTCTTCACTACCACGGGGAGTGGTTGAAGCGAATTTAAGGGTAAGCTGGATAAGCATATGAGAGAAGGAAATTGAGGATTATGTGGATAGCGTTGGATGAGGAAAGACAGGAGGAGGCTCGAATGGAGCATAAACAATGCACGGACTGCTGAGCCACATGGCCTGTTTCCATGCTGTACATCCTATGTATTGCAGTTGAATGTCATATTTTGTGCTTTTTTAGCCATTGTTCAATCCATTCTTATCTGGCCCCTAACTCCATATACATTGACCTCTGTTATGAGTATCTTCTATATACCACATCCACTGCATTGCCCTTGCCTACTCCGTTACTTCCTTAATAAAGTTAGTAAAAACCAATTGTCCTTCCTTGAGAAACTCTGTTATATTTTGTTATATTCTCTATGTCAGAGTGTTTTTGGTATGTCATCTTTCAGCAAAAATTCTAGAAGCTTGCTAATCACTAACATTAAACTAATTATAGTTCCCTGGATAGAAAAGGAATTATATTTGATATCCACTAGTCATGTAGCATAATTCCTTTTCCATTTGAGCATTTTTTACATGGATCCTGGTGACTCTTCCATCGTCTCCCTAGTTTCTATTTCCTCCACCTTTTTTTCAGAAAGGGTGAATGCAGATCCCGGATGCTGGGTTTGTTCTCCTTAAGTTTGACTTGTATAGCCTTTTTGTCCCAAAAGTTACAATATCCCTTTGACTTTTTTTACTATTGTCTTTTCTTCTTTGTTGACCTCCAGTAAAAACTGAGGAAACCCTTCTGTTCAGTATCCTTGTCAGTGTCATCTCCTGTGATGTTATCTTGCACATTCACTCCCTCCACCACCAACACACAGTAGTAGCCATATGTAACATCTACAAGATGTACCACAGCAACTTGCCACAGTTCTTTCAATAGCTCCTTCCAAACCTAGAAGGATAAGGGCAGATCAAAAGAACACCACCACCTGCAAGCTTTCCTTCAAGTCACTCGCTATCTTGATTTGGAAATACATTGCCGTTTCTTTCTCTGTTAACATCCTGAAACTCCCTCCCTAATAGTACTGTGGGTGTACTACACCACATGGATTGCAGCAGGTCCAGAACAAGCTCACCACCATCTTCTCAAGTGCAGTTAGGGATTGGCAGTGAATATTGGCCTTGTCAAAAGCACTCACTTCCCAAGGGACAAATAAAAAATATCCCATCATGACTCTATTCTTAGGTCATGTGCAGGTAAAATATTTGTACTGTTACTTTTTATAGTTTAGATACTGGTTCCATTTTATCTCAGAATGGGAATAACAGCGCACCCAGAAGTCACGAAGTGAAGCCTGGCTGATCTTACTGTAGCCTCCTCTGGCCACTTTGTGACTGCTGCTTTAAGGTGGTTGTTGGTTTGGTCCCATGAGGGCCTCCTGAATGTCGATGTTAACATGCCATTGCAACTTCAGTGATGTCATTGGGCCCACAGCCTTTACATTCATTGTAGGCTCCTGCATGCCAGCAGCAAGAAACCCAGTCAACTTCAACTTGGTGAAGATAAAATGTAACCAAGATGAACTGTGTGGTCCCAGACCTGCAAGTGGGCTTGGATGATTTTAATCCCACTCATGCACAGTTGTTAATAAGATGAGTGGCACAGCTGAATCTACAGAGAATGAAAGCAAAATTAGGATTCTTGTGGCAAAGGAATGACAATGGAAAATAACAACTTAAGTGATGAGTCAGATGCTAGTAAGAAAGTCAGCTCAGGGTCAAGTAAAGCCTAAGCAGGCAGAAAGAGGAAGAAATGTGGTGCTACCTCTTACGTAACACAACAGCCAAGGTTTGACAGCCTGCTGCCCGTTCTTAGTTAGGAAAAACTAGAAAATAATCTTGTTATTTTTATATATAAAGGCAACCCATCCTATTAATATCAGTGTTACTTTTAATAATTTTCATCTCAGCATGGCTAAGGGATTAAAACGGCTGCAACATATGAAATGCACATACTAAATGACTATGTAGATGGTATACTGTGATAACTATTAGCCTGCTGAACTGGAAATTTACAAGTAGATTAAAAACAGAATTTTAATTCAAGTCGTATACCTTTTTTCCAAATTTCCTTTGAACAAGTAAAATATCATAGTATTATTTTGCAAGCATAACATTCTATGGTTTTGACATTAAATATGTTGACAATTATTAAGCCATTTTTAGATTTATGGTTATTTCAGATTGCTACCTCAAACAAGAATTAAGTAAGTTTCAAGTTTTATCTCTTCCAGCAGCCTAACAAATCTACATGAAGGCGCCTCCTGAATTTAACTGGTTTTACCAACATGTCTTAGTACATAAAATGAGACAGTTTGTCAAAATTAGTACTTACTTATGGAAATTTTGCTGCAAATATAAGACATTTGTCAGTGTAATGCAGTAAAAACACTTGCAAAGTTGGAGGCAGAATATAAAACCAACCAGGAGTATTTAGTGTTCGATAAACAACTTCTCTTCCATGCCTTAATGCAGATAAGTTTTAAAACAGTACACATGATTACACTTTAGCTTAATCTCCACATATTCCTGAAACATTTGTTCTCTCTTTACCATCAAATACATTTAACATGTTTCACTGTTTGGTCCAGAAGACCTGTGTAATTACATGTATTGAGCTTTTGCCCTGAAGATAGTCTGGAGCCAGAAGTGGCACTGTAATACTATGTCAGGTCCTCTGATCACAAGTAAATATAAAGGAAACTTTACAGAGCCTTCCAATGTCGGCCCTTTATTATAATAGCTAGCACCTTAGCTGATCCATACTGGTCTGATGGGATCCTATTACACTAGCCTGGGTCTGAGAACAGCACTGAGACATGTCACTTACCTCCAGCAATTGAGCCCAAAGTGAACCTGTAAGCAGACTCAACAACTTGGAGCCATATAGGCCTGCTAGTATCACTGTAAGATTGCTAGTGGGGGACAAAAAACAAAAAGGATGAATGTAGGAAAGGAATATTACTCAGTTAGCTTTTGTAAAATTTAGTAAGAAATACCAGTTCAAACACTATTGGGAGTAGTTACATTAGCTACTACAAATTATAACCCAGCAAACATGAAAAATTGGAATTAGCTTAAATTCAAGTAATGACTATAATTTTGGTATTAAATTAACTTGCTCAAAACAGCACCAATTATTTTAAACAGCTTCCTTCATATGGTTTAAGACTGTTAGTATTTTATTACACACAATTATAAAAACCTTCAGTTCTAATTGCTCTGCAATTTGTAGAATTAACACAAAATATTTTCATATCTAAATTTCTTTCAAAAAATAAATGCACAAACCAACATGTAGTTTTGGAATCTACAGCACAGCTGTTTTGACAATAAACACCATGCTTTCAGTGGCTTTTGTCATTATGGATTATAAATACAGCCATTGCAGTTCATCCTGATATGGCTAGTTGTTCACTCTGGCAATTTGTGGAACACATTCATTCACATCAAGTACTTAAACTGACTCCATTCTAAAACCTGTTACTTTTCCCACATATTCATCCCACACAAAGCTGAGGAGCTTATGAAGCTATCATCAGTTTGATCATAAAAATAAAGTATATGGTTTTGAAGACACGATGGCAGTGCAAATACGTAGTGCTCTCTTGCTTCATATTTCTTGAAACCTGTACCAATTGTTCTGATTTGAAGTTAACCAAAAGTAATCAACCCCATCTCTCTAAATTATGCGCTGCAATGATGGAAGTTAAGTAGGGAAGATAAGTAATCTATTTAACTTTTTTATTTATGTAGCATTTCACACATCAGAAAAGATGTTTTAGAACACTTGACAGTGCAGAGAAAAAAAAATTACAAATAAATTACAAATGCAAGGTTTTATAAAATTGTTGTGTTTTGGGACCGTGTCTTTAAATTAGGGCAAAATGGAGGAATGAAGGGGGTCATATGACCTGTTCTTAATTCTGCTAGCAGCAAGCTGGGGTGGCTTGGTTGTTAAAGATTACAGAGGAGGCACAGGCTGTTTTACTGGGAAGACAGAAGGAGTTCACACCTTGGCAAAAGCATCTGTGCAGATGGCGGACAGATTGTTAGTTGCCGAAATCCCAGCAAGGTGTTAGGAATGTCAGGTCTGGTAAACAGTTATCCTTTAGACTGGATACTTAGTTTCAAGAGAGAATGAAGTTCTGGGTCTAAAGAATAACTAATTAACATTTCTAGCTGGAATCAAGGCTCATGTGATTCACAGTGCCATGGAGATGGGCTTTGAGAGAGGTAAAGAGTCCACAGGCAGCCTTACAGGATGTTTTCTATATAATTTTATAAAAAGGGCCACTCACCATCCTGACTTGGAAATTTGTTGCCATTCCTTCACTGTCGCTGGGTCGGGACCGTGGGGCTCCCTCCCTGGCAGCGTTGTGGGTGTGCCTGCACTGCATGGACTGCGGTGGTTGGGGGATGCTCACCACCTCCTTCTTGGGGACAATTGGGGATGGGCAAAGGATGCTGGTTTGGCCAGCAATGCCCACATCTCGAAAATAAATAAGAAAATAGGGTAACTTTTCTGAATATGACTGAGAGGCAATGTCGAAGGAAGCTGCATCTGTCCTGCAAGGTGGTGGCTGAAATTTGCATCATTCTGCAAGATGACCTGCAGCCAAGGGGCCGCCAGAGTCATCAGGACTGGTATAACCATTAGGGAAACTAGGCAGTCGCCTAGAGTGGCAAAATTTGATGGGCAACAAAAAACTATTGAATGAATTATTCTTGAAACTAAATAAGTAAACAAACAGGTTTCAGCAGTGAGAAGGTCTAAATCAACTGATATCCATCCACACATACTGACATATGTATAGATTTCCATGTATTTATATTGCAGTCTTTCCCAAAGTTTCATTTTACATTCCTCATTCTGTTTATGCAACAGTTTTACAAGTTTGTACGTTTACATGACTATTCCAAAACTACAAACCTGTAAATAATATGAACAAATGCAGCTGAATCCAGCCCACTCTATTGTAATGATTATTAATTGTGTAAATTGCACATAAAATCATCTGGTAACTGCTGCAGGAATGTATAGTATTACATCATGTGAAACATATTATATATTATAATGTGCATTTCTTCCGGTACATATTCTGTGAAAAATGAAGCACAATGAGAATGTATAATCCCATCCTCCTTTTTTATGTGAAGTAAATCAGTAACTATAAATTCAGAATTTTTTATTCATACTAATGCACAATATTCATTTTTGAAAGTTAGTGGGGGTACAGGGGGCCTCAAGGCCAATGGTTCACCTTGGTCACCTAATGCTTTTACACTGGCCCTGAGAGGCATACACTCTTAATGGCTTTGAAAGTGACCATGACCCTCAATTTTCTCACTAATGGGTCATTCCAAGGCTCCACAGCCGACCTTTGTGGAATTTCAGAGTCAGCAGCACACAGTTGCATCCATCAAGTCTCTGATGCCCTTTTTACTAGGTTAGGGCGGTTTATCTCATTCGAGACAGACTTTGCATCACAGACATAGAAGATGACAGGACTTTCATCAGTTGCAGGCCTCTCACAGGTGCAGGATGTGGTCGACTTCAAGAACATGGTGATAAGGGCACACATGCAAAATTTGGAGAGGTGCATTAATTGAAAGGGATACAACTTATAAATGTCTAACTCCTCTGTGACTACCAAGCGGTTTCTGCATGTGTTACCCGCTACTCTGCTAGTTGCCACGATTTGTTCATCCTAAGCGAAGCTGGGCTGCCACAAACGTTCTGACCGATCCCCCAGGTGACTGGAAGGATACTCGGAGATAAGGATATCCCCTGAAAATGTGGCTTCTCACACTCCTCGGCCAACCATAGACCCAACTGCAGAGAAGGTACAACGTGAGGCACCTTCACACAAGGACACTAATGGAACAGGTCATTGCCTACTAAAGATGAGGTGCATCAACACTCATGGGGAGGCAATAATGTATGCATCTCACAGAATATCCAAACTCATTGTAGTCTGCTGCACGCACCACAACTTGGTGGAGAAGGGGTTTGGCACTGAATCTGGAGGAGACCAAGGAAGGGAGCCCCTCCTCAAATGAGGAACAGCAGGAGGAGGAGAAAGTATTCCATGCAGAGGGGAAGAAGGAGGATGATGGCCAAGAAGAAGGACCCCAGGGACGAGGGAGGTGATGGCGCCATAGAAGCTACGAGGAGTCCATACCAGATACCACCATCGTCTCCTGATACAACAGCACTTCACATGATAGGAACTTTCCATGAGTGCGTAGGCTGAGTTGGAAGGCATTTGAGATGCCAAGGGAAGTGTATTAGAAGCATCCTACATATGAGGATTGATGAAGGCCAACTGCATACAGTGCTCAGGTGGTAAGCGAGACATTAAAACTTTTAACTACATGGCAAGTCCAATATTTTGTCAATACCTTATAAATAGTTAACATTTTGCACAGAACTAGATCTTGGTGTGCAAGGAAGCAGATGCTTTTAAAGGCCATGGTAGCAGAGGAGGAAGCTCTGTCACTGGAAGGGTTCATAATTGATAAGGAGGTGGTATTTTATAAACTGTCGGTACTTAAAGTTGACAAGGCACCGGATGAGATGCATCCAAGAATATTGAAGGAAGGGACAGTGGAAATTGCAGGGGCACTGGCCATCATCTTTCATTCTTCCCTAGACTTAGGGGAGGTGCCAAAGGACTGCAAATTGCAAATATTGCACCCTTGTTCAAAAAAGGTTGTAAGGAGAAGCCCAGCAATTTCAGACCAGTCAGTTTAACTTTAGTGGTGAGAAGCTTCTAGAAACAATTATTCTGAATAGAATTAATAGTCACATGGAAAATGAGGATTGATTAGGAAGAGCCAGTATGGATTTCTTAAGGGAAAATCGTGTTTAATTAACTTGTTGGAGTTTTTTGAAGAAGTAACAGAGAGGGTTGATGAGGATAATGCTGTTGATCTTGGGTACATGGACTTCCAAAAGGCATTCAATACAGTGCCGCACAACAGACTTGGGAAAAAAGTTATAGCTCATGAAATGAAAGGTACAGTAGCAACGTGGATACAAAATTGGCTGAGTAATAGGAAACAGTGAGTAATGGTTAATGGATATTTTTTAGGTTGGAGCAAGTTTGTAGTGGAGTTCCCCAGGGGGCGGTATTGGGATCCTTGCTTTTCCTGATGTATATTAATGATCTAGATCTTCATGTGCAGGGGACAATTTCAAACTTTGTGGATGATACAAAACTTAGAAGCAGTGTAAACTGTGAGGAGGAGAGCGTAGAACTTAAAAAGGACAAAGATAAGTTAGTGGATTGGCCAGAGAAGTGACAGATGACGTTCAATGCAGAGAAATGTGAGGTGATTAATTTTGCTAGGAAGAATACGGAGACAATATAAAATAAGGGGAACAACTCTAAAGGATATGCAGGAGCAGAGACCTGGGTGTATGTGTGCATAAGTCATTAAAGGTGGCAGGACAATGGCAGTTAACAAAGCATACAGTATCCTATGCTTTATTAATAGGGACAAAGAGGACAAGAGCAAGGATGTCATGCTGAACTTGTATAGGGAACTAGTTAGGCCTCAGCTGGAATATTGTGTACAGTTCTGAGTGCCACATTTTAGGAAGGATGTGAACGCATTGCAGAGAGTGCAAAAGAGGTTTACAAAAACAGCTCCCGGATGAGAAACTTCAGTTATGAAGATAGATTGGAGGAGTTGGGACTGTTCTACTTGGAGAGAAGATGACTTAGAGGAGATTTGATAAAGGTGTTGAAAATCATGAGGGGGCTGGACAGTGTAGATAGGGAGCAACTGTTCCTGCTCATAAAAGGATTAAGAATGAGAGGGCACAGATTTAAAGTGATTTGCAAAAGAAGCAAATGTGATGTGAGAAAAAAAATTTCAGCGAGTGGTTCACATCTGGAATGCACTGCCTGGAAGTCTGGTGGAGGCAAGTTCAATCAAGGCATTCAAGAGGGCATTAGATGATTATTTAAATAGAAACAATGTGCAGGCTTACGAGAAAAAGTCAGGAGAATGGCACTGAGTCATAATGCTCATTTGGAAAGCTGGTATGGGCCAAATGGCCTCCTTCTGTACCGTAACAGTTCTGTGATTGTGATATCACTGAACCCTACATACAGTCTCAGTCTGCCAGAATTTGAGAGAGTGCACCAAAAGATAGAGGCAGCAAGCCTCTATGGTTCACCAAGTAAGAATGTGAGAAAGAATTGCAAAAAATACAAGCTCATGATGTAGGCATGTATGGAAGATTGGCTAGCTCATAGAAAACAGAAGCTAGGCATAAATGGGTCTTTTTCTGGTTAGTGAGAGGTAATGAGTGGTGTGCCACAGGGATCAGTGCTGGGGTCTCAGCCTTTTAACAATTTATTTAAATGACTTGGATGAAGGGATCGAAGGCATGGTTTCCAAATTTCTTGATGACAGAAAGATAGGTAGGATAGTAAGATGTGAAGATGACACAAGGAGGCTACAAAGGGACATAGAAAGGTTAAAGGAGTGGGCAAAGATCTGACAAATGGAGTATCATGTGTGAAATTGTCCATTTTGGTAGGAAAAATAAAAAGCATTTTATCTAAATGATGAGATTGCAGAGTTTGGAGATGCAAAGGGATCTGGGTATCCTAGTGCATGAATCACCAAAGTCTAGTATGCAGGTACAGCAAGTAATTAGGAAAGCTAACAGAATGTTATAATTTATTGCAAGGGGAAGTGAATACAAAAGTAGGTAGGTTATGCTTCAGTTATACAGGGTATTGGTGAGACCATATCTGGAGTACTGTGTACAGTATTGGTCCTCTCATTTAAGGAAGGATGTAAATGCACAGGGAGCAAGTCAGAGAAGATTTACTAAACTAATACCTGGATTGGGTGGGTTGTTTTATGAGGAAAGGTTGGACAGGCTAGGCTTGTATCCACTGGAATTTAGAAGAGTAAGAGACGAACTGATTGAAACCTTTAAGATCCTGAGGGGTCTTGACAGGGTGGATTTGGAAGGATGTTTCCTCATGGGAGAATCGAGTACTAGGGGCCATTGTCTATAAGTTAAGGGGTCGCCCATTTAGGACAGAGATTAGGAGAATTTTTTTCTCTCAGAAGGTTGTCAGTCTTTTGAACGCTCTTCCTCAAAAGGTGGTGGAAGCAGAGTCTTTGAATCATTTTCACCCCCTTGATGAGCAAGGGGTGAAAGGTTATTGGGGGTAGGCAGAAATGTGGAGTTGAGGTTATAATCAAATCAGCCATGATCTTACTGAATGGCTGAGCAGGTTCAAAGGGCCCAGCAGCTTACTCTTGCTCATGATTCGTATACTCCTAAGAATGCAGATTGAAGCTTGCATTCAGATGAAAAGACTGAGTTTCTGAGGATTTAAACAAGACTGGAAGATTTGCTTAGTGCTGGCTAAAGGGAAGAATCTCCAGGGTAGCCCTCACCATAAAAGCCAGTTTGTGGATTAGAAGCTACCTGGCTGGAAAAGGAAAAGAAAGGAAGCAAGCCCTCCAAAACAAGAATCACTTTGGACCGGTTCCAGAACAGTATGTCCACTTAAAGGACAGAATAAAGTATAACGGCGGAGGGAGATTTTTGGTTGCATTAAAGCATTAACATAGTATAGCTTCTAGTGCTACACTATTCTGTCATTCTACTGCCCATCACTAAACTGAGTGGCAAGCTAGGCCATTTCAGAAGGCAGGTGTGTAAGAATCAGCCACTGTATCTGGGAACTTTCTGTAGTTTAGAGTATAAATTGCTTATGAAATAGTATTCAGTCAATGTTGCTTTTAGTTTGTTGCAATAAAAGTCTTAAAACATGAAACCTTGCCTTGCAATTCCTCTAAGTTGGCCACTGGGAACTGAAATTTCTTTTCAAAGTTAATGATCTCTACAGAGATCATAACACCTTGTGCAAGAGAAAAGTATACTAATGAATGGGACAAAAAAAGAGTGGTGAGTACAAAGCATGGTTAATACCCCTTTATTAATGTGTATTTAGTTTATCTCACTGTGTTTAAAACATTCTTATAATACAACTGGACATGGTACTAATGTTGAAAACACAGGCTGAAATATTGTGTTCCCTGGATGTCTTAAAACTATATAGAAACATAACTACTCATTGCTAGCAGATCTTTCTTTCCTGAGTTTCTAGTATAAGTGCTGGATGTATAGGATCATTGGGAGTGCTCTTTCCAACTACTTGCTCATGTTCGGAGCTTTTTCTCATCTGAAATTTTAGTCAATCCACAAGCCTTCAGCTGAAGCCTCTCTACCTCTCTCTCTCACTTGTTCTTTAAAATCTCTGTGACCACCTGTCCTAATATAACATTTTGTGATTCAATGACAAACTTTGTTTGATAACTCTCCTATGAAATGCCTTGGGATGTTTACTACATTAAAAGCACTATATAAATGTAAGTTGTTGTTACTGTTTTTATTTATTCACAGAATTTGGTAGTAGTCAGATTCGATAGTTGTCTTCAAATGACAGTTTGATACCTACTTAAAAGAGAAAAATTGCAGGGATATGGGGAAAGAGTGGGAGTAACTGGATAGCCATTCTAAAGGGCTGGTGCGGACTAAATAGCTTCCTGTGCTACACTATTCTATCATTCTACTGCCCATCACTAAACTGAGTGGCAAGCTAGGCCATTTCAGAAGGCAGGTGTGTAAGAGTCAACCACTGTATCTGGGAGGCCAACTTTGAGCACATAGTACCAACTGGCTCACAAATCCTCTTGCAACCACTTGTCCCTCCAGACCCTATCTGACCAATACTATTATAAACTGCAAATTATTTTAGTTAAGGTGAGTTGAATGATATTTCAACACATCCCAGAAAAAGCACTTTGAAGAAAATTTAGCAGCACAAGCTGATGTCACTTCCTTTACCCAATCTAAGAGGACTTTGGGGGTGAAGTCAGCTCCAGCATACAGAGCAGCCCCAATAGCTCAGACTGACAAGGGCAAATGTGCTGATCCTTCTATTGCAATCGGAATACACCTTGCATGGGGAGTAAAGACGTGTTATAAGCTCCTCCCAGATATTTTTCATACAGATATCATAGACACAAGCAACTCTGTTTACCAAATCTTCTTTAAAAAAAGAGCATTTTGTATCTTGCGATTCTCATTGTTCTAGTCTGTATCCAGACTCTAGCATGGTACTGAAGGGAATGCCAATGAGATTACTGCACATAGACCCTGCTAAATTGTTTTAAGAAATTCTCCAAATGACTAATCCCTATAACCCAGTCTGAAAAGATAGAAGTATCTTCCTCCAAGTTGTCCAAAGCATTATATTACATATATAAAATACATATATATAAATTAAGTTCTCTCTCAGGTAGTTTACCATAGTGACAACAATGAACTTTAAAATTTGTTTCTATTCTTAATTTTTTCCCTTTTTTATCTAATTTCTACATCATCATTTGTACTGAGAACATGCTTCCAGACAGCTGGCCAAACTGTACCACTCCAGATTTCTGAAAGCAGGCGATCAGCCAGAGCTGTTGCAGAAGCCAGGTACTTACTAGCCCTAAAGAAAATGTGCACTTCTATGCAAGTGGTTAATGCATTCACTGATCTTAAAAAAAATTCAAATCGCCTGCAAATTGAAAAACAACATGCCAGGCCAGGAACAGAAGCATTCAGTCTCTTTAAGAGCTAACACCAATACATGCAAGATGGTCAACAGTCAATTTGTTTCCAAACTTCATTTCAATAGATTCTACAATTGTGACATATAACCATCTACAAGGAAGGCAATAAGATTCTGAGTCATGGCAAAACAGGAGGAACACAACAATGAAGTTCTCAACTTGCTGCATTTCAGGTCACTTACATAAGCTGAAAACATTGTGGCACAGTTCAATGAAACATCCCACCTTTTCACACAACCTTACCTAGTGGTACTGTCATTACTTGTTAGATGGTGTCGAGTAACTACTGTGGCTCTGCCTGACACAGGCAGAGCCACAGCACCGAGTAACTATCTCTATATTTGCAGTCAACTGGGTTGCAACTGTTCAGTGGGACAAACACAAAGCCCTGCTGACTATCAATATGGTCTACCTTCCTCTTCCCTAAAAGAGGTTGTACTCTCTGGTCAATCTCCTGTACATGGTAGCACTATACCAATAATCTTGATTCGAACTCAAGTTCTGTCGAAGGGTCATGAGGACTCGAAACGTCAACTCTTTTCTTCTCCGCCGATGCTGCCAGACCTACTGAGTTTTTCCAGGTAATTCTGTTTTTGTTTTTGATCTTGATTCCCTGACAGCTACATAAACCCTCACTACAAAGTAACAATTTGTCCTTTTAAACCACCCCACAAACAACAACTTGCATTTAAATGTCACGTTTGTAGAAAAACATTCCAAATAGCATTTTGACCCTTCCCACTGACCATTTTTTGCTCTCTCTTCTCCCAGTTCACTCTCCACTCTCAACTGCATTTGTGTGTCCATGATTTTACCTGCCTGTTAGTTCTTGGCCTCATCACACCCTTCCTCAATCCTCCCCAACACCACCAAAACTTATCCTCTTACTAATTTCCCTTTTCCCCCTACCCAGTTCCCTCGCTTCCTCCATAATGACACACCAACCTCTCCTGACCTCCTCATTTCTTCCTGACGCTTTCTTTCTCCCCTGCCCTCTAGCCTTCTCTCCTTCCTCACTACCTAATCGGAATAATACTATAAGGCTGAATTTTACCAGCCCTATGGATATGGAGAGGGAGGGGAGAAAGCTGGCAAAATGGTATGGGAAAGTGTCAGGTGGTTTGTCTTGTTAGGGAAAAATTAAAAATGCTAAAAAAGAACACTAAGAATTTACTGAAGAACATTAAAATCTCCAGGCAGACATGGCTACTAAGCATATTAAGAGTTGACGATTACCAGATGAATACTGCACAGCCTTGAGAGTTAGACTGAAGACACAAGGAGGACATAAAATAGATTACGTGTACTCCCCTCCCACATAGGGAAGGGGCAGATGGTTTTAGCTTAGATATGGGAAGACATACAATGGACAAAGAGGGGTCTTGGATGAAACACAAGCGGTCTTGAGTTGTGAGAACCAAGGTCTTTGCGTACATGTTTTAATTTTGATTGGATAATATAATTATGTATATCCCCTTTAGAATAATTGGTTAGCAAAATCACGTTTATGTGCTCAATAGGATAGTTTTAACATGGGACCGGTGTGTCGGTTGCCGATTAGATATATTCAAAAGTACTCAAATGTATTATAAGAAAAAGTACAAAAGTAATGAAATGTAATCAATCTGGGAACTGAGTCTTCATTCTTAGGAATGATTGTGGCTCCCTTGCATATGCTTGAATAAAACCGGTTAAATGAAGCCTGAGTCTCTGTGGTCGCTATGTGATCGGGGATTGTAATTTCTCCTCCTCAACTGGCCTATGTGGTAGTTGCAGGATTAGAGGGAATACCCTCTTCAGTCTGATGTCTTAGTCACCATGCCATTTGACAACAGGAAAGATGGCAGAGAAGTCACCAGCCCACAGCCCAATTAAGGGCCACTTCCCACTTCCACATAAGGGGACTGTCCAAGCTGCTAAACTAAATTGTACGCTCTTATTTCAAACTGTACACAGCAATTGTTTTGAGCAGGCTTTCAGTAAATGCAAGTTTTTGGTTTTGACACAATTATAAGCATCATGATATAATCATACTAATGTAACTTTAACATTACTAGACATCTGCATTGGAAAGCTACATTTGCCTCCTACCTGCCTCTGGACTTCAGCCAGGTTGTATGGTAGGGCTCCTTCTTCCAATGGTGCTATTCTTTCAATATCTGCCAGTGTGACTCGCCTGAAGGGGGAATAAACAAGCAGAGAAACAGCTCATTAAAAGTATAACACATACAAAGTTCAACCTGTCTTGCCATATGTTTTGTTGCAATAATCTGTATTGCTAAACAATCTTGTTCAGATTATGCTGAAAAAATGCAGTTACTTCCAGTCAAAATCTTAACACAAGATTGTTGATATTTCAAGAAGGTATCCATTTGGGTGCGGGAAATCAATAAATTGTGTTAAGTTGTCAAGCAAAATCAAACCTAACTGACAAAACTTCAACAGTGCTATAAAACAATTAACAGTAGCATATTTAAAAATATGCAATCTGTGGAAAACCATTAAATTAAGTTGCAGTCTACAGGAAACCATTGTTTATAAATATGTGCTTGACCTGTGCACCATTGTCATAACCTTTTTCACTTCATAGAATAGTTACAGCACAGAGGGAGGCTATTCGGTTTGGTGTGTTCATGCCAGCTCCTCCACTTTTCCACATAGCCCTGATTTTTTTTCTTATTCAGATAATTATCCCATTCCCTTTTGAAAGTCACAACTGAATCTGACTCCAGCACACTCTCAGGCATGGAATTCATGACAAAAAAATGCTGTCCTTGCTGGTAATGCTAGCATCCCAAGAATGAATAAAAACAAAATTCCATACCATAACCATTTGCACGGTAAGAAAGCTTGTCATCATATCACCTTTGGTTCTTTTGCCAAACACTTTATTCAGCATCTTCTGGTTCTCAACCCTTCCGCCAATGAAAACAGTTTCGCTCTAGCTACTCTGTCCAGATCCTTCATGATTTGGAACACCAATCAAATCTCCTCTCAACATCTACTTTTCCAAGGAGAACAGCATCAGCTTCTTCAACCTATCCACATAACTGAAACGCCTCATCCCTGGAATTAATCTCATAAATCTTTTCTGCACTCTCTCTAATGCCTTCATATCCTTTCTGAAGTTCCTCCCAGAATTGAACACAATATTCCAGTTGACACCAAACTGGTTTTATAATGGTTCACAATATCTTCCTTGCTTTTGTACTCTATACCTCGATTTATAAATCTCAGGATCCTGTATGCTTTGTTAAACTGTAATCAATCTGTAACCTCATGGCCAGGCATATCCTCCACTCTACCAGTCCCATCAAGCCAGGGAATCAGCAATAAAGGTGCAGGGCATGGATACCTAAAAATGAGGTGTCAACCTGGTGAAACTACAACATAGGACTACTTGCGTGCCAAACAGCATAAGCAGCAAGTAATAGACAGAGCTAAGTGATCCCACAACCAACAGATCAGATCTAAGCGCTGCAGTCCTGCCACATCCAGTTAGGAATGGTGGTGGACAAATAAACAACTCACTGGAGGAGGAGGCTCCACAAATACCCCCAACCTCAATGATGGAGGAGCCCAGCACATCAGTGCAAAAGATAAGGGTGAAGCATTTGCTACAATCTTCAGCCAGAAGTGCCAAGTGGATGATCCATCTTGGCCTCCTCTGGAGATCCCCAGCATCACAGATCCAATTCGATTCACTGTACGTGACATCAAGAAATGGCCAAACGCACGGAATACTGCAAAGGTTATGGGGCCCGACAATATTCCGGCAAAAGTACTGAAGACTTGTGCTCCAGAACTCGCTGTGACCCTAGCCAAGCTGTTCCAGTACAGCTACAACAATGACATCACTTTGGCTATGTGGAAAATTGCCCAGGTACATCCTGTACACAAAAAGCAAGACAAATCCAATCTGGCTAAGTATCACCCCATCAGTCTACTCTGAGTCATCAGTAAAATAATGAAAGGGTTATCAGCAGTGCTATCAAGTGGCACTTGCTTAGCAATAATCTGCTCAATGATGCCCAGTTTGGGTTCTGCCAGGGCTACTCAGCTCCTGGCCTCATTACAGCCTTGGTTCAAACATAGACAAAAGAGCTGAGCTCCCAAGGTGAGGTAGGGGTGACCACCCTTGACATCAAGGCTGCATTTGATGGAGTGTGGCATCAAGGAGCCCTCACAAAATTGGAGTCAATGGGAATCAGGGGGAAAAGTCTCCACTGGTTGGAGTCATACCTAGCACAAAGGAAGATGGTTGTGGTTGTTGGAGGTTCCAGGACATCACTGCAGGAGTTCCTCAGCGTAGTGTCCTCAGCCCAACTACCTTCAGCTACTTAATCAATAACCTTCCTTCCATCATAAGGTCAGAAGCGGGGATGTTTGCTGATGATTGCACAATGTTCAACACATTCGTGACTCCTCAGATACTGAGGATACTCAGATAAGTCCATGCCCAAATGCAGCAAGACCTGAACAAAATCCAGCCTTGAGCTGACAAGTGGCAAGTAACATTCACGCTGCACAAGTGTCAGGCAATGATCATCTCCAACAAGAGAGAATCTAACCATCACCTCTTGATGTTAAATGGCATTATCTTCACTGAATCCCCACTCTCAACATCCTGGGGGTTACCACTGTCCAGAAACTGAACTGGACTAGCTATAGAAATACTGTGGCTGCAAGAGCAGGTCAGAGGCTAGGAATCGTGTGACGAGTAACCCACTTCCTGACTTCCCAAGGACCCACCATCTACGAGGCACAAGTCAGGAGTGTGATGGAATACTCCCCACTTTCCAAAATGAGGGCAACACTTAAGAAGTTTGACACCATCCAGGACAAAGCAGCCCACTTGATTGGCACCCCATCTATAAACATTCACTCCCTCCACCACCAACGCACAGTAGCAGCAATGTGTACCGTCTACAGGACGCATTACAGGAATTCACCAAGGCTCCTGAGGCAGCACCTTCCAAACCCACGACCACTACCATCTAGAAGGACACAAGCAGCTGATACATGGGAACACCACCACCTGGAAGTTCCCCTCCAAGCCACTCGCCATCCTGACTTGGAAGTATATCGCTGTTCCTTCACTGTCGTTGGGTCAAAATCCTGGAACTTCCTCCCTAACAGCACTGTGGGTGTAGCTACACCACATGAATGGCAGCGGTTCAAGAAGACAGCTCACCACCACCTTCTCAAGGGCAACTAGGGATGGGCAAAAAATGCTGGCCCAGCCAGTGAAGCCAACATCCCATAAAAGAATAAAAAAACAGTTCTTCAATGTGCCCTGACACCCTCAACAACCCCCAGATCCCTCTGCTCCTACACCTTCTTTAAAATTGTATGCTTTATTCCATACTGCCTCTCCTTGTTCTTCGTACTAAAATGTATCATTTCACAATTCTCTGCATTAAATTTCATGTCATGTGTGCACCCATTGCACTAGCCTGTCTATGTCTTCTTGAAGTCCATCATTATCTTTCCTTAGTTCACAATAGTTCCAAGTTTTGTGCTACCTGTAAATTTTGAAACTGGGCCCTGCACACCCAAGTCAAGGTCATTAATAGAGATCGAGGCAGCGTCCTAATACTAACTGCTGGGGAACCCACGATAGATGTCTCTCCAGTCTGGAAAACAACCATTCACCACTACACTCAGTTTCCTATCACTCAGCCAACTTCGTATCCATGATGCCAGGTGTCCCTTTTACTCCATAAATTTTGCTGACAACCCTGTTATGTGGCACTTTATCAAACATCTTTCAGAAGTCTATGTACATCACATCAACTACATTACCCTCATCAATCCTCCCTGTTACCTCATCGAAAAATGCAATCAAGTTATTTAAACACAATTTGCCTTGAACAATCCATGCTGGCTTTCTTTAATTAATCCATGTGTGTCCAAGTGACTGTTAATTTTGTCCCATATTTTGTTTCTAAAAGCTTTCCGACCACTGAGGTTAAACTGACTGGCCTGTAGTTGCTGGGCTTATCCTTACACCCTATTTTGAACAAGGGTGTGACATTTGCAATTCTCAAGCTCTACGACTAAGGACAATTGGAAGACTATGGCCAGTGCTTTTGCAATTTCCAACCTTACTTTTCTCAGTATCCTCTGGTTGAGTCCCGGTGATTTATTAACTTTTGTAGTCAGCCTTTCTAATAACACCTTCCCTTTATCAATTTTTAGCCTGTCCAGAGCCAGACAAGAATACAAGAATTAGGAGGAGTAGGCCATTCAGCCTCCCAAGCCTGCTCCGCCATTTGATAAAATCATGGCTGATCAGATTGTGTGGCGTCAACTCCACTTTCCTGCTTACCCCCCATAACTCTCGACTCACTTGTCAATCAAAAATCTATCTAATTTATTACTCAATGACCCACCCTCCACTGCTCACTGGACAAGAGAATTCTACAGACCACCGATCCTCCAAGACAAAAAAATTATTTTCATCTCAGTCTTAAATTGGAGGTCCCTAATTTTTAAATTGTCTCTCCTAGTTCTAGACTCCCCAAAATGGGAAGCATCCACTCTGTCAAGGCCCCACAGGATCGGATGGGCTAGATTTTATGGCTTCCCTACTGGGTCTATTTTCATCAGGGGTGCACGTAAAGTAAGTGGGATTGACTTGCTTCCACTCTGGCTCAACAGGTTCTGAGATGGGTTGATAAGTCCAATGTGCACTCTTTAGACTCTGCCACATATGGACAGGTATTGCTTGGAAGATCAATCAGAGGAGTTGCTTGGAGGCTTTTGCATTCTCTCCACCGCCTTGACTTATCCTCTGTGCGTTCTTGACCAAGTCTGTGTGTTCGGTATCTTCCCAAATGAACCTTCTCTCATTTTGGCCGATCATCACAAGTTGGGAAGATGTTTGACCTCTTCAGAGATGCTTTGAGGACATTCATAAACTGTTTCAGTGGAGATAGCTTTGAGTGATTTAGAGCCATGATGCTGGGCATGTTGGCTTGGGAAAAGGCTGGCTGTTGCACCATCTTTCTTGCCACTGGATTTGGAGGATCTTTTGAAGACATTGCTGATGGTCTTTGAAATCCCTGCATGGTGCCATGACCTTAGGGTTTGAGATTCTTCTTTAGAGAAGCTAAACGATAGAAGTTGGAGTGATTTTGATTTTGAATTGAAGACAGTGTGCAATAGCCAGGTCCTTGTGAAATTAGTGGGATGAAGGGCCAGCATCGTCAACAACCTAGAAATATTCATCCAAGCTCTGTCAGATGGTTTTCCTCTGTTTCTCCCGGTAGATCTCTCTGTAACGCTTGATGACATCACTGATCACTCTGTTCACTTTGGCACTGCATTCTCTGTTTTGGTCATCCTCCGTGAATATATTCCTCTTGTTGGAAAGCTTTTGACAGCCATTTTGATGACAAAACTTGAGGGATGATGTGTCAGCTCGATCTTCCTCTTCAGTTCACTGACTCTCTAGCTGCATTAAGTCTTAACTGGAAATATCTCTCTGTGTGATACAAGCAATTCCACTACGTCAACCTCATCCACATCATAAAATCCAGCCTCCCTCACCGAAATGATGATTTCACGCTAACAGGTGCAGCGCTGTGAGATTCTCGCTGCCACTGACACATTCAGGCCAGAATTTCTGCCACATACCATTCAGGCACGATGACGTGACTTCATCCCATGAATCAGCGATACTATCAACGCCCTTGAGGATGTTGTAGCCACACCAAAATTCCCTGACCGATGGCACATTCTCACCATCTGTTGCCTCAATGAGCTGGGAGAAGGTACAGTGTAGGTAATAAGCCTTGAATGTTGCTATGGGCTGTATCAATGAAGTCATGTTGGGTAGCAGGAATATCAACGTCACATTTTCAGACAATTCATCATGGCTGATAGGATGACCAGGATAACTATCCAAGAAGAGCAAAATCTTGAAGGTGAGATTTTCTCTGGTGCAATATGCCCTCCAGGCAGGGATGGTATTCAGAGAGAACCATTCTTGAAGAGTACTCCCATCATCCAGGCTTTATTTCAATGCCAAATGCCGCGCAGATGTTCCTTGGAATAAACCCTCAATACCCATGGTGTCTCAGACTGGTACACCACTAAGGGCTTAAACTTAAAAATGCCTGCAGCATCTCCACTGAGCAGAACAGTCAAGCAACTTTTGGCAGCTTTAAATCCTGGTGCGGTCTTCTCTTTTGACATGTACGTCCTCTGTGGCATACGTTTCCAAAAAACCCTGCCTCATCAACATTAAAAAATAGTTTTGGTGAGTAGCCACCTTCTTCAATAACTCTCTTCAAATAGATCTGCCGCTTCTGTAACAGCACTAGCTGCTTCACCAGGCATTTTATTGTTGTGCAGATAGGAAATCTTCTTGGAACGGTTGAACTATCCACAACTTCCTCTCACTCTGCTCATTCTGTAAGTCTTTATACAGGCTTTTGGCTTTTTCTTAGATGACCAGACACCTGGCACTGGTTTGGGTCTTTGATTCAGACTGCCAACAGTTTTTCCATGTTCTTCATTATGCTGCTTCTAACCTGACTAACCCTGCCAGCACAAAGGTGTAACACTTTGCACACTTTGTTTGATTTTGTCAGTGCTACAATGGATTGTTCTCACTGTCGTGGGGGGTAGCCCATGCACTCTGGCAATGTCGACTGCTCGTTTTCCAGCCTCACGACAATTTAAAACGTCCAATTTTACTGCTATGCTTATAATTTTTCATGCATCCTTTGCAGTAGCGGGCTCACTACCACTTGCTTGGCTTGCTTGTTTTATTTTAAAGTGATTCCAAGGGACTGCAGCACCAAATCATAAGCCTGAAAGAAGAAACTTTAAAATGGCTCCTCTGCTTCACCTGCTATATATGGCTCATCTGCCTCGCCTGCTGCAAATGACTTTCTCACTGGTTTTAAAATGGCTCCTCTGCTTGACCTGCTGCAAATGGCTTCTCACTGATTTTAAAATGGCTCCTGTGCCTTGACTGCTGCAGGCTTCAACAAGGAAGTCAGCCTCCTGAAGGGTACATCCTGTATTTTTCACTCGAACAAGCCCCGAGGCAAGGAAAGCAATTTTATTGTACCTGTGTACAGCAGCAAATACTGTACCTAGCTCTCTCTCACTGACTTCAATGGTTTCTTTGCCTCACGCACAGCAGGCATTCCTGAAGCTCCAAAATTGAAATCAGCTTGAGTCAAGAAATGGGTCTTTTTTCACAGAGATGAGCTGCCCAGACTTCCACATGACTTGCAAAAAAAAATCTCTTGCTCTGGACATTCTTTCTTCAGAACTTTGCCTCGGTGGCTTTTTTTTTTAAAACATTCCGCTTCTCTCAAGGCACTGACTCACAATGGCACTGATTGGGCATAGGACCCAATATTAGGTGAACATTAAATGAGCTGACATGCGATGACGCACAACACGCGCAATGAAGACCGTGACACGTGCAATGAGGAAGCCAATGGCAATGATGCACAACACACGCTATGACGACCCCAATGGCTATGATGCAAAATTAAATAAAAATGAAAATCGCAATTAGTTTGGAGAAATGGGCCCTGAAAAAAAATGACTTTAAAATGAAACGGTGTTAAGTGGGGTGACTTAAAGCGGGGACTTGCTGCATCCTTCCCACTATTTGGTGGCTTATAGAATACACTCAGTATTTTAATGATACCTCTACTGTTTCTTAGTTCTAACCAAATATATTCAGTCCTCGAGTACTACATGACATCCTCTCTCCAACGCTATAATATTCTCCTTAATCAATTCTGTCACCCCTCTTTGTTTCTTTTTTTCCGTCTTTCCTGAACACTTTGTATCCAGGAATATTTAGTACCTAGTCCTGCCCTTTTTTTGAGCCAGGTCTCCGTTATTGCCATAACACCTTATTCCCATTGGTTATTTGCGCTTACAGCTCACCAACCTCAATTAACACATTCTGTGCATTCACATGCATCCACTATAAACCTAATGTAGACATTATTGCGTGCCCTTTTACTCTGATCCCACAAAATACATTACTGTTTCTTACTCAAGTGCTATCTGTCTCTCCCAATTCTTTGTGCACCTTGCTTTTTCTCTCTGTTACCTCCTGACCCTATCCTTTGCCAACTTAGTTTACATCCTCCTCAATAGCACTAGCCAATCGCCCCACAAAGACATTGGCCCTGGCTCTGTATAGGTGCAGCTCATCCAGCCTACATAGGTCCAACCTCTCTAGAACTGCTGTCCAGGAACAGAAAACCCTCCCTCCTGCATCATCTTTCCAGCCAAGCATTCATCTTCTCTATCTTCCTACTTCTATACTCACTAACGCATGGTACTAGGAGTAATCTAGAGATTACACTGAGGCTCTGCTTGCTAGTTTCTTACCAATCTCCCTAAAATCTGTCTGCTGACTGATCCCTCTTTTTACCCATGTTGTTGGTACTGATATCGTCCACAATCGCTGGTTGTTCACCCTCCCCCCTCAGAATGCTCTGCAGTTGCTCAGTGACATCCTTGACCCTAGCAACAGGAAGGCAACATACCATCCTGGATTCACATCTGCAGCACAGAAATGCCTGTCTGTTTCCTTAACTATAGAATCTCTTATCACTATTACTTTCCCAATCTTCCTCTGGTACAGCTCAGCCAGCTGTGGTGCCGTGCACATGGTTCCTCTGGGGAATGCAGCCAAAGCCATCACGCTCACCAGTAGTCAGAATTGAATACCAGTTGGAGAGAAAATGCACTCAGGGAACTCCTGCACTATTTGCCTGGCGATCACCCATTCCCTCTTTGCCTGCACATTCTTAAGCTGTGGACTAATCACATTTAGTAATGTGCTATCCACCTAGCTCTCAGCCTTGCAGATGCACTGAAATAACACCAGCTGTTTAACTAACTTGCTGGAGTTTTTTGAAGAGGTAACAGAAAAGCTTGATGAGGGCGATGCTGTTGATGTGGCATACATGGACTTTCAAAAGGCATTTGATACAGTGCCACACAACAGACTTGTGAGAAAAGTTATTGCTCAGGAAATAAAAGGGACAGTAGTACCGTGGATACAAAATTGGCTGAAAAATAGGAAGCAGGGAGCAATGGGTAATGGATATTTTTTGGGCTAGAGGAAGATCTGTAGTGGAGTTCCCCTGAGGTTGGTATCAGGATCTTTGCACTTCCTGATATATATTAATGATTTAGATCTTGGTGTGCAGGGGGCAATTTCAAAGTATGCGGATGATACGAAGCTTAGAAGTGTGTGAACTGCAAGGAGGATGGTGTGGAACTTCAAGAAGACAAAAACAAGTTGGTGGAGTGGGCAGATAGGTGGCAGATGATGTTCAATGCGGAGAAGTGTAAGGTGATGCATTTTGGTAGGAAGACCATGGACAAACAATATAAAATAAGGGATGAAATTTTGAAGGGGTGCAGGAGCAGAAAGACCTGGGTTTATATATGCATAGATCATTGAGGGTGTCAGGACAGGTGGAGAGAGCAGTTAATAAAGGATGTAGTATCCTGGGTTTTATTAATAGGAGCATAGAGTATAAGAGCAGGGAGGTAATGCTAAATTTTTAAGACACTTGTTAGACCTCAGCTGCAGTATTGTGTACAGTTCTGGGTGCCACATAATAGGAAGGATGTGAACACATTGGAGACAGTGCAGAAGAGGTTTCCAAGAATAGTTCCAGGGATGAGAAACGTCAGCTATGAGGGTAGATTGGAGAGGTTGGGACTGTTCTCCTTGGAAAGAAGAAGGCTAAGAGGAGATTTGATAGAGATGTTCAGTATCATGAGGGAGCTGAACAGAATAGATAGGGAGAAGCTGTTCCTGATTGTAAAAGGATCAAGAACGAAAGGGCACAGACTTAGTGATTTGCAAAAGAAGCAAGTGTTATGCGAGAAAAAACTATTTCACACAACGAGCGGTTCGGGTCTGGAATGCACTGCCTGGAAGTGCGGTGGAGGCAGGTTCAATCAAGGCATTCAAGAGGGCATTTGAATAGAAGCAATGTGCAGGGGTACGGGGAAAAGGCAAGGCAATGGCACTAGGTCATAATGTTCATTTGGAGAGCAGGTGCAGACATAATGAGCCAAATGGCCTCCTTCTGTGCCATTTCTGTGATTCTGTTGCTCAAGTTCTGAAACCTGGAGCTCCAGCTCTCCAGCTGATGGCACTTCCTGCACGTGGTTGTCCAGAACATGAGAAGTTCCCTGGAGCTCCCACATGGAACAGGATGTGTTGAATAGGACTGTGGTGCCCTCCCATGGATCTATTTATCAGGCTAACCGAATTAACAGATATAAACTAAAGACAAATAAATAATCACCAGCTACTCGGCAATCAACTGCTTCCCTTGTGCTAGCATCACTATTTTATCGGGAGGTTAATTTAAATAAAACTAGACTCAAGCCTATTTCAATGTACCATTTTTAAAACGTACCAAATGTAAAGATCTATTAGACAATTAACTTAATTCATGGTACTTTTGGTTTCTAATACATCCTACCTTGGAGTTTTATACGTCAAACCAATAGACAACTTTGAATATCTATACCAAAAGACAAATCAGTGAATTGAAAAGTAATTACCCTGTTGGACTGTAGAGAGCCACAAGCTGGAAAAGGATATCAACCTCCAAAGGTGTAATCTGTCCAAATTTATTGGCAGCATGAGCAAACTCTTCTATATATCAAAAGAAAAACAAAGATAAGAGCTGCATGCCTATTTGCAATGTCCTAAGCTGTTTTATGCTGAAATTATGCCGACAGCATACTCAGTGGCAGGGGTATCACACTTCCAATACAGAGGGTAGCAACTTGGAGCTCAAATTTTCCAAGTGCATATAGGTTCCAATTCTTTCCAAAGCTTCAAAGGCTCCACTAAAGACAGTACAAACATGTGGTTTCTTCCTACTAGTCCATCAATGGACCAAACTGAAATCAGCATGGAGGGTAATGGTCTAATTGAGCCAAATAGCCTGATTCTATTGTGTAATTCCTCTGTATTGCTACATACTGCACAGAGACTTTCCTGGTTAATATGACTCTGCCGCTTTTTATGTTACATGGCTGAACCATGGGGAACTCCAAAAGTTCCTATTTTGTTTCATTTTTTGATGTGGGTTTGATTAGCAAGAATAACATTAATTTCCCATCCTCAGTTGTCCTCGAGTGGATTGGCACTTTAGAGGGCAGTTAAGAAACAAAAATTTTGCACAGGGAATTGAATACAAAAGTAGGGAGATCATGATTCAGTTATACGGAGCACTGGTGAGCCCACATCTGGAATACTGTGTACAGTATTGGTCACCTTATTCAAGGAAGGATATAAATACATTGGAAGCAGTTCAGAGAAGTTTTACCAGACGAATACCTGGAATGGGCGGAATGTCTTATGAGGAAAGGTTGAACAGGCTTGTATCTGCTGGAGTTTAGAAGAGCAAGAGGTGTCTTGATGGAAACATACAAGATCCTGAGAGGTCTTGACAGGGTGGATGTGGAGAGATTATCTCCTCTTGTGGGAAAATCTAGAACTAGGGGTCACTGTTTAAAGGTAAGGGGTAAAACAGAGATGAGGCGAATTTTTTTCTTTCAAAAGCTCATGAGAGTCTTTGGAACTCTCTTCCTCAAAAGACGGTGGAAGCAGAGTCTTTGAATATTTTTAAGGCAAAGGTGGGTAGTTTCTGGGTAAGCAAA
This sequence comes from Carcharodon carcharias, assembly GCF_017639515.1. Taxonomy (NCBI): domain Eukaryota; kingdom Metazoa; phylum Chordata; class Chondrichthyes; order Lamniformes; family Lamnidae; genus Carcharodon; species Carcharodon carcharias. Next base: position 79,243,596 of record NC_054478.1, read on the forward strand.
GGGGTGATAGGTTATCGGGGGTAGGGGGATGCAGAATTGAGGTTATTATCAGATCAGCCATTATCTTATTAAATGGCAGAGCAGGCTCAATGGACCAAATGGCCTACTCTTGTTCCTGGTTCGTAAGTTCAGATGTGTAACAAGCAGGCCAGACAAGTAAGAATGTCAGGTTTTCTTGCCTAAAGGACATCAGTGAACCAGCCTGGACAGTCCAACATATTATTTTCACTTTTTTGTTACCACCTTTCAAATTTTCAAACTGTCAGGGCGGGATCTAAACTCACTTCCTCTGAATTATTATTAGTCCAGCATTGTCACAAGAAGTCTAATCTAATATTACTACCATAAGACCAGCAATCTTGCAACATATGACATAGATAGAAAGAGGGATGAGGTCTTGCATCAAGAATTCAAGGAGTCAGGCAGTAGACAGAAAAGCAGGACCTCTTGGGTTGTAATTTCTGGATTACTGCCAGTGCCAAGTCCTAGCAAGCATAGAAATAGGAGAATAGCGCAGATGAATACATGGCTTAAGAGTTGGTGCAGGAGGGAGGGTTTTAGATTCCTGGATCACTGGGACCATTTCTGGGGAAGGTAGGACCTGCGCAAGCGGGACAGTCTATATCTGAACCAGAGCGGGACTAACATCCTTGCGGGCAGGTTTGCTAGTGCTGTTGGGAGGAGTTTAAACTAACTCGGCAGGGGGAGGGGACACAGAATGTTAGCAGAATAGGGACACATCATAATACAGTAAAACAATCAAGTCAGAGGGAGTACAGCTGCATCAAGCTTCAGGGGAGTAAAGCAAGGCTCAATGGCATCTACTTTAATGCCAGGAGTATTACAGGTAAAACGGATGAGTTAAGGGTGAGGATTAACATGTGGAATTGTGACATAGTAGCCATCACAGAGATGTGGTTGAGGGAGGGGCAGGATTGGCAGCTCAACATTCCGGGATATAGAATCTTCAGGCAGCGGAGGGGGTAAAAGAGGAGGCGGCACTGCATTATTAGTTAAGGAGCCAGTAAGGAGAGATGATATCTTGGAGGGGGCATCGAATGAAGCTTTGTGGGTAGAGCTTAGGAATAAAAAAGGGGCAGCCACATTGTTAGATGTTTATTATAGACCCCCAGATAGTCAGCAGGAAATTGAGGAGCAAATATGTGCACAATTTGTGGTGGTGTGTAAAAACATTAACAATTAGGTAATTATATTAGGTGTTTTAACTTTCCCAACATTAATTGGGATAGACATAGTGTTAAGGGCTTGGATGGAGTGGATTTCTTGAAACGTGTACAGGAGAACTTTTTAGGTCAATATGTAGAGGGTCCAACAAGGGACGGCACAGTGCTGGACCTAATTCTGGGGAATGATGCTGGACAGGTGGCTGAGGTGGTGGTGGGGCAGCACTTTAGTGATAGCGACCACAACATGGTATACAAGGACAGAGAAATAGACAAGTTGCTAAAAAATGTTTTGGGTTGAGGAGAGCGGATTTTAGTAAAACAAGACAGGATCTGGCCAAGATAGGCTGGGAACAACTACTTGTGGGGAAATCTACAGAAGAGCAGTGGGGGGCGTCCAAAAAGGAAATGGGGAGGGTACAGGCTCAACATGTTCCCTCTAGGGTGATAGGAAGGAGTAACAAGCCCAGAGAACCATGGATGGCCAGAGGTATTCAGGATACGATGAGAAAGAAAAGAGAGGCTTTGAGCAGGTACAAGGGGAGCAAAAAAGCAGAGGCATTAGTGGAGTACAGAAAGTGCAGGGTGGAGCTTAAGGAAGCAATCAGGAGAGCAAAGAGGGGACATGAGAAAGCTCTGGCTGGTAAAAGTAGGGAAAATCTCAAGATATTCTATAAGTATATCAATGGGAAGAAGATGGCCAGGGAAAAAGTAGGGCCCATTAGGGACCAATGGGGCAATCTATGGGTGGAGCCGGAGGACATCGGTAGAGTGTTGAACGAATACTTCACATCCATCTTCACCCAAGAGAACGAGGATGAAGGTATCGATCTCGGGGAGGCCAGGGAGGAGATCGCAGGGGCTCTGACCCAAATTTTCAATTCTTCTCTGGCCACGGGGGAGGTGCCAGAGGACTGGAGAACAGTTAATGTGGTTCCGCTATTTAAGAAGGGTTGTAGAGATAAGCCAGGGAACTACAGACCAGTGAGTCTCACGTCAGTGGTAGGGAAACTATTGGAGAAAATTCTGAAGGAGAGAATCTATCTCCACTTGGAGAGGCAAGGTTTGATAGGGATAGTCAGCATCGCTTTGTCAGAGGGAGGTCATGCCGAACAAATTTGATTTAATTTTTTGAGGTGGTGAGCAGGGTAATGCAGTTGATGTAGTTTATATGGATTTCAGCAAAGCCTTTGACAAGGTCCCACATGGGAGACTTATAAAGAAGGCAAATGCACATGGGGTACAGGGTAATTTGATAAGTGGATTCAAAATTGGCTTAGTTATAGGAGACAGAGGGTGATGACAGAAGGATGCTTTAGTGACTGGAAGCCAGTGTCCAGTGGGGTACCACAGGGATCTGTGCTGGATCCCCTATTATTCGTCATTTATATAAACGACATAGATGACTATTTGGGGGGTAGGATTAGTAAGTTTGCGGATGACACAAAGATTGGCCGGGTGGTTAATAGTGAGGTTGAGTGTCCTGGGCTACAGGAAGATATAGACGGGATGGTCAAATGGGTAGATAAGTGGCAGATGGAATTTAACCCTGAAAAGTGTGAGGTGATACATTTTGGAAGGAGTAATTTGACAAGGAAGTATTCAATGAACGGCACAACACTAGGAAGTTCTCAGGACCGAAGGGACCTTGGCGTGTGTGTCCATAGATCTCTGAAGGCAGAGGGGCATGTTGGTGGGGTGGTGAAAAAGGCGTTTGGGACACTTGCCTTTATCAATCGAGGCATCGATTACAACAGTAGGGAGGTCATGTTGGAGTTGTATAGAACCTTGGTGAGGCCACAGCTGGAATACTGTGTGCAGTTCTGGTCGCCACATTATAGGAAGGATGTGATTGCACTGGAGGGGGCATAGAGGAGATTCACCAGGATGTTGCCTGGGATGAGACATTTAAGTAAAGAAGAGAGGTTGGATAGACTTGGGTCGTTTTCTTTAGAGCAGAGAATACTGAGGGCTGACCTGATCGAAGTGTACAAGATTATGAGGAGCATAGACAGGGTGGATAGGGAACAGCTGTTCCCCTTAGTTGAAGGGTCAGTCACAAGGGGACACAAGTTCAAGGTGAGGGGCAGGAGGTTTAGGGGGATGTGATTAAAAACCTTTTTACCCAGAGGGTGGTGATGGTCTGGAATGCGCTGCTTGGGAGAGTGGTGGAGGCAGGTTGCCTCACATCCTTTAAAAAGTACCTGGATGAGCACTTGGCAGGTCATAACATTCAAGGGTATGGGTCAAGTGCTGGTAAATGGGATTAGGTAGGTAGGTCAGGTGTTTCTCACGTGTCAGTGCAGAGTCGATGGGCAGAAGGGCCTCTTCTGCACTGAGAGATTATGTGATATGCTGCAGAAAACTGCTCGGGTCAAATTTTCCAAGATGAAAGTGATTCAAAGTGTTGCTTTAACTGTTTTGTTACTAAACTAGACTAAAATGTATTTAGCCTTACATACTGTTTTGCAATCAGAAAATTCATACTCATTGCACAATTACAGGTTGATTAATAGATCAAACCTGTGAAAAGTCGAGCACTGATTTTCTGATAAGATTAATTAGGGATTATTAAATAAAGCAACAAATATTGGAAAAAATTTTCAATTTGTTTGGGCGGGGTAGGGGACAAAAATTGAAATTTTTACCTTTGGTGATCTGTACATCTTTTCTTGTGCCTGCTAAAGTGCTGTATATCTTCCTTATAAGCTCCATGTTGTTCAGCAAGGAGTTAAATGCATTGAAGTAAGAAAAGCTGACCAGATGAGAGGTAGTTCCACCTGCTGCCTGTTTAATAAAAACAAAATGTTGCTACTGTTAATTCCTTTTAGAAGAGCTAAAAATTGAAAACAGAAAAAATTCTATATACACACTTTGGGTCTCCCTCTGTGTTGCTCATTGTAAATGTGATTAAAATTTGCTTTATAAAGAAAGGAGTATTAGACCATGTAGAGCACAATGCATTTTTTGGTAAATGATTCCCTTTAAAAAGCACAAACACAAATATTTCAATAACTCAAGCCGTTCAGATTAACTTGTTGTTTGGTCATTGGAGAAACATTGGAGATTAGAATCTGCTCAAATTCAACATGAAGATTAAAAGTGCAAACTGCAAGAGACTGTAAATATAAAAGTGTGGCATCCAGATGAAATGTTTTATAATTTATATGATGATTTTCAATATATTATCAGCATATCAATGATTGTTGATGGCCAGGGGTTATGCTTTGCTTCATTTCATGTAATGTACAATATAGCAGGGCCACTGATTTACAGTGATTAAATAAATCAAGTTCTTTAATACAGAGCATTATAGGATAGCTACTAGGATTTCAGATTTAAATTGTATAATTATGTGCATATTTGCATGAAAGCTAAGTCAGGAATCTCAATTTTGATTAAAAGTTCGTTTTAAGCATGTATTTATTCTATTTTTTTGTTTTAAAAGGCCAGTAAAACAAGGAAGGCAAGGGATTGTTGACATCTAGGAAGTAGTTTGTATGACCTGTATGTAGTAGTTGTTGTGGAGGATGTTTGTGTGGTTTGGTGGTATTCAGGGGCGATGCTGGCATTTGGGAGCATATGTCGGGGAAGGGGTGCAGTGTATGGAAGGAAAAATTGATGTCAGAAGAAAATGAATTACATCACAATGGGTCAAGTTCTCTATGACACAGTCTAAAGAGCAGCTGTCAAGAGTTTAGGTCTGATGGTGTCAAGGGTTTTCCCAACATCGACTGGAAAAGGTTTCAAAATAAATGCTGCCGAGTATTTAAAATAATAGCTTCCAGACCCAGGTAAAACCTTTTAAGAGATCCACCTCCCAAATGTAATTAGTCCATCCCATGTCAATCCGGCTTTTTCGCTTTCCTTCACAATCGTGAAGAAATCATTTCAACAACACAACCACGGGACCATGAGCTTCCCTCCCCAGGGTGTTGAAAGTCACATTACGAGCCACTGATTTAAAATCAGTATTGAAGAACTCAGCGAGTTTCATGCAATAACCAGTAACAGGGGTTTTAGGACACACTGGTGGGGTCATTGGGTTGATAGGGTAAGTCTTAGCAACAGTGTACCAGTTTACAATTTGGAGTCCATTTGTCAGTGTCAGGCTTCAGTTGAAAAGCATAAAATCCTTTAAACCATAAGACATAGGAGCAGAAGTAGGCCATTTGGCCCATCGAGTCTGCTCTGCTATTCAATGAGATCATGGCTGATCTGATAACCCTCAACTCCACTTTCCTGCCTCTTCCCCATAATCCTTGATTCCCTTACTGATTAAAAATATGTCTATCTCAGCCTTGAATATACTGAACGACCCAGCTGCTACAGCCCTCTGTGGTAAAGAATTCCACAGATTCACTACCCTCTGAGAAGAAATTCCACCTCTTCTGTCTTAAATGGGTGACCGCTTACTGAGATTATGCCCTCTGGTCCTAGGCTCTCCTACAAGGGGAAACAACCGCTCAGCATCTACCCTGACAAGCCCCCTAAGAATTTTATATGTTTCAATAAGGTCAGCTCTCTCATTCTTCTAAACTCCAATGAATACAGGCCCAATCTACTCGACCTCGCCTCATAAGAAAATCCCTCCATATCCAAGAACAACCTAGTGAACCTTCTCTGGACTGCCTCCAGCCAGTATATCTTTCCTTAGATAAGGGGACCAAAACTATTCACGTTTGAGGTCTGGCCTAACTAGTGCCTTGTATAGCTTTAGCAAGACTTCCCTATTTTTATACTCCATTCCCTTTGAAATAAAGGCCAACATTCCATTTGCCTTTCCTATTCCCTGCTGAACTTCTATGCTGGCTTTTTGTGATTCATGCACGAGGGCCCCCAAATCCCTCTGTGCTGCAGCTTTCTGCAGTCTTTCTCTATTTAAATAACATTCAGCTCTTCTAATCTTCCTGCCAAAGTGCATAACCTCACATTTGCCCACATTATATTCCATCTGCCAAGTTTTTGCCTACTCACTTAACCTACCTATATTCCTCTGTAAAATGTGCCATCCTCACCACTTGCCTTCCCACCTATTTCTGTGTCCTCCACAAACTTGGCAATAGTATATTCACTTCCCTCATCCAAGTCATTAATATATATTGTAAATAATTGTGGCCCCAGCACTGATCCCTGTGGCACTCCACTAGTTACAGGTTGAAAATGCCCCCCTTATCCCAACTCTCTGCCTTCTATTAGTTAGCCAATCCTCTATCCATGCTAATATACTACCCCCAACACCATGGGCTCTTATCTTACTAAGTAGCCTTATGTGCGTTACCTTACTGAAATGCCTTTTGGAAATCCAAATATATTACATCTACTGGTTCCCTTTATCTATCCTGCTTGTTAGCTCCTCAAAGAATTCTAATAAATTTGTTAGGCATGATTTCCCCTTCATGAAGCCATGCTGACACTGCTTGATTAGATTATGCATTTCTAAATGCTCCACTGTTACATCATTTATAATAGACTCCAACATTTTCCCAATGACAGATGTTAAGCTAACTGGCTATAGTTTTTTTTTGTCTCCCTCCCTTTTTACATAAGGGTGTTACATTGGCAGTTTACCAATCCTCTGGGGCTTTTCCAGAATCTAAGGATTCTTGCAAGATTACTACCAGTGCATCCACTATCTTTGTAGCTACTTCCTTTAATATCCTCGGAAGCAACCCATCAGGTCAAGGAGATTTATCGGCCTCTAGCCCCATTAATTTCCCTAGTAATTTTTCACTAGTGATATTTATTCCCACCCACTTTTGTCCCTTGATTATTTAATGTTTTTGGAATGCTATCAGTGTCTTCTATCATGAATACTGATGCAAAGTATTTATTCAACTCCTCTGCCATTTCCTGGTTCCCCATTATTATTTCCCCAGCCTCATTCTCTAAGGAGGCTGGTGTTCACTTTGGTCTCTCTCTTCCTTTTTGTATATTTAAAGAAGTTCTTACTGTCCATTTTCATATTACTTGCCAGTTTACCCTCAAAGTTTATTTTCTCTCTTATTTTTTGGTCATCTTTGGTTGGTTTTTAAAACTTTCCCAAACATCTGGCTTACTATTAATTTTTGCCACATTGTAAGTTTTTTCTTTCAATTTGATATTATCTTTAACTTCCTTGGTTAACCATGGTTGGTTTATCCCCTTCCTTGAACCCTTCTTCCTCAATGGGATATATCTTTGTTGTGAGTCTTGAACTAATTTTTTAAACATCTACCATTGTTCATCAACCGTATTTTCTGATAAACTGCTTTCCCAGTACACTCCGGCCAACCCTGCCCTCATTCCTTTGTAATTACCCTTTATTAAATTTAGCACAGTTGTTTCCGACCAAAGTTTCTCACTTTCAAACTGAATGCTAAATTCTACCATGTTATGATCACTGTTTCCTCTTTACTCTGAAATCATTTATTAAACCTGCCTCATTACACATTACCAGATCCAAAATAGCCTGATCCCTGGCTGGATCCACAACATACAGTTCTTGGAAACTGTCCCGAATACACTCAATGAATTATTGCTTGTGGCTACCTCTGCCATTTTGATTTTCACAATCTACATGAAGATTAAAGTCACCCCTGATTAATGTACGGTCTTTTTTACATGCTCTCAGTATCTCCTGATTTATTCTCTGTCCTACAATATAGCTACTGTCAGGGTGCCTATAGGCTATTCCCACCAGTGCCTTCTTCCCTTTGTTATTTCTTACCTCCACCCACATGGATTCTACATCTTCTGAGCCAAGATCATTTCTTGCTATCGTACTTATTCCATCTCATACTAACAAAGCTACCCCACCACCCTTTCCTTCCTGCCTGTCCTTTTGAAAAGTCATATACCCCTGAATATTTAGTTCCCAGCTTTGATTTCCTTGTAACCATATCTCCATAACGGCTATTACCTCTATTAGGACTGATTGGGATTATATCAAACACCTGTGTGTGCTGACACGCTATTCTAATGTTAATTGATTTTCTATGGTATTGTTCACGATAAGCCAGAAAATATGATGCTTTGCAAAGTTGTTGTGATTGGGTTACCTGCAGAGATAAGTGTAAATATAACAATTAATTCTATATAAATGCAATATTATGTATAATTACAAAAGTGTAAAATCTTTTGATATTTTTTCCATTCACAGGCTGTGGGTGTCGCTGGCTAGGCCAGCATTTATTGCCCATCGTTAATTGCCCTTGAGAAGGTGGTGATGAGCTGCCTTCTTGAACTGCTGCAGTCTATGTGGTGTAGGTACACCCACAGTGCTGTTAGAGAGGGAGTTCCAGGATTTTGACCCAGCGAGAGTGAAGGAACGGCGATATATTTTCAAATCAGGATGGCGAGTGGCTTGGAGGGGAACAACCAAGTGGTGATGTTCCCATGTGTATGCTGCCCTTGTCCTTCTAGACGGCAGCAGTCGTGGGTTTGGAGGGTGCTGTCTAAGGAGCCTTGGTGAGTTCCTGCAATGCATCTTGTAGATGGTACACACTACTGCTACTGTGCTTTGGGTGGAGGGAGCGAATGTTTGTGGATGGGATGCCAATCTAACAGGCTGCTTTGTCCTGGATGGTATCAAACTTCTTGAGTGTTGTTGCAGCTGCACTTATCCAAGCAAGCAGAGAGTATCCCATCATACTCCTGACTTATGTCTTGTAAATCGTGGATAGGCTTTGGGGAGTCAGGAGGTGAGTTACTTGCTACAGGATTCCTAGCCTCTGACCTGCCCTTATAGCCACAGTATTTATATTGCTAGTCCAGTTCAGTTTCTGGTCAATGGTAACCACCAGGATGTTGATAATGGGGAGTAGGGGGTTCAGCGATGGTAATGCCATTGAATGTCATGGGGAAATGGTTAGATTCTCTCTTGTTGGAGATAGTCATTGCCTGGTATTTGTGTGGTGTGAATGTTACTTGTAACTTATCAGCCCAAGCATGGATATTGTCCAGGTCTTGCTGCATTTGGACATGGACTACTTCAGTATCTATCTGAGGGGTTGCGAATGGTGCGGAACATTGTTCAATCATCAGCAAACATCCCCACTCCAGACCTTATGATGGAAGGAAGGTCAATGATGAAGCAGCTGAAGATAGTTGAGCCTAGGACAGTACCCTGAGGAATTCCTGCTGTGATCTCCTGGAACTGAAATGATTGACCTCCAACAACCACAACCATCTTCATTTATGCTAAGTATGACTCCAACCATTTGTAATAAATGTAAATTAACAAAGAAATATTATTGAATATTTGATTTGTAACTTAGCAGACATAATTAATAACAAAAATAAATTAATGAAATAAATATCAATTTGATACAGTTGGGGAAAAAGTAAATACCATTAATAAATTCAATAATGTTGTTTAGAATAATTCAACTAAGAAAGAGCAAAAAAAACAGATAAATTACATATGTGGTGATGATGGGAATATACAGATGTGTTCCTGGGAAGCCAAAAGTAAGATCAATGGATTAGATAAAAGTGAAAGGAATAAATGATTTTTTTCAAAAAAGAGACTAAGTAAAAATGGACCACTGGCAAAATATATCATACATCTGCAGAATCAGCTGCCAGGGGCATATCATTGCCTATGTAAAAAGGAAAAGAAATAAGCTACTCAGACAACGAGGGACTATTAACACAGAAGTAAAATACTTCCAATATTGAAAAACTGAAATAAAAACAGAAAATGCTGGCAACACTCAGCAGGTCAGGCAGCTTCAGAATGGAGAGAGAAACAACAGAGTTGATGTTTCAGAATGATGACCTTTCCATTGGAACTATTTCAGTAAGTTTAATCATATTTTTGTGATTTTTTTTTTTACTGTAATTGTACATATTTGGCCCAAGCACAAAATAAAATTGAAAAAATTACTGAGTGCTTTAATTAGGTCAGTTTTTAAAGAGTTCATCATGGTTCAAATGTTACACTACAAAGTGCCGAAAATATAGTAGAAAAAAATTGTTGTAACTTCATGCTGATTCTTTGACTTGGAGCTGGAAATTTCCAAAAACCTGCTATACATCCTTTACCAAGAAGTCAATGTAACAGTCTATGGGTGAAATCGTCCAAGGTTTACACAAGGCTCTGTGGCAGGCGGGAAATAAGTCATTTCACCCGCAAGCCACAATGGCAGGTTTTCATGTCTTATCGTCCCATTCCCGCCTCATTAATCATGCAGCCACAGGAAACACACCATCTCGCTGGTGGGCAGCCTCCGATTTGCCTGCTATGACGTTACCTCGCCATTTCCTCACACAGGGCACCATATTTAAACTGCAGCCGCACACACACTTCTCAATGCTTCCAGCCCAGGGCTGCTCCAGTGATGATATAGCCCCAAAACACAGAAGTGCAGCCCCCCAATTCAGTGATGCATCCCTCAGATGCCTTCTGGGCACCATGGAATCCCTCTGCGATGCCCTCTAGCCCCGCTTGAGCCGCAGGAGGCCCATCAGTCTCACCACTCCGGCTTGGGAGGCGGTATCAGAGGTGGTCAGTGACGAATGAATGATCTGATCTGTGCCGCCAGGGTAAGGCGACCATTTTATCACTCTAAACTCACACACCCATAAGGCCATCACACATTTACTGGCATCTCACTCACTGCCGTCTCAAGGGACATCACTTCTCACTCTCTTACGTCCATTTGGCCTCAACTCCTCTGGTGACTGCCTCCTCAGCCCTCACCATCTTGAGGCCACTTGCACAGATCAACATGTGCCGCCACACACCCTGGGATACCCAACTTCCCCAGTACAACCTTTCCCCTGCAGCCTCTTTCCTTGCCTGAGGCCATTTCTTCCCCCTTCCCCATGCAAGAAGGCCCTGCAGCCATTGAAAAGCCACCCCGCTTATGGCCGGTCCGGTAGGTAGAGACCTGCCCATGAGCACCCCCCTAAAAGTGATGTGGTGCTGCCTGCAAAGCCTGGCGCTGATGATTGCGAGTGCTGTGCGAAGCATGGTAGGCAAACAAACCTCAAAGTTGCAAGCAAAGTGCAGCTCACCAAGAGCACATTGCTTATACACAGTTGTGAAACACGTCAGCATAGTGCCCGGATGATCCAGCATGGAGATGGGGTATGATTCTAGTGAGCAGGGCTTATAATGAGATGCTAAAGTATTGAAATTAGGCTCCCAACGTGTAGCGACACGAAACATAGCCTGCCACTGACAGGTGGAGTAGATGATTGCAAATTGGTTTCATGACGGCGTGAAACCAATTTTTGGCCTTCTTGTTACATTGTGTCTTCCCCACCCACCATGATGCCTGACGCCAATGGGGCTGGAAAATTCCGGTCTATATTGAATTAGGGTTACATCACTTCACCAAAGGCAGCAGTGGGGACACATAAATGACTGGGCTGGTGGTGAGAAAGAGCTGAAAAATCAACTGGGTTTTTGGCCCCATTGCTATCCAAAGGCTCTTGCCAAAAGGATGAGTCTGAGTTGTGATGTTTCCTGTGAGGAAATGGCTTGCCAACACACACAGTGCAGGATCAGACATGGGAATTGGATCAGTCGAATGTTGGTTCAATATGCTCACTGCTCTATGCTCCAACATGGGGCATCATCAGGAATGGAGGACAGAAAAGTGAAAGAAAAATTGATAAACAAAGCATATACAAGATTATATCACCTCAAATAAAAGCAAGGATCAATTAACAGCAAGCAACCTTGTCCATTTTTCAAGTGCACAAAGTCATAATCTTATCATGCCTTTAAAGTAATAAAGCACCCCAAGGTGCTTCACAGGGGCATTATTGAGATACTGAGATATATATTAGATACCAAGTCACATAAGGCAAATATCAGGCAGTTGACCAAAAGCTTGGTCAAAGAGGTACGTTTTGAGGGGGCATCTTAAAGAATGAAAGAGAGGTGAAGAGGTTTAGGGAGAGAATTCCAGAGCTTAGAGCCTAGGCAGCTGAAGGCACGGTCATCAATGGTGATGCAATTAAAATAAAGCGTGCTCAAGTGACCAGAATTAGATGAGCACTGATATCTCAGAGGGTTGTGGAGGAGGGTGGTAGAGGCAGAAACCCCCATCACACTTAAAAAGTATTTTTAAAAATGCACAGATAAGGAGAGGAGAGGCAATGGAGGAATTTCAATACAAGGATGAGTTTCTTGAGATTGAGGCATTGCTTGAGCAGGAGCCAATATAGGTCAGCGAGCACAGAGGTGATAGTTGAAAGGACTTGGGACTGAATCTAAACAACCAATCCACCAGGTACATTCTAAAATCAGTAAAAAAAAAGGCAACAGCAAAGTTACAAAACTGTTCATATCCCTTTGCAGCATGAACTGTTGCAAGGAGTTAAGTGGGAAGGACCCAACTCCCTTCTACACAGAACTGAATACATTTTAGTCACAAACAGGCACTGCATCTGTTCCTGTGAATAAATGTGAAAATCTCAGAAAGTACGTAATAAATCATCATAAAGACATCTCAACAGCTAATACCTTTCCCCTCAAGCTCTCCTTAGTACACTGAACATAAATAAACCCAGCCTGGAGACCTAGAAGAGCAAAAAGAATATAAGAAATGTAAATAGACCATAGAGCCCCCTTGAGCCTGTTCCATCATTCAATAAGATCATGGCTGATCTATGACCCACCTCATATCCATCATTTCCACTGGAGTCCAAAATCTGTCTATCTCAGCCTTGAATTTACCAAATGACTGAGTATCACAGCCCTCTTCAATGTCCCTAAGAGTGGCTTGTTCGTACTTCTACTGTACATACTGGCCGAGTCTTAAAAGACTTATCTGCCATATTGGGACTGCATCAGGTGGTGAGAACACCAACATGGGCGAAGAAACCTACTTGACCTTGTCCTCACCAATCTACCTGTTGCAGATGCATCTGTCCATGGCATCACTAGTAGGAGTGACCATCATACGGTCCCTGGGGAGACAAAGTCTTAGTCTTCACAGTGAAGATACGCTCCACACTGCCACTGAGGGAATCTGTGCCTTTAAATTTAATTTGTATGTCTTTGAAGCAGACCCTAAACAAAACATAAATTGAACTGAAAAGGGAACAGAAAGAGAAAAACAACAGGTAAACATAGAAAGGAAACTGACACTTCTGGTTTCAAAGTAAGAAAAAACAAACTGAGATTTGGCAACCAAAACCTCTGGGCAAACCAATCCTGTTTAAAAGGTATAAAAGGACACTGATCAGTCCAAGCTGAGCATTAGCAGTTAAGAGTCAACAGAAAAGTTGAAGGAGGCAGAGTCCAGGTCCAGAAACTGAAAATAAGTTGCTGTAGCTGTTTCTGCAATTGGAAAATAACATTGGTGGGTCTACCTCATCAAGACAGAGTTGAGAAGGTTCTGAAGAGGTGTGCTGTATGTGGTGAAGACTGTGCCTGTGGAACTCAGATTGGTTGCACGCTGCTGTGGGGATCAGACTAGCTCCTAGGAGGAGGAGAGCTGAACTTCCTTTTGAGGAAGACAGAGATTGAAAGACTTTGTGATCGAGTGTAATCACTAAAATCTGAATGGACTGCTGGGACGATTTGTAAGATCTTAGTTGTATCTGCCATTTCGCATGCAATTTATAGTTTATATTCAACCATTTGCCTGTTGATTCATGTTTAATTCATGTTAATTCTGGGTGTATAGGATAGATAGCATTTTGTATTTGCTTTGTTGACTCCTGTATATCAATTTTTTTTGTTTTAAACCGTGAAAGCTTGTGGCTTTATTCTTTCAGCAAATAACTGGGATTTCGAATTTCATCTATTTTTTGAAACTGGTCTCTACCAAAATCCTAATGAAATCCAGTGCTCTTTGCAGGAGTTTGAATCCAAAAACAGATGCAGATGTTGAGACTGACTAATGGTGAATTTTACTATACTTACTGAAGATCAGAATGACTTTGTCAATTCCCACAACTTTTCTGGAGAGGGAAGATTTTTCCCTCAGTGATTTACAACAATTAATCAAGGTTAGGTTAATAGCATTAGCAGAAAAGTTGAAGTTAAGAGTTAAAGACAAGTGCTAAAAAAGCAGGCATAATTGAGGCAATAGCACAGCACTTGGAATGGAAGAAAAACCTGAAGCAGGTAGCACACAGCTCAAGTTAACTAGAATTCAGTTACAAATAAAGCAGCTTAAAATGGGAAAAGGGAGATGAAAAAACTTGAACTTGAAAAGGAGGAAAAGGAAAGAGAAATGCGAAGGCTTGAACTTGAACTCCAGAGAGAGAAGTTAGCAAGGGAATAAAGAGATAAGGAAAGGGACAGAGTTCCAAAGAGAAAAGAAACCAGACAGTATAATTTGACTAAAGAAAAGTTTTAGTTGCATGGTGAAAGAGAAGCTAACAGTTCAGATGGTGAGTCAAATCCCACTCCAAGCTTTGATTTCACAAAGAATTTTCATCTGGTGCCTGAATTCACTGAGGACAGAGTTGAGATAGTTTACCTCTTTTGAAAAGGTGGCTATAAAGTTAGGGTGACCAAAGGACACACAGACTCTTATTTTGAAGAGTGTTTTGGTGGGAAAAGCAATGGATGTTTATTCTAGCCTTTTTGAAGAACAATGCTCAAATTATGAGAGTTAAAACTGCAGTACTTAATGAGCTTGTCTCCGAAGCACATCAATTAAATTTTCAGATTTTGAAAAGACAAAATCAAACATTTGTAGAACTTGCCAGGGAGAAAGAAATGTTACTTGGTTGGTGGCTTCAATCAATTAAGTCAGAGGATACTTCTGAGAATGCGAGTAAAGTAATAATAATGTGAGAACTTCAAAACAGCATCCCAAAAACCATCAGGTCACACCTGGAAGACCGCACGATTTTCAAAATAAGGTAAGTGGCAGTTCTGGCAGATGGTTATGATATATCACAAAGGCAGCTAGGAATCAGTAGATCTCCATTTGTAAACCCACGAAGAATAGAAAAGATTCTGGCTTTAGGGAGAAGGCAGAAGCTATTTTGGTCAATAAAAATCGAAGTATAGAGGATAAAAGTGATGTAAATAAACAAGAATGCTTTCATTGCCTTAAGATGGGACATGTAAAACCAAAAATTGTTGGTTTTAGGGATAGCCTAAGGAGTCTTTGGAAAAGACTGTACCAGTAAAGGAAATGGATGATGAAACAGTAGCAGTTAATGAGTCCACTGGTGAAGTGCAAGCAAGCTGAAGAAGATAAAGGCTAGATCCAGAAGCTGAGAATAAGCAACGATATTGTTGCAGCAGGTGTTTCTTTTACTTGAAGATAACATTGATGGGTCTACCCCATCTGGACACAGTTGAGCAGGCCCTGCAGACGTGTGCCATTTGTAGCGAAGGTCGTGCCTGTGGAACTCAGGTTGGTTGCATGTCGCTGTTGGCTAGGGATAAAACTAGCTCGTAGAAGGAGAGAAGCTGAAATTTCTTGTGAGGAAGACAGAGACTGAAGGACTTTGTGACTGAGTGTGATCACTAAAACCTGAGTGGACTGCTGAGACAATTCCTAAGATTTGTCTTAGTTGTATCTGCCACTTAATGTGTAATTTATAGTTTATATTCAACCATAATTTGCCTGTTAATTCACATTTAATTTCTATTAATTCTGCATGTTAGATTATAGGATAGATAGTATTTAGTGTTTGCTTTGTTGTCTCTTGTATAGTAAAAATTATATTTTAAACCAAAGAAGTCTGTGTCCTCATGCTATTAGTAAATAGCCAGGATTTCCTACTTCTTTTTCTAAATAATTGTTACTGACCTCTACTGAGATCGTAGCACCTTGCGAAATGGAATAGATTCAAAACTTCACTCTACCGTTACCAGAAAGCTAGAGAACGTGGTCTAATGAGGAACGTAGGAGAGAATACCATGAGCAAAAGCTAAAAATGATTACCAACCTGGAGAAGCTACAACACAGGACTGTATGCATGCTAAATACCAGAAGTAGCATGCTACAGAAAGAGCTAAGTAGCCCCAAAGCTATCAAAATCAGTTCAAGTCTCTGATGTCCTACCAATCCAGTCATGAATGTTGGTGGACAATTAAATATCCAGGTTTGCTGGAAAGGTAAGCAGTGAGGATTCAAAGAGGTTGCAGATTGACATAGACAGGTTGGGTGAATGTATTCCACCTGCCATGTTCCTACCCAATGTGAAGTGTGACATTATTCACTTTGATAGGAAAAATAAAACAGCAGAATATTTTTGGAATGATGAAAGAATGGAATATGTTTTCATTCAGAAGAACCTGGGTGTCCTTGTAAATGAATCACAAAAAATTAAAATACAGGTACAACAAGCAATTCAAAAGGCCAATGATATGTTAGCTTTTGTTACAGCTGGGTTAGAGTATAAGAGTAAAGAAATCTTAGTACAATCATAAAGGGTATTTGAGGCCACACATGTTGTACTGAGAGCTGTTCTGGACTTCCTATCCAAGGAAGGGCATACTTGCCCAAGAGAGGGTAAAGCAAAGGGTTCAATAGAGTGGTTCCTGGGGTGAAGAGACTGAATAAACTCGGCTTATATTCCTTGGGGTTTAGAAGAATGAGAGGTTATTTAATTGAAATATATAAAATTCCTAATAGGCTTGACAAGGTAGATGCTGAGAAAATGTTTCCTCGGTTGGGTGATCTAGAACACAGGGTCAGTTTCAGAATAAGGGATTGGTCATTTAGGTCTGGGATGAGAAGAAGTTTCTTCAGAGGATTGTGAATCTGTAATTTTCTATCCCAGAAGGTTACGGTTGCTCAGTTGTTGAGTATATTCAAGGTTGATAGGCTTTTGGGTACTATGAGAATTAAGGAATATGGGAAGTGAGAGAAGGTGGAGTTGAAGTAGAAAAATCAGTCATGATCCTGTTGAATGGCAGAAAATGCTCAAAGAGCCAAAGGGTCTACTTCAGCTCCTATTTCTTATATTATGTTCTTATTAAACTCCATAAATGTCCCCATCCTCAAATGATGGAGGAATGGAAGAGCCCAGCCTGTGAGTACAAAAAACAAGATTGGAGCGTTTGCAACCATCTTCAGCCAGAAGTGGTGAGTGGACATTCATCATAGTCTCCTACTGGAGGTCCCTACCATCACAGATGCCAGACTTCAATTAGGTTCACTCCTTGTGCTATCAAGAAACGGCTGAATGCACTTGATACTGCAAAGGCCATCAGTCCTGATAACATCCCATTTGGACTGCCGAAGACTTGCGCTCCAGAGTTAGTAGTTGTTCCCCTAGCCAAGCGATTCCAATACAGTTACAGTGCTTGCTTCCCAACAAAGACAAAAACTGTCCTGTTCTGTCCCATCCACAAGAAGCAGGACAAATCCAATCAGGCTGCTGTCATTCATCAGCAATGTGAATGGAAGGTGTCATTGACAGTGCTATCAAGCAGCAGCTATTCACCGATAACCCACACAGCAATGTTCAGTTTGGGTTCCGCCAGGACCACTTGGCTCCTGAACTCATTACAGCCCAGGTCCAAGCATGGACAAAAGAGCTGAATTCAAGAGGTGAGACTGACTACGACTGGCATCAAGACAATATTTGATTGAGTGTGTCATCAAGGAGCCCTAGCAAACTTGAAGTCAAAGGGAATCAGGAGGAAAATCCTTCAATGGTTGGAATTTAGTAGAGTAATAGGAAACTTGATTGAAACATACAATATGCTGAAGGGATTTGACAGGGGTAATGTGGAAAGGATATTTCCTCATGGGAGAATCTAGAACTCAAAACTCAAAATGTTCAAAATAAGGGATTGACCATTTAGGACAAAAATGAAGAAAAATTCTCTCTTTCTGAGGGTTGTGAGACTTTGGAATTCTCTTCCTCAAAAGGTGGTTGAGGCAGAGTCCTTGAATACCTTTAAGGCAGGGGTAGGTAGATTCTTCATAAGCAAGGGGATGAAAGGTTATTGGGGGTAGGCAGGAATATGAAGTTAAAATCAGATCAGCCATGATCTTATTAAATGGCAGAGCGGACTCACGGGGCCGAGGGGCCTATTCCTGCTTCTAATTCGTATGTTTGTATGTTCATGCCTAGCACAAAGGAAGGCGGCTGTGGTTGTTGAGCCAATCATCTCAGCCCAATTCCTCATCAACATCCTGGGCGGGGTGGGGGGGTTCACCAATGACCAGAAACTTAATTGGACCCATAACCTAAGTCATTAATATAGATTATTAAAAACCCATCAGTGATCCTTGCAAAACCCCACTGGTTATAGACTGCCAACTTGCACATTTCCTGTTTATCCCTACTTTTTGCTTTCTGTCCATGAACCAATCCTCTATCCATGCTAATACATTAAACCAAAATCCCATGAGGCCTTATTTTGTGTAATAATCTTTTATGTGGCATCTTATCAAATGCCAATTGGAAATATAATATACTACATCCACTGTTTTCTCCTTTATGTACCCTATACTCTAATAGATTTAGCACCTTGGTTCCCCGCTATTTTTGGTATGCTTTTTGTGTCTCCTTCTGTTAAGATAGATACAAAATATTTGCATAACATCTTTCATTTCCTGATTCCTATTATAATTTCTCCCTCCAAGCCTCCAATTTCAGCCTCCAAGGGACCAACATTTACTTTTGCTACTCTCTTCCTTTTCACATATTTGTAAAAGCTTTTGAAATTTCTTTTCATATTTGTTAGTTCACTCTCATCTTTTTCCCTTATCAATTTATTTGGTTGCCTTTTGCTGGTTTCTAAAACTCCCCCAATCCTCGAGCTTACTATTCTTTGCAGCATTATTAGCCTTTTCCTTTAAACTAATACTATCCTTAGTATTTAGTCAGCCACAGGTGAATCACTTTTCTCATGGAGATAGTATTTCTCTGAGGAATGTACGGGCATGATGACCTATAGCAATCTTATTACCTCCATTCAATGTTGAGAAGATAGAGCTGTTTACAGTTAAAACAATGGGCCGCAATCTCCGACTAGCATCAAAGTGCTGGCCCAAAGAAATTAGAAGAAACAAATATCTACTTAACTGGTCTTGAAAAATACGTTGCCACTTCCTTTCACCGGAGCTGCTTGGGGCCTGCAGCAAGGCTCCACCGTATTGAAGGAAGCCATGCCCCCCCTTTTTTTTTTTTACAGCATTTGTTGCCATCAGGTAGGTAAGTTTAAAGGATCAGGGAAATTGACGGGCCAGGGAGAAGGTAAGTGTCTAAGGTTAAGTGCATTTGGGTTTGTGGGGGGGGGCGTGGAAAGATTGGTCGGACGTCCGAGGGGGGTGGGTGGGGGGGTTGGGGGGGGGGGGGGGGGGGGGGGGTGGGGGGTGACAGGAGTGTCGGAGGTCAGGGATGTTGGAGATTGGGGGGACTGGGTGTCGGAGATCGGGGGGAGTTGGGGTGGGGTGGTGGGGGGGGGGGGGGTGTGTGTGTGTGTGTGTGTGTGTGTGTACAGACATGGCACCGCATCAGGGAGGGGGAAAGTTACATGGACGCTTTGCTCCAGGAGGCAATCACACCTCTCAGCTTAGGTAAGTCAAATTTGGTCTGTGATCAGGGATAGGAAGTTGTGACTGAAGGTGAAGCAGGTGTGGGGACCCAGGAAGTAGCATTCAAGGAGCCTCGGCCCCTGCAACTGTCCAACAGTTCCAAGGTTCTTGCAAGCTGTGCGGATGAGTGCAGGGACTGCAGGGAGGATGAACGAACTGACCACGGCACTGTGGTATATGGAGCCATTCAAGTGGGGGGAGGAAATGGGATCTTAGTAGTGGTAGGGGACAGTATAATTAGAGGGATAGATACTGTTCTCTGCAGCCGTTAGCACGAGTCCCGAAGGTTGTGTTGCTTGTCTGGTGCCGGGGTTAAGGGCATCTCCTCAGGGTTGGAGAGGAACTTGGAACTGGAGGGGAGGGATCCAGTTGTTGTCGTCCATGTTGGTACCAACAACATTGATAGGACTAGAAAGGAGGTTCTGCTGAAAGAATTTGAATAGTTAGGGGCTAAATTAAAAAGCAAAACCTCCAAGGTAATAATCTCAGGATTGCTACTTGAGTCACGGATGAATTGGCATAGGGTAAATAAAGTCAAGGAGTTAAATGCGTGGCTCAGAGATTGGTGTGGGAGGAATGGGTTTCAGTTCATGGGGCACTGGCACCAGTACTGGGGTAGAAGGGAGCTGTTCTAGTGGGATGGGCTTCACTTGAACTGTGCTGGGACCAGTGTCCTGGCAAACTGAATAACTAGGGCTGTAAACTGATAAGAGGGTTGGGGAGGGTGCTGGAAAGGGAAAATGTAGGCTTACAAAGCAAAAGGATATGGCAGCCTCGCAGGGCAGCTACTTAGGCAATGATACCCAGGGTGTGACAAGAAGGGACAAAGTATACAAACATGAAAAAACAGCATCAAAGAGAGTCAGAGGGGGAAAAAAATGGTAAAAAGGCAAAATTAATGACCCTTCACTTAAATGCACATATTATTTGGAACAAAATAAATGAATTAATGGCACAAACAGAGGTTAATAGGTATGATCTTATAGCTATTAGAGAGACGTGGTTACAAGGAGATCAAAGCTAGGAACTAAATAGTCAGGGGTATGTGACTTTTCAAAAGGTCAGGCAGGAAGGAAAGGGTGGCGAGGTAGCTTTGTTAGTATGAGATGGAATAAGTACAATAGCAAGAAAGAATCTTAGATCAGAAGATGTAGAATCCATATGGATGGAGGCCAGAAATACCAAGGGGAAGAATCACAGAATCACAGAGTGCAGAAGAGGCCCTTCAGTCCATCCAGTCTGCACCGATACTGATGGGAGTAGTCTATAGGCCCCCTGACAGTAGCTATACTGTAAGACAGAGAATAAATCAGGAGATAATGAGGGCATGTAAAAAAGGCAGTATATTAATCAGGGGTGACTTTAATCTTCATGTAGACTGTGGAAATCAAATTGTTAGAGGTAGACATGAACAAGAATTCATAGAGTGTATTCAGAACAGTTCCTTAGAACAATATGTTGTGAATCCAATCAGGGATCAGGCTATTTTGGATCTGGTAATATGTAATGAGGCAGGTTTAATAAATGATCTCAGAGTAAAGGATCCCCTAGGAAACAGTGACCATAACATGGCAGAATTTAGTATTCAGTTTGAGAGTGAGAAACTTGGGTCGAAACAACAGTACTAAACTTAAATAAGAGTAATTACAAATGAATGAGGGCAGAGTTGGCTGGAGTGGACTGGGAAAGCAGTTCAGCAGAAAAGACAACTGATGAACAATGGCAGATGTTTAAGAAAATAGTTCATGACTCTCAACAATGATATATCCCAGTGAGGAAGAAGGATTCAAGGAAGGAATTAGGAAAATTTTAAAAAACTGACAAAAGGTTATCAAAAAAAATAAAGAGGGAGAAAATAAACTTTGAAGATAAACTAGTAAATAATATAAAAATGGACAGTAAGAGCTTCTTTAAATATATAAAAAGGAAGAGAGACACAAAAGTGAACATAGGCACCTTAGAGAATGAGGTTGGGGAAATAATAATGGGGAACCAGGAAATGGCAGAGGACACGAATAAATACTGTGCTCCAGTCTTCATGGTAGAAGATACTAATGGCATTCCAAAAATATTAAATAATCAAGGGACAAAAGTGGGGAGATGAAATAATTACAATAACAATCACTACAGAAAAAGTACTACGGAAACTAATGGGGCTAAAGGCCAATAAGTCCCCTCGACTGATGAGTTGCATCCCAGGATATTAAAGGAAGGAGCTACAAAAATAGTGGATGCACTGGCAATAATCTTCCAAGAATCCATAGATTCTAGAAAAGTCCCAGAGGATTGGTAAACTGCCAATGTAATATCCTTATTTAAAAATGGAGGGAGACAAAAAACAGGTAACTATAGGCCAGTTTGCTTAACATCTGTCATTGGGAAAATGTTGGAGTCTATAATAAATGATGTAATAGCAGAGCATTTAGAAATACATAATCTAATCAAGCAGAGTCAGCATGGCTTCATGAACGGGAAATCATGCCTAACAAATTTATTGGAATTCTTTGAGGAGGTAACAAGCAGGATAGACAAAGGGAACCAGTAGATGTAATATATTTGGATTTCCAAAAGGCATTCGATAAGGTACCACACATAAGGCTACTTAATAAGAGCCCATGGTGTTGGGGCCAGTATATTAGCATGGATAAAGGATTGGCTAACTAATAGAAGGCACAGAGTTGGGATAAGGAGGGCATTTTTAGGATGGCAACCTGTAACTAGTGGAGTGCCACAGGGGTC